>NC_139318.1:48298706-48636206 GCF_056507025.1 Lutjanus erythropterus
CTGGCCCCTGTTGCCCTCCTCCTAGAACTGCCCCTGATCGTTGCCCGATTTGTCTGCCATCCTCACTTAATTTCATCATCCTGCTCTCATCCAATAGATGAATATACGGTTTGACGTCTCCCATCTGCCTGAATCCACATGAATGCAGCATTAGTCTCGTGTGTGGGTCTGTTTGTAGGTATTGTTAACGTGAGGTCTGATCACAGTTTAGCTCACACTGTTTATGTGTGCAGATGCACGCATACACAGGCCAAAGTGTGTGTGTTGTCTCTGCATGTGTGTTCCTGAAAACCATCAAAGTTAATAAAGCAATAAAACAACAGCTGCTTGAGAAGCTTGAGGTTAAGCTCTGACCAGCGCTGTAAATCCCACCTTTAATTTTCCATATTCATGTCTGTGTTTATTAACGCTGTGAGAGCGGCTGCCTCACTGGTTTCATGCTAATCTGATGTGTGTGTGCGTGTGTGTGTGTGTGTGTGTGTGTGGAAGAGAAGGAGGGGAAGAACAGGTAAGCTCCTTTTAGTTTTCATACCTTCATTTGATTCTTTCTCTTCTGATCCACAGTCTTCAGATCTGAGAGACCAGAAACAGAGTTGTTTTTCACATTTCCTCTCAGTGTGCTCTGCAGGGGGCCACGTCAGTGTGTGTGTGTGTGTGTGTGTGTGTGTGTGTGTGTGTGTGTGTGTGTGTGTGTCTTTATATGTTTCACTGTAAATAGCTTCTTCTTCCCTTATGTTCCTGCATGCACTGGCACGTTGCTCAGTAAATGGATCTCTGTATTTACATATGCCTAAGTGTGTGTGTGTGTGTTTGCTCTCCTATAAAGTGATAGTTTACACACCTGCATCTGTGCTGATCAGATGGAATTATTTATCCCTCCTTTCACAGCACTTCAGTGCTCACTTCATACACACTGAATTACAAATACACCTGTGTGTGTGTGAGTGTAGGTGTGTGTGAGCATGCATATTGGCATCCCCTAGTAAAAAAATATGATTTGTGGAGGAGATAAACATGCATGTGGTAAACAGAGAGTGTTATTTGTTTAACAAGCGAGGTAGAGCAAACAGTCCGACAAGCCAAGAAATACAGTTAGTTCTCTGCATGGGAAGCACAATGTTTATGGTTTATTTCCTTTCCTGCAAATAACAAGGAGGAAATGAAGAGAAGAATTGGAAATAGGGAGCAAGAGATTTAAAGATGCTAAATCCAAGAGAGCAAAGATGGAGGAGGGAATAGAGAAAGCAGCGAGGAGAGCTTTACTGGCCACACTGAAAAATCCCCTGTGACCAAGGCAGTGTTCTCCCCATGGAGGAGTCTGTAAAACTGTTGAAGGAACACAATTATCACTGTTGAAGCATCCGTCTAACCTTTAAAGCTGCTATAATCAATATCTGACAGTGGATAAAATGTATAATGTGAAATGGACCCACAGAGGATTACAGTCAATTCACCTCAGCTCTTTTTACAGAGCTTTACAGCCTTCCAGCTCATTGTTTATGTGTCAAGAGATGACTTCACTGTTGGGGTTCACTCTCACTGCTGGCAGAGCGTCATTTTCAAAGGAAAAGATGTTAAACAGCTCCTGTACACTACAGCAGAGAGGCCGAGCCACGATCACAGGAGTCCATGAAGTACTCACAAACCTGAATCTTTTAGATTTTTGTCCATGAACACAAATTTTCCTCTTTTTTTTGGTGTCACTCAGCACAACTTTAAAGAAACAGGACAGACAGACATTAAAAAGAAGTCAACACTGACCATTATTTTCAGATTGGACATAGTCTGATACAACAGATGCACACTACAGGTATAAGTCCTGCCACTGGCCACGGTATTGCAACATCTGCAATCTGTGTTTTCAGAGTCCCCGGGAAACGAGAACAACCTCCGAGCTGCAACCTACATCTGAACACAGCAAATTAGCATCTGGAACGCTAATGAATGTAAACAAGTTAACAGCTGTCACCTTTTCTTTTACAGTGATGTAGTCATTTTAATGCCAGAGCTCGCCTCGCAAAGTGTAAATGTTCCAGCAAAACAAGTTCCCCCTTGGACACTATTTTGCAGCAGCACCGTTGCTGCATCCTGGGCTTAGCTCCGCCCAACAGGTTTGGGATTTGTTTAAAGAAATGCACAACAAGGCAGGGTGTTTTTTTTTTCTCCTTATAGCAAAATGGCGCCAGACCTTTCTCCAGTGCTGAGTGCTGTGGAGAGAGGACTGACTATGTGAGACTACATGGCACATGAGTCCTGGTCTCCAGAATAAATGTCCTGTCCTTGTTTGGACATCCATCCACCCCACCTTTTGGGCTGGGTATGGTTGAGTACTTGGAATTTGGGACTGGTACCCATCAGTGACTTTTCACTCTCTGTGATGACAGATATGTTATTTCAGTTGTAAAAAAGCTCAGTATTTTTGTTTATTTAGGCTGGAGGTTGTGTTGTGTAAAATGTTCTGTCAGTGTGTTATCAGGAGATTTAACACCTCAGTTCCACTGGGCACATCATGTCTGTGACACAGATTTGATCTGCCTTCACAAGGCGTCATGCCTCACCACGAGCTCGCTCAGATATCACTGATTTCTTTTCTTGATTTTTGTGCTTTTACCATGATAAGTAGGTTATGTACTGAAATGGTTTCTTTTTTGTTTGTTTTTATGATTTTTATTTTGAAAATTGACCAGATTCTCTTTGTTCTTCCTGGGATGGGATCCAGCTGCTTCCCAGCTGTACTGTATGCCATTTCTTTCCCCCAGGATGGCGAAGGCATGTCCCACCCTACTCTGCCTCTGACTGGCTTACCCTGATTTACTTACCCTAAACCACAACCAGTCACACTCCTAATGCCTAACCCCACCCATAACATACCCAATCAAGATGACCCAAACCAGTGAAGGCAATGAGCACCAGTCAGTCAAAGTCAGTGTAAGACAGGTCATGAAATAATCTGTCTTGTATCCTATATGGTGAAATAATATTCTATGGCTTCAATCTCTGTATGTATCTCTTCATTCTTCACAAAGGGTTTAACCTGAGTCAGTTGTATTGGATCATCTCTCCTTAAACGTACTTGTTTTAGGATCCAACCCTACCCACCTCCTGCATACATGGACTTTCTTGCTTTTTATACTATATCACTTGGCTTCAATGGTATATCAGAACATTAAGTTAAAGCCTCCATAAATGACACTAAAGTAACATCTACAGCATCAAAGTTTAAAGTGCTGCGCCACTGACCGAGCTGCTGAGGAAGTGAAATTTCTACTTTAGAATGAAAGTAATAAAACACATCGTCCATGTTTAGAACATACAAGTCATTAAAATGAAGTGGGGAGGAGAGCCAGAGATTAGTGAGGGAGAGAAAATAAGATGTAAAGTTGAAGGTACCTGGAGGAGAAGTAAAAGATGAGGGGAGGAGGTGAAGAAACAACCCCACAGAGTGAGAAAGACCACAGAATGAAAGTGTGTGAGTGGAGACAGAGAGAGATTAGTGTTTGCAGGGGTTTTAAAATGCCTGTCTGTCTGGAGACTCAGTGGATCAAAATTGCACCCAGGTGAAATTTCAGAGGGTTGATTGTCAAACCCTGAAGACTACTGAATATCAAGTTTTTTTTTTCCAGAATATTAAATTGAATTGCATCTCCAAATGACTCCTGCTGGGAAATCCCATAACCTCAAACTACTGTGTTAAGTGTGCTGAGACCTATCAAGCTCCCGCTGTGTGCACACTGGAGATGGAGTTGTTGTGTGTGTTTATATCCATGTTCAACTGCATATGTGGAACTGTTAGTTCCTGTGCCTTGTGTGTTTGTCTGAGGGAACATAAATCCCCCTGCAGTTATGTTTATTAAGGCCATCCTCATTCCCAAGGTGTCCAGTACAGCAGCTCGGTTAGCGCCCCGAGGCTTCAGTCTACGATGCTGGGGCATCATTTCTGGAATGTGCTGTCAAAGTCAGGTGATGTCATTTTAAGAGTGAGAAAGGCTGTGTATGGATGTGGTGTGGGGGATAGAGAGATCAAACAAACACAGGACTTTCACCAAGAAGACTGGACTTCATGCACCATGTCTCATTTGAAAGTCCTGGCTGTGGAACAGTGAACAAGCTACTGAGGGGGTCATGGAAGTTAAACTTTCCCACTATGTGTTTTGTGGACTTGGAGAAGGCCTTCGACCAAGTCCCCCTGGGGATCCTGTGGGGGGCATGTGGGAGTATTTGGTACCAGGACCGTTGCTTCAAGCCATCCAGTCCTTGTATAACCAAAGTGAGAGCTGTGCCGCTATTCTTAGCTCTCCATGTGTTGGACTCCACCAAGGCTGCCCCTTGTCCCTGATTCTGATCATCATGGACAGATCTCAAAGTGCAGGTCAGGAGAATGTTTGGTTTGGGAACCTCAGAATTGTATCTTTACTTTTTTGCAGATGATGTGGTTCCGTTGACTTCCAGCACAGGGCCAGATTCAGCACCTCGGAGTCTGAGGCCGTGGTTCTCAGACGCACAACAGTGGATTTCTCCCTCCCTCCCTGGGCTGGACTGCGTGGTGAAGGGGAAGCAACGGAGCAAAACTCTTAATTTACCAGTCGATCCACCCTCCAACCCTCACCTGTGGTCATGAGATTTGGGTAGTGACCACCTGGTCCTGGCTTCCCTGCTGCTTCATCAGCCTGCTCTTCTTGTTTTGGACTCCTCGTCTCCTGTAAGCCCCTCTCTGCTAATTCTGCCAGCAAGTGAATGGAACCATTTGGGTCTTGGTCCCGCTTCCTGGTTTAGCTCAACCCATTACACAAACCTGACACCCAGAGACTGAAGAACGAACTGTTACCTGTGTTTCTTTGTCTGGCCAAGTTCCCGTTTTGCCTGTTTATTAATAAACGTCATTACCAACTGTCACAGTTTTCCAGAGTACTGCATTTGGGTCCTCAACACACCCGTCACAGACGTTACTGTCCTGACTGACCACGTTTACATAATGTCTGTTATCGAACTACAAATAGAAACTTTTATTTCAGTCTTTCTTTCCTGATTTGGTTTTTGTGTGGATCTATGATAAAACCTGGAGCAGACTTTTAGAGTTGTTTATCTTGGACTGATCTGTTTTGTGGATGAGGGGAAAACAAAATGGGCTGAACTCAGATACATCTCCATATCAAGTCTTGGACCTGAACATTTGTCTCAAAAATGCTTTGTCACTTCCACTGAACAATCAGGTGCATTACAGCGTGTATCACCGTTGTCTTTAAATGGACTTTTATCATGTTATTTGTTGCAATCTGCTTCAGTTTTTTTTTTTGTCCAGTGCAATACAAAACAAATGTATGTTCACTAGACATACATGTGTACTGTAGGATAGTTACAGATGTAAACATACACGAGAGTGAGTCAACCCTGTTAAATGTATTTGGCTACGAGTTCTCACTCACATCACATCTGATGTCCTCTAATGCAATACACCTGAGAGAGAATCTCTGCATGTCTGATCCATCCCTCGCAATCTTCTGTAAGTATGTCAGCTGATCAAGACATGTGCATTTATGTTCTCTGTGAATTTAACCTTGAGCTGCTGCAGCCTTAACGTTACAGTAATCCCACCGACAGCATTAAATTCATACTCTCACTGAACGTCTTGCACAAATGTTACAGGTCTGACCTTCTCAGATTTCCATCATCATTTCTATGTAAAAGCCACTGGAGCGCTTATTTAGACCTGAGACCAGGAGACAAAATTGTCTTCGCATGAATGTAATGAGATACGTGTCTGAGAGGAGCCTCAGTGTCTCAGTGCTTGTTTGTGTTTGCTCACGTGTGTCTGTATTTACATTTATTTTTGTGTTTTTGGACATGGATTAATACCTCTGTGCACATTTAAACCATGTGTATGTGAGCACGTTGACCAAATATGCAAACAGTGAGTGTGAGTGTGTGAATAAGCTTACAGACCAGCTGCAGTAATAAAACTCCACACAGAAGCAGAACTCACTGGCGCTGCACTTGGCTGTAGCCATAGCAACATGGGTTAAGGTGAATCTCATTGTTGCCGCGGTAATGATTTGAATAGCTCAGAGGGTCATGCCTGCGCTGTATCCATCAGGGAATCTGAGACGTATCGATGTTTACACGCAGTAATAGATCTCAGACTGTTGTGTTGGCAGCGGGGGACCAACAGAATCAAGTGTTAAAGGAGGAATTTTAATGGAAAAGTTTGAATCTTCACTGTAAAACCAGTCAGTTCTGCAGAGTGTTCACACTGTAAAACCAAACTGGTTTTACAGTGTGAACACTGTGCAGAATAGTTTGTTCTACAAAATGTGTTCACACTGTGGTTCTGCACAGTGTGAAAGAAATGAAAGTGAGAAACACTTGAATATGTTGGTTGATGTTTGATGATGAACAGTTAAACATTTTAATCAGTTCAGGGTAAATTGGACTCAGTTTACTCACTGATTTATTTCCAACATGTCTTATCTGTTTTCTTTTGTTCATTATGATTATTATTGTACTCCAATGTAAACTCATGCATTTTAAAAACTCATTTGTGGATACCTCAACTAAAGCTTTAAATCATTTTGCTTGAGGCTACAGAGGTTGTTTACATATAGGTCTTTGTCTCTCTGTTGTTTGTTTGTTTGTTTATTGTCCATACTATCGAGGCATTTGTTTGTGTGCAGCATTCAGAAAGACACATTTCCCTGTAGGAACAATAAAAGATACTGAATTGAATTATTTTATCTTATTAATACTGCTTTTTATTTAATTTCATGTCATTGGTAATATTAACTGTCTGATTTTTATTTGTGCTCAGTAGGGTGCAGATCTCCACTCAACAACACAAAAAGAAACGTGGGATCCGACCCCTTTATCATCACCAACAATGTGTTTAGTAACTGTAAGGGGTTTATTTTAGACCGCTGTGTGAAATTTTGTAATAATGTCAGAATTAGCGAATGGATTCTTGAGGTCACAACAATCCTTTATCACCAAAATCCAATCAGTTGGTTCTTGAATCCAAGTGAACATTTTGTACCAAGTTTGAAGAAATTTCGTGTTCTTGAGATATTTGACAACATAACACCTCCAGCTGTAAATAAGAAAAAGTTTTATGGTTTTCAAACTGTGAATCACAGAGATCCTTTAGCATGAAAGTGCACAAAAATACATTCAGCTGATGGGTTCAGTAGTAGCTGAGTTTAGCTGTGGACAAGCTTCAGCCTTGTTGGTTTCCCCAAAACTCCCAAAAGAGGCGTGAAGATCAAGTCACCTGGACTGAGGGGTGAATGAACAGTTTTGGTGATCAGCTTCATGGACATGCAGAGGAAATCTGTGACTGTTTCACAACGTTAACTACATGATCAGTGCTATTTTCACTTGGTTTTTACAACCTGAAACATTCAAATGTTGCTTGTAAAATTAAGTATTTTTTTCTGAAGGACAGTCAGGATCCTCTTTGTGTGGACGGCTCAAAATATGCATCAGGTCATGGACAGCTGACAGAAAGATAAAGCTGCTGCTAACGCTGCAGATCAGTCGGAGCTCCTCGAGTCCTCGACATCATTTTAGAGGTTTGTTTATTTTAAGTGGAATGAAGGTAATCAAGAGGACGGACGGTGAAAAAGAAGCTCCATAAAGAGAAAAGAGGAAGAAAAAAAAAAAGAAGAAAAGAAAAAGGGTGAGCTGGAGAGTGAATTAGTATGAATCGATGATGGACACATCGCAGCTCAGGACCTCATCTTTTATTTAAGTTGAGCTGCTGCTGAGAAAGACAAAGCAGAGAAGAAGATAGTGGAGGAGGAGAGAAGAGGAAACAGGCAACAGAGAGAAAAGAAAGATTTAAGAAATAAGAAGAAGTCAGAAGGGAAAAGAAGCAAAATTAAAATGAGGAGCAAGTAGAACAAACAGGAAAGAATACTGATATGAGGCTCTAACAGGTTTTCAGTCACAGAAGGCAGTCACAGTTTTTAATCAGCAGTAACTTAACCATATATCTGTATTCTACTTAAGTTTTTATTTTTATTCCCTATATGTGAACATAAATATCTGAAGTTTCTCCTCCTCACATTTTCTGAACAGACTCGTTACTTTAGTTTTAATGTCTCTGAGGTGAATTATTGATTATTTTTATTTTGCATCATTGTGCGCCGCCTTCAAACATCAAGACTGATTTTAAACTAAACGGACAAAACAATAAGACACAGAAAAGATGATTCACTGGTGGATTCATCAGAGGACATCAGACAGGACAGATGGGACGAGACGGAGACAACATGAAAGCTGCACCAAGACAAAAAACAATGTAAGACATAAGACAAAAAAAATAAAAATGTACCAAGACAGAAAAACAACATAAAAGATAAATGACAAAAATATAAGACGTAACAAAATAACAATAACAACAAAAAACAAACAAACAAACGATGTAACGAGAAAATAACATACATTTTTTGGTCTTATGTCTTGTCTGACTATGTTTTTGTCTAATGTCTTTTATAAGACATAAGATGGAAATATAAAAGCTTTATCAAGACAAAAAAAACAACGTAAAAGACGTAACAACAAAAATCACAAAACCTGAGAGACACAAAATTCCACAGATTTTGTGGAAGGTGTACCTCCAAAAACTGCAAAACTGCAGGAATGATGGATACAAGCCTAAAAATCTCCTGAACCAACTGTTTTAACACTTGGGATCTTATTTTCATGGCAGCATTCAAAAAGTTTAGTATTTTTATAACCTTGAAATTCTCTTTGCCAGTCTGTGTGGTGTTTTCATGGTATTTTTCTGTGTGCAGAGAGCACTGTGCACAGGTGCAGAGTTCATTCAAAAGAGGCAGCACAGAGTTTCTGTGATGTCTCTCGAACAATCAGACTGTATCCTGTCCCTCTCCCTGCACCTGAGTCTCTAACATTCAAGGCAAGGTCTGTACTGAAGAGCCAAGCAGTCATACATGAGAGATCAGTCCAAACAAATCTGAGCATGGAGCAGGCAGAATCCAAAAACCAGAGAGAAACACGAGAAAAACACTGGAAAGCAACAAACACACGAGGTAGAACAAAGACAGTCGGGCAGAGAAAACAGGAGTGTAGTACAATAACTAAGATAAGACAAGGGGCAGGTGATGAACGGGGTTGGCTGATGGCAAAACCCAGGGGCAGCACAGGTGTGAAGAATGAAACTGAAATTGCAGGAGAGGTTTTTAGTCTGTCAGAATAAAACAACATGCAGCCTGTAACTCTGCACTTCTTCATCTACAAATAAAGCACACTTTGTTAGAGGTTTTGTACTTGTGAGGCTTTTGCATTTTTTTTTTTCACTTGCTCCCACGATTTAATTCCTAAAAAAGCCTAAAAACACTGCAACATGCATCACAATTTTTTTGTGACATTTAGGCTGCAGCAACCCAAGAACAGCCTGCAAAATCCTGGAGGGACTGATAAGATCATGCATTAAAGCTCGACTAGGCAGATTATTTTTGGCATCACTGGGCAAAAGTTCCATAATAATTATGTGTATATTATATTACCTGTGAGACTAATTGAATTACATTAATGCTCACACACACACACACACACACACACACACACACACACACACACACACACATATATATATATACATATGAAATATGCCAACTGAGCATTGAGCATTTTTGTAAACAGGATCTCAAATAAATATCTTCAACTTGATCAAACTTTCGCTATGTTTTCCCTAAATAATCAATAGTTTTTTTTTGGTCAGAATGTATTCATTGTTGTAATACCCATTTTGAACCTCATGTTGTCAACGGACTTTAAAGTATTAATGTTTTCCTCCAGGTGAGCTTTAATTTCTTCTTGCACTCTAAACACATATACAGAGGTGGGTACAGAACTGAAGATCTTCAAGTAAAACTGTTTTTTAAGTAGCCACTCACAAATTACTCAAGGTACAAGTTACTTTGCATTTTGATATTTTTTAGGGTGTAACTGCAATTATGAAAATAAAGCTGAAGTTTGAATCAGGTTAACTGCTTTCCACAACAGACACAAGCTACAAGATAATTCAGAGGAGTTTTTAAAAGCAGAGATCTCAGTGTTTTTCACTTCATCATCTAACTTTTCTGAGAGGATTTTGGTATAATAAGTTTGTCCAGATGTGAGTTCAGACGTTGTCGCTGGAAGCTGCTCTTGTTCAGTCGTCTTTGCATCGTGGTCAAAATACAAGTGGTGCTTATCTTTATTCCAGCTGGCAATTTAGAGCAGACTAGTTGTAACAAGGTACTGATGGGAAATCTAGCAGAGTAAAAAGTAGATGAGTGGCTCTAAAATATATCTGAGTAAAGAGCAGAAATATAGCTTTAAAAAAGGAACATAAAAGCACATGAAAACTACTTTTTAACTCATGTTGCATGTGTTAGTGCCCAGCCCAGCTGTCATGGTTTGGGTTTTGTTAGTTAGTTCCCGTTTTATTTGTAGTCCTGGTCCTCTCTCATCTGTCTTGTCTTTACTTCCTGTCTTTGTCCTTTTCCCGTCCTTTTTGATTAGCATTGATTCCACCTGTCCTCCTTTCTCTGTGTGTTTGTGACTCTGTGTCAGTTTGTCATCTTACTGTCAAAGTGTGTAACAATAGAGAAGATGGAGGACCTAAATGCAGATGGGGCGAAGCAGAAACCGAGTCCAAAACAAATGAGGGAAAATGAGGAACACAAAAACAACAAATCCAAAGTCCAACAAAGACTAAACAGGCAAGGTACCAATGAGACACAGGTGAAACAAATGCTAATCAAAAAGGGCGGGAAAAGGACAAAGAAAGGAAATAAAAACAGGACACATGACGGAAAACCAGGACTACAAAATAAAATAGGAAATATCAACAAAACCACAACACCAGCATCAAGTGTGTGTGAGAAAGTTATCCGTCTATTGTACAGTGTCGCCTTTGACGCTCACACAGTACATCCTCAGTTATGTTGTAATACTTCAAACAAAAAGTCAGGACCCTCCAGAAACTAACAGCAGTGTTTTAATTAATTCAGCCTTCCTCACATCTAAAACAATTTAGATCAGAAAACTGATCCCCAAAATCCTTTTTTTCTTACTTTCCTTCCCGTACATGCTGTCATGGTGAAAAAACTGTTGTGATCATTTAGTAGGTGAAATATTCAGTAGCTTCATGACTGTAATATTGTTGGTTTGTGGCTTAAACTAACTCATTTTAATGTTTATCTCTGTCACTGTTGCACTAAGTACCTGTTAAACACACACGAGCTGTGTGTGACGGCAGGTTCGTCTCACCTGTAACCTTCTCATCATGTCTGATGACACGCTGAAGGAAAAAGCTTCTTATCTGTTCTTTCACTCGTTCAGTTTGTCACCTTGATGGAATTTTATTTTCTCTGTGGAAACAAGTTTCTCCGTCAGGATCTTGAACTCATCTTCTTGTTAAACACAGAGGCAGAGCACAGGCGCTTTAACAAACGCTGGGACCAACAGGTGAAGGCTGAGCTTTACATTTATTGGCTGTTCTCATATTCTCTGGAGGAAATGACAGCAGGTTGTTGAATGTGTGTGGGAGTCAGATGATATCAGAGGTCAGTGTGTTTGTGTGTGACTTCTCTAACTTGCTTTCTGCCTCTGACATGAACAAACGTTCCACTTGTACTCACCTTTTCTTACTGCACCATGCAGATGATGTATGATGTAGTTGAGTGTCATATAATCTGAAGATTGGAGCAGGATTCAAACGTGCTCATGAAGAAGGTCTCATATCCAGAGACTTCGTCCACCTTCGTCCCCGCTCTCCTCTCCTGTATAAATGTCCTTGGTCGTGTCTGTTGTGAATGAACGGACAGTTCTGGTCGGACAATGAAGCACTGAGTGTCACTGTCACTGACAGACGTCACACAACAAAAACACCCTGAAATAATCACGTGAAACTCTGCTTCAAGGATTCTGACCTCTTTGAAGAACATGTTAGTGTGATGTGAAAAACTCTGTGCTTTTTGCCTCAGATCAATGCAGATACTGAATGATTCTGCAAAGTCCAAAACTGCATTCATTTATTCCGTTTATGTAAGGTCAATGCCAACATTTTAAAACTATTCAGCACAACAATATTTGTCCATGAAAAACTACAATGTTAAGGTAAGTCATTAGATTTTGCCTGGTTTGGTCTCCACTAACACAAACCAAACATCAGTGACCACCACTTGTACCATATAAGACACAGAAAAGTTCACCCCAAAATAAATACATTTTCATACCTGTTGAATTAGTGATATTTAAATATGCTGTAACCAGAACAAGACAAGTCTGCACAGACATTCACTCGTGCAAACAGGCATCTCTGTTAGAGACAATGGTGAACTGTGGGATGAAAAATTTAAGTAACCTGTCAACATGACAAATGAATGTGAAAACTGATTCAGCTGACAAAGAACT
The DNA here is from genome assembly GCF_056507025.1 of Lutjanus erythropterus. Lineage (NCBI taxonomy): Eukaryota > Metazoa > Chordata > Actinopteri > Lutjaniformes > Lutjanidae > Lutjanus > Lutjanus erythropterus. The sequence continues at coordinate 48,311,121 of NC_139318.1, forward strand.
AAATGAGCCTTAATGAAAAACAAACAAACAAAAAACAACACCATTTTTAAATGAAGCTTTCAAACATTTCTATGTAACATTTTTATTATTAAGATGGAGTATGATGGCATATTTATAAAACTGTGATTAAAAATGTCAGTTTCAGAAACCAAAAGCTGGTACATGGTTACCAGCATGACAACCACTTTTCATTCCTGTTGCTGAGGAGAGTCCTGGAAGTGAACCAGAACAGTAAAGTTTCAGGCCGTCAAACCAAAACTGACTCAGGTTTCTTGCCAACATATACAGGATTTGCATTTGTGTTTTGGTGCATAACAGTAAACATAATAAGAGCCAATCTGAAGAAACAGAGTTTTCAAGTACATGTAAACAATTCATTTGCACACAAAAAAACAGTCTGAAATATAAATATGCTAATGCATGAAAGTAGCTGAAATGGCTGATCAGTAGCTGGCCAACAACATGAAACAGCACAGAGTCATATTTTATCAGGAAGGAGGGATGGAACTGAACCAAAAGGACGACCTGATGACATTCAACATACAGGAGAATCTGTTATTTTACAGAATGGATGTAAAGCTAAAAATGCTTACAATGATAGAGGAAAAATGACTTAACAATAAAGAGCTCATGTGCAATTTATTTGCAAAAATGAGGAAACAAAAAGCATCCGCACATGAAGGAGTCTGTTTGTGAATCAACATGAGATTATTGTAAACAAACCAAACGGCGGTTTCACTCCTGTCTGTTCCAGTGTGTTCTCTGTACTCCTGAATAAAGTGAAAATTATTCATGAAAAGCAAATCAACACAAAGCGATTTCAAAGCTCGGTAATGTATGCAGCCATACACCCCATGTTGAGTCCACACTGCCCTGCTGGAGCAGGTTCCAACTCACTCTCTGAGGAACACTGGAGAACATCAGGGAATACATGACAGGGAACACACCACTTCACATGAATCAACACAGGATTCAGTAATCGACATTTTGCAAACGAATGATTTTGAACATATGAATGAGGTCAACTGCTCATTTCCAAGTGAAACACCGGCATGGAAAAAAAACAGGACGGGTCAAATCCAGAAGGTAAAACACCAGGATCAATCCAGTGAAGGAAGAGAGAAAAATTAGACCACTGAAGTGTAATGATGTAGGTATTGTTTAACCCAAATTCCAAAAAAAGTTGGTCTATTGTGTAAAACAAATAAAAACAGAATGCAATGATCTGCAAATACTTTGACTCACATTCAAGTGAATACAGAACAAAGACAAGATAATTAATAATCAAAGTGATAAACATTCTGTAAAAACCTGCAACATGTTTCCATTAACGTTGAGACAGTGTGTCAGACAGACACAGTCCTCTCTCTCTTCAGACTTCAGCTTTTGCACAGAGACCCGCCATCTTCAGAAGTTTCCTTATAACTCAGCTGGATGTATCAGTAAGGATGATGAGGATGAGTACATCATGTCACATGGTGTGAGCAGAATCATCTGCAGCTCAGTGTGGCAAAGGCTAAGGAACTGGTTGTGGATCTGAAGAGGTACAAGGCACCGGTGACCCCTGTTTCCATCCAGGGGGTCAGCGTGGACATTGTAGAGGACTATTAGTACCTGGGGGACACACTGACAATAAACTGCAATGGGCAGAGAACACTGACGCTCTCTACAGGAAGGGCCAGAGTTTTCTCTATTTTCTGAGGTGACTGAGGTCTTTCAACATCTGCCGGGCTATGCTCAGGATCTTCTATGCGTCTGTGGTGGTCAGTGCTATCGTCTATGCTGTTGCATGCTGGGGTAGCAGGCTGAAGGTGGCGGACGCCAACAGACTCAACAAACTGATCTGCATGGCCAGTGATGTTGTGGGGATGGAGCTGGACTCTGATGGCGGTGTCAGAGAGGAGGATGCTGCCTAAGCTGCATGTCATCTTGGACAATGTCTCCCACCCACTCCATGACACACACAGGAGACTGATTCCTCCAAAATGCACCACAGAGCATCACAGGAAGTCATTCCTACCTGTGACCATCAAACTTCACTCAGTGTCTGACTCTCAGAGTAAATAAACTGACCTGGATGTCATCAACACTGTCAGAAGATATTCTTAGTCATTTATATCATGTTATCATCAAAAGCTCATCATACGAATCTTCATCAGAAGATTATTATTTATATTTCATATGTGCAATACTGTCCTTTCAATTTGGTTCATATGTGCAATAATTTCAACTGTTTAATCCTCTGTGCAACAATAATGATTCAATAGTGCAATACAGGAACTACACTAACATCACCACTGCATTATTTATTTGATATGTAGTAGTCTTTATTGAATGGGTGCAACTGTAACACAATTATTTCCCTCCAGGGATCAATAAAGTATTTCTGATTTTGATTCTGAAATGCAAAGAGAAAGACATATCAGCAACATCCAGAAACACTGCAGACTTCTCTGGACCCGAGCTCATCTGAGATGGACTGACGCAAAGTGGAAAAGTCTGCTGTGGTCTGATATCTACAATAAACACTACAGTTTATCAGTTTAGACACTAAATATCTTGTCTTTGTATGGTATCCACTTGAATATAGGTGGAAAAGTCAAAAAGTCAAATCATTGCAATCTGTTATTATTTAGGTTTTACACAATGTCAACCTGTTTGGAATTGAGGTTGTATGAATCCTTCAAATATGACAACTTATATTTCATGCATTGTCAGTAAACAAAATAGATTCCCTCATAAATGAGTCATTTTTATAGAAAATGTAGAGATTTTCATGCCTGATTTGTGCATTGTGATTTGTTTAGGTAAACGGCAGTGTCTTCCTCCCCACCAGTTGAGAGCTGGCTTCCTAAAATAAACCTTCCACAATAAACCCTGCACTCATTTACTTTCAAAGAGCCAGACAGTGTAATGAGGCAGGGTAAGCCGCCGTCATTGGACTTCTTTCAAAAGGGCTGGACTGCTTAGCTAGAGACAGAAAGTTCAACATGGTGCAAGAGAGAAAGAAAAAACCCTAGAAATGTGCAGAGAGACACTCTCAGGGGTGCAGAGCAAACACATTTTACTTTCTTAATGATCTTTGTTGTTTTAGGAGTTCTGTTGTTTCCACAGGCAGGGACTGTTAGTTAGCTGCTCTGGGCACAACCGAATGTGTTTTGACTAAAAATCTTTAGCTTTGGGTTCTGCAGCAGTGACTGAACCAGGGGTACTTGTTAACTCAGAGCCCTGTCTGTTAGTGCCCACCTCCTGGTTTTGATTTACAAAAGCTAAATTCAGCCCTGCTCCTGATTCTTCACCATGTCGACCATCATACTGCCTCTACAATCATCTGCCAGAGGAAGTCACAAGTGGAGCTTTCACGGATCTGTTGAATCATATTTGTCCCTCTAATATGGATGTTATTGTTTTTTTTGTTTGTTTGTTTTTTTTTACATCTTTCTTCATCATCTGTCATGTGAAAACATCAGATTTCCACCTGTCACAGAAAGTATGCTTTCCCCTACAATTTAACTTATAAAATCCCAGCGCACTGCAGAGCTTCTGTCCGGCGTGGCCTGCCCTGCACGCTCTGCCCTCTGTCATGCTGCGTATTAAAGGTTGGAACAGTGAAAGATGAACCAAGATGTTGTCTATGATTTTTATTTTGTTTCTGTTGAGTTTAAAGAAGCTGCTGCTGATGATTGTTAGATTTACAGTTTTTCAAAGTCCAGTTAGTTTGGCGAAAGCTGCTGTTTCTGGTTAAACCAAATGTCTCTTCCTCTTTAAAAAAATCTCTCTGACTGTAGTGATCCTTTCTATAACGTTGTCAGACGCTAACAAGAACAATCTGAGCCTGTCAGTGATGAAAACAGTCGTCAGCTGTCCTGCGCTCCGCGGTGCGCTGTGGTGAAGTGTCTGACAGCGCGTCAGCTGTCCTGCGCTCCGCGGTGCGCTGTGGTGAAGTGTCTGACAGCGCGTCAGCTGTCCTGCGCTCCGCGGTGCGCTGTGGTGAAGTGTCTGACAGCGCGTCAGCTGTCCTGCGCTCCGTTTCTATCACTCTTCTCTGCTTCCATCACAGTTAGTTTTGTGGTTTGTGGTGATTTAGAGACTTGTGATGTTTCATAGTGAACATCGTCCACCCTTTGTTCCTTCCCACACCCAAACTCCACCCCTCAATAATAACTTCACATTACTGCGACGGAGAGACATGACCTTTAACTCACAGTATGCAAATCCTGCTGCCAGGGGTCTCTCTCATTAAAACAAGAACAAAAGACAGTTTGATAGCATTGTGAAGTAGTGTGGGATCATGGGAGTTGTTGTCCTCATTGTTAAACAACCATTATAAAACTCAGTTATAGCAGCAGGTTTGAACAGTGTTGGAAACCTTTGAGATAATGAAAGTAAATCAATATATAACATAGGTTTGGTGTTTTTAGACAGTTTAATGTGAAAATGTTAAATATTATATGTTTAAACTGGAGAGTTTGTGTCCCTTCTGCCGCTGAACAAACTGCCTCACCGACTGTGTTGTGTTCTGGGATGTATGAATGTATTTATGAGGACTGTGTCCTGTCTTCATGTGTTTCCTTGTTGGACCGGCTGTGAAAACAAATCTCCCACTGGAAAGATAAAGTTTAACTCTCATCTTTTACCCCACGGGGTACTTCTGCAGCTGCCAGGGGGTTTGTGGAAAGATTGTAGAGTAACTCAAGTATGATTTAAGGTACATTTCCAAGGTACAGCTTATCTTAATCAGGTGTCACACCTTAACATAAAGTACTTATTTTAAGACAAAACACAATCTTTATCTAAACCTAATCAAATTCTGACCATTTCACAATGTTAATCAGGTCTTATAAAGGCTTTCTGGCAGAAAGGCCTCATATAGACACAAAAAGATGCAACAACATGTTGGTTTTCAGCGACATTTGATGAAAAACGGGTTACTTACCTCCTTTCAATGAGGACTTTCTTTATACTAGGTCTCCTGATGCAGTCAGGTTTACAGTGAAGTTAGTTGGTAGACTGTTGAGTTTCACACAGTATGAGAGGTTAAAGGATCAAGACAGATTCAGTGTTTGTTCAGACAGTTCGTTCTTATTCCCAGGTCATCAGTTAGCCAAAAGAAAATCAGCTAAAAATGGATAAACAGATTAAATTGTTAGCTAAAAGTAATAAATAAAGTCACATCTGTGTAAACATGTCACTTCTGAGTCCCACATTTCATATGTTATTTATTTCCTGGTTCACCAACCATAACTTCATCACTCACTCAACAAGAAATATGAAGGACAGATGGAAGAAGGAAGGAGACTTATATATTTTATATTATATATACCAATACTGTATATACTGTATATATTTTGGGGATGTCAAAATATACAGAATTCCTGGAAAGGAATACATACAGTAAATGAATACAAACCATCTTCAACACTCAAATACCGTTAAATTTCTAAACCATGTATTTCGGACACATTTCCTCAGAGGTAAAAGGTATAGAGAGATATTTACTGCGTCTGCTGCTCACGACAGGGAAAAAGACTTTGACCAAGAGACAGATGATAATCAGACAGATGTGACAAGAGAAACTGATAAGATGGAAAGATAATAAATTTTTCTGTGAACTTTAAGGTGGACTTCTTCATACGATGTTTGGAAAACGGGGTGGAATATGTCAAACTTCTGAGACCAGATTTTATAAAGATAATGAACAGAAAGAACATAATTATTATTGTATTTCTGTTGTGTCCAGATATCTGACTGGAACATTTATGCAACAATATGTAGCTGAACTGCTTCAAGCATTTTCATTTATGTTTATTTTTTCTATTTATTGCTCCCTCGCTGGATGTATATAGTTCTGTTTCTTTGTTCATTCTTTAAAATTGAAAGGAGATATATCAATAACTATACCAGAATGTTATAAATAAATAAAATCAATCAAATCAATATTAATATCATTATAAAGAAATAATGAGTAGTTTCCTCTGCTCTGAAATGCTGGGAGTGTCCGCTCCACTAAAACACCATTAGGACCTGAAAACCACCTGAAGGATGGACACTCTGTCTAGTCGAGGTTGACACACGAGTGGAATTTTCTCACAAAAAAAAAGTCTTTCTATTAAGTTTCCCATCCTATCCCAGAAAATGAAACATTTATCTCACAGTAAAGGAGCAGTAACCCTCAGATGTGACAAATTAAAGTGTCAGGAACCACTGGATTTAAGCAGCATCCTTGTTTCAAATGTTTTGAGTGTCAAACAGAAATTAGAAACAGCTCAGCTCTACTTCCTATTTTGACCAGTCTTAAACCTGCTGTTTCCTCTGTGACATATTTGTGTACGACTTGTTGCACAAAAAAAATGAAATTCAGCATGAAGGCATTTGCTAAAGGCAGTGAGTTCTCTTGCACACGAACAACATGTGTCACATTATGCTGCATTCGCTCAGAAGCGCCAAACTCATAAGCAGAAGCTTTGCCAGATATTTTTTAACAATGGACTTCAGTTGAGAGCCAGTCTCCTAAAATAGGTCTTGCACAATACCCGCATCCCATTTGCTTCAAAGAGCCAGACAGTGTAATGAGGGTACCGACACGCTTTCAATAGAGCTCCAGTGGAAGTCCTGAGAGACGAGACAGAGTTCCACATGATGAAACAAATCCTCCTTAAGGGAAGTCTACAACCATGTGATCGTTTTTTAAGGTTGATGAGTGTGGATGTGATGACGATAAAAAACAGGACGTGTGTCTTTGTGTTCAGAGTTCAACAGAACATTGTCAAACTTAAAGTGTTGAATTGTCTCAAAGAACAAAAAAAGTAACAATAGAAATGAACAGAAGTGAAAATAATACTGTGTTACTTTAATTAGTGCAAAAAGAGTAATGAATCATCTCCATTAAACTGTTACATCTTCTTCCAGACTACTCAATACTTTGGGATTTCACAAAGATAAAAGTTGAAATGGTCACCTAAAAGCACTGAATGAACAGTGGAACTATTTATTGGTCCTGACTAGTAATTTGTCAACTCACCTGAAAAATGAGTCAAGATCATATATTCTGTTTATTAAAGAAAATAGGTGTGAGAATGTTTCTTTTCATTAGAAAATTTTAATTGATAAGCAACCCTCATTAACAGAGAACACTTTTGTTTTATGCATGTTATGAACAAGTGCATTTAATGTGTTATTTTGTGATCTATAAGTTGAATTTGTCACCATTAGACAGACCCCGGCTCGCTGCTTCCCTCCGTTTCCATAGTTTGCTGTCTAAAGGAGCAGTGTGTAGGATTTAGTGGTGAGTGTGGAGACAAATACTTCACCTCGTCTTCCCCGTCCGACTGTGACAGAGAACCTACGTTGGACTTGTAATGTGAAACATATCTGGAGCAAATGTTAGTTTGAACTCTCTGGGTTACTGTGGAAACAGTCAGTTTTTAATCTCTGAACATTATGTTTCATTTCTGCCATTTTCCTCCACAGATGTCCTGATGTCACATGTCCCTGAAAGCAAACAGCCTCTACAGTCAAAGAAAAATGTCTGAAAATGAAATATTTTTTCTCATGAAAAAAATAAAACAGGATCCCAACTTGACATGATACATAAGTGGGTTACATTTACTTTTAACGCCTCACCAGGATGAATAAGCTAATTAAAATTCTCACTGAGATATTTATGTGGATGTTAAATTGGGTGAAGTAAACTGGATTAAAACAGTGAGCAATTTAACAAACGAGACCCTGAAAACATTTTATTCCCCTCATTTAAACTGATGAGCAGAGAAGTTCTTTAAAATGAAATACACATGAAAGGTCGAGCTACATGAAATGGAAATGGCTGCCCGGGCACTCACCTAAAAATTAGCATTTTGTTTGATTTTATTATTCATCATAAAACTGCAGCAGAGTGGTTTCAGCCACGCCGGTGCAGAGGAGCTCCGATTAAGTGCAACAATGATGAAATGTCATCGGTGCAATCAGGAACAGCCTCCCCACCTGATCTCAGGACTCAATGTGATATGAGACATGTAGATGGCTGTTTAATGAGGAATGTCACTATACTTTCAAGTGTATCACTTAGTCCTGTTGACATTGAGTCCAACCCCTGAATTAAACTGAATTAAACAGCGACTTGTAAGAATGACATTAATTGGAACCTCTGGCTGAGCGGGTCTATCTACAGTACTGAGAGGAGCGCCGGGGGATTTCATTCCAACATGTTAAATTAGCATTTGGCCTTCTGTCGATCCCGTCCCCGATGTGTCCAGTTGAGGAAAGGACAAAGAAACGAATCACACCAAAATAACGCTCCACCATTTTCTTTTCTCCGAGTGAGGGAATAGAATATCTGCAGTTCACATAATCTGTTTTTCAAAGGACCTGAAGATCGAACGAACGATTGTATACGACTCCGACACAGCACAGCTTTGGCAGTAAAAGGCGTCTTTTCCCCTGTTTTCTAAGTGTTTTCAGGTTTTAGATGAGAGAAGAGAGCCAATAAAAATGAATGAAATATCAAAGCTGGGATATCAAAATTTAATTGTTGAGAAAAATGTGAAGCAGACTTGCAGCTGCAGCAGAGAGAGAGAGAGAGAGAGAGAGAGAGAGAGCCTGTATGTATACTTGCCGGGACTGGAACGTTGTTTAAATTACCTGATACAAGCCACAGCTGAAGCACCTGTCCTTCGTAGATGCAATACTTTAAAAAAAACAGGTGCGAAGTACGTAACAAAAAGTAACGTGACTGACTTCACAAACTAAAGTGAAAAAGTAACAGAATATAAACAATCAGGAACAAACCAACAGATGTCTGTATTATTCTATTTTAATTAATCACAGACCGCTCGTTCTTGTGATCATTGTTGCAGGACTGGCACAAACACCCTGTCACTCTGGTGATTACCGACTGTGGGAGGTGGAGAGTGATCGATTGAAATAGTATCAATCACTCCCAGCACTCCGTCACAACTTGTAGTCATGGTGGGATTTGATGTTTCTCACATGCATTTTTCCCTCGAGCGTTCCAGACTTGAGAATCACAAAGCGTGAAGGCTGTAATTAAACATAGTCGATGTGACACTAACAAGCTGGCACTTTACTGACCAACATCTGCAAACTCACACTGGTGTGGTTCTTTATTTTATGATGTACTCACGTCCAAAACCCCCCGAACCCGCCGCATGTCGTATCTGCTCTCAGTGATGTAATGAACTGAATATTCCAGAACAATATAAATAGTACTCATAGTAGAGAAATCCCAATGAGATGTGAGAATTTAAAGAACAAAACAAAGTAAGCAAATAATCAACAAGAATGAAGAAGACTTGTGCAGCTGGCTCATTAACAGTCACAGCTCATTAGGGCGGCGTAATCAAAATTCAGAGACCATACTGGGCTCCCAACAAATTAACAATATTGCAGCAGCATAATGAGAGAACAGGGTGTCAGTTAAAAAGAAGTCTTCAATAGTGAGCTTCAGTTGTGCAGAGCCGGGGGATTGTCATATTGAGGCGCCCTTCAACACCAGTGATGCGTTTAAGTGTTGACCTGTCAGCAGACCTGCCAGTGCGCAGTTTGAAATGAGCAGCGCTGCTTTTAATCAGTTAATTCTCTTCTTCTTCCTGCTCATTGCCGGTGTACAGTAATTGTTGCTGTGTGACTTCCCTTCACCACACAGTGAACATACTGTTCCAGAAAATGAACAAAAACGGGCAGTTATCGAATGCCTCCTGAATGTGCAGTGAAACACTGAGCAAATCTTATTTTTCCCATTAATCTATTGTTATTCTATGAACAAGACTAAATGTCTGCAGTTATTCCAGGTAAATACTAAAGTGAACAAGTGAACATATGCTAACATACACATGTTTAGCAGCAGCAGTGTAACATAATTATGACTTGTACAGGTGATGTCATTTGATGCCAGAGTCTGTGCAGTAGTGATCGGGGGTGGAGCCTCAGTATCGAGGACCGGCCCACACAGCGAGCCCAATCAATTTTGAGCAGAGCTCAGCTGTCGATCATGATGTGAAACCCCCTTTTTTTACAACATCAAATAACTAAATAAAACCAAACTGATGAGAAAAACGAACACTTGAACAAACTTCAGCATGATATGAACTACCTAAAATGATAGGAACCACTCTTGGGAAACATTTAACATTTTGACGTGTATTCTAATATTTCAGTTTGGCCAATGTCCCATCTACAAACATGGCAGAGGTAGAGTTTGTGACCTATACTGCAGCCAGCCACCAGGGGGTCACAGAGGTATCAGTTCCAGCAGGAAACCCAGACTTCCTTTTCCCCAGCCACATTAACCAACTCTGACTGGGGCGTTCCTGAGGTGTTCCTAGGCCAGGGAGGAGATATAATCCCTCCACCTAGTCCCCCGTCTGCCCCGTGGCCTCCTCCCAGCTGAACGTGTCTGGAACACCTCCCTACGTCTGAACCACCTCAACTGGCTCCTCACTATGCAAAGTCACAGATGGCTGGCATGTCCCTTAGAGGACAGGGTGAGAAGCTCAGCCACCTTCCTGAGAAAATCCATTTTGGTTGCTTGCATCCACAATCTTGTTCTTTTGGTCATGACCCCTTCATGACCACAGGTGAGAGTAGGAACTGAGATTGACCAGTAGATCGATAGCTTTGCCTTCTGGCTGCAGTAAAATGAACGCAGTACCGCTCCTGCTGCTCAGATTCTTTAGCCCATCTCATGCTCCGTTTTCCCCTCATTCAAGAACAAGACCCTGAGATACTTGAACTCCCTCATTCACAGTAAGGACTCATTTCCTGCTCAGAGTAGACAATCCACCAATTTCCTGTTGAGAATCAAGGCTGAAGTCTTAGAGGTGCTGATCCTCATTCCCACCGCTTCAACTCTGATGCAAACAGATCCAGTGAGCGCTGAAGGTCACAGACCGATGATGCCATTAGATCCATGTCATCTGCAAAACACACAGATACAATCCTCAGCCAACTGATGGACCATTAATATCTGTACAAAATGTAATGTAATAACATGCTGCATAATACATCTTTAAAAATGATGGTAATGTGCAGAGTATGTAGCCGGCTGTTGCAGGGTTGTCAAGAGAAAAAAAATCCTGCAATATAAGAAACTGAGGAAATGACACTGTAGTTACTTCATCTATACACAGCTGTGGATGATAGTGTCAGCTCAGCTTCATGCATTAAATATCACCATAGACCCACATTATTTCTCTGCTTGGCCTGAACGCAGGCGAAAAAATGTGTTCACATGCCAGAAATTGAGTGGGGGTTAATGGAGGGCCTGTTGAGACTGCAGCCAACTGGAGCTGCACAACCAGTGAGCCGAAAACACAGAAACCTTCCAGTTCTGTTATAATACAGCCAATAACATTCAGAGATGGTTCGAGGGACTGAAAAGCCAAATACAATCCGACCATCCTAACAAGGACGCACCGACACAGAGGCTCCAGCAAACAAATCCCAGCAGACACAAAGAAAGGTCATCCTTGTTTTGAGAGAAAAGAGGCTGTTTTCTGAATTTACAGTAAAGCTGCACGAATCAAAGTGCCGTATGATGTTGCTATAGTTACAGAGACAAAGATCCCAAAGCTCCTGAGATCCGGAGGGCAGATTCTCCTCCTGGAGCTGAAGCTTGGACTTCTTCCTCTGTTTATCACACACACTCAGCCCTGTGGGAGGCCGACGAGCGCCCGGGGACGGCAGCAGAGTCGCCCTCTCTGCTTCTCAGAGACAAAAGCCGAGCTATTATATTATGTAAATTTCAGTTCCGTCTGTCGGACTGCTGCCGATGATTAATTGCCATCTAACCGCGAGCCACAGAGATGCAGAGGTACGATGGGACACCAAGCTTTTTTTCTTTTCTTTCTCCTGGCAGTGGCAGATGGAGCAGCAGTGATAGTACACACACACACACACACACACCTGGTACGTGAATGTCATGCTGCTTCAAATGTAAATAACGATATTTACAATGGAGCTCATACACAAACATGTCACACAAGCGATTTAAAGGGATAGTTCATATTATTTGAAGTGTGGCTGTATGAGGCACAGTTCCTGACCTCATTAGTGCTGCTGAGAAGGTGAACATCAGACTGAAGTGTGCTCTTTACCTGGTTTCTGAGTGGATGTATGGGTGCATGATGAGTAAACAGAATTTCACTGGCCTCCCTACAGGTGAAGTTTACAGGCAGACCTGAACTGGCTGCTGGTAGCGTTAGCCTTCATAATACATCCGTACAGCACATGTGCCAGTCGGCGAGTGCTGTGTTTGTGTGCCCAGGTGATCACATGTAACTTGTAACATGTAACCTGTACTGGCAATGAAATCCCTGCAACTGTTTTTAGAATTATGATTTATTTTTGTAATAAAGAAATATATTTTTACTAACAGTCTCCTCCCTTTTAACAGGAAACAAACTTTAAATTATTTGCTTCTGAATTTTAAATAAATGTATTCTAGTTGGACAAACGTCTCTGCTCTCCTTTTTCTTACCAAAGAACTTGTGTAAATATTGTGTGTATATTCTCTGTTGTTGTGGCGCTTGTTGGTCTTAATTTAGAAATTCCTAATTGTCCATGTCCCTCACAAATGTGACCCAGCTGAAGGTAAGAGAAGTCTGAATTACTGTATTAAATCATGAACTGACCATGACATATCAGAGATTAGGGACACATTAAGCTGAAATACCGGCTTGTTTGACAACAACCCTGCAGCCAGCATGTCCTCCTTCGAAGTATTTATTCAAGCCTGGAACATTTAGATTTTAAATTAATGCCAAATGTTTTCTGAATGAGTTAGTGTCTGTTTATGAATCATAGGAAATCATTAATAATCTTTTAGAAGTTGTAGATGTTTATAACTGTTAAACTGAGCAAAATGTTAATGGAGTTTGGCAGAGAGTGAGCACTCCAACTCCACAGTGTTTTTTCAGAGCACTTTTCAGGATAACAACAACAACAGACAACTGAACAGCTGATCAGCTGACAGTGGAGGACTTGTCTTAACTTGTCAGTATGAGGAGCTCGTCTTGTGCTCCTGCAGCCTGCCTGAGCTTCAGTCTGGGGAGGACGGGGATGGAGGAACACAACTCGCTTCAACCATAGATTGTAGATTAACAGGTCAACAGGTCAGTCAAAGGAGCAACTCCTGCTGGGAAATCTTAAAAAAAACCCTAATAATCCCTTGAAATCAGGTGAGCTCTGTCTTTATAGTGAGAGTTGGTGAGCGGGGAATTATTCAGGTCACTTAAACACTCAGGTTAAATACATTTTCATGTAAGAAATGCCTGTATTGAAAGTAAATTCTACTTGTTGATTGTGAACGTCTGTGGCACAGAGTGAAGGCAGCACACCTGTTCCACCTGGTTCACCTGTATTTAAGACAGCTGAGGCCCATGTTCTGGTTCTCTCTCACTCTCTCTGTGGACACTCTCTCTCTCCACGTGTCTGTTATATTTTGATCTGTTCAAACTTATAAACTTTATTGGTTTTTGTAAATATCCAGTCATTGTGTCGAACACTCAGTTCGAGGTCTCTGTTGTCGTATTTTGTGCTTCATAATGCACCACACATTTTCAATGGGAGACAGGTCTGGACTGCAGGCAGGTCAGTCTAGTACCTGAACTCTCTTACTACAAAGACACGCTGCTGGAACACGTCCACAATGTGTCTCAGCATCGTCTCTCTGAAATAATCAGGGACGTCTCTGATAAAGACATCAGGGATGGCAGCATATGTCTCTCTGAATCCCTCCATACCATCACAGCTGCTGTCTGTTGAAGTCAGTGCTGGGAACAATCTGGATGGTCCTTTTCCTCTTTAGCCCGGAGGACACAACGTCCATGATTTTTGAAAACCATCTGAAATGTGGACTCGTCAGACCACAGCAGACTTTTCCACTTTGCGTCAGTCCATCTCAGATGAGCTCTGGTCCAGAGAAGTCTGTCTTTGTCTCTGCATGGTAGAGTCTGAACTTACATTTGTAGATGCAGAGACAAAACTGTGTTTACTGACAACAGTTTTCCAAAGTGTTCCTGAGTCCATGTAGTATCATTTATACAATGATGAGGGTTTTTAATGCAGTTTTAAATGCAGTGCTGCCTGAGGAGTCTATAAATTCCAAATGCACAAATGTTGTTCTTAAACTGTTTGCAGTTTTTCACAAAGTGGTGAACCTCACCTCATCCATGCTTGTGCTCTTTCCAGGACGCCCCTTTAATCATGATCCTGTCACCTGTTACCAACTCACCTGTTTACCTTTGGAACGTTCCAAACAGCTGTTTGTGGAACGTTACACAGTCTTTTGTTGTCACATGTTGCAGGCGTAAAATTCAGAATGAAAGAAAGACAACAAAGTTTATTAGTTTGAACATTAAATATCTTGTCCTTTTTAATGTAGTGAATTGAAAATTGAAGTGAAAAGTTTTTGCAAATCATTCTGTTTTTACTTACATTTTGCACAATGTCACAACTTTTTTTGAATCAGGGTTGTACATTTGAAAAACATTTGATAAACACACCTTGTTGTGAGCAGTTTCATGAGGGGACTATTTTCTTTCTAGCAGAAAGAGGGTAGCAGAAATAGAGAGCATTTTGTTGGATGCAAAATTTGTATACTCCCTCGAGTGCAGGATGAGTCACCATCAACATTCTTTAATAATTTTCCAGGAAAAAACAAACTCTGAAATACCATTAAAGATATCCAAGAATATCTACAAACTGACTGAACAGATACTGGTGTACAGGTGACCTGTAGTGCAAGAGAGACGTGATAAAAAACACTTTAACATCAATTTTGACTTCATGGAAACTTTAGTCTGTGCCGTCAGATGTGGATCACGTGTGGATTACTCAGACGTCCTTCAGTCCGAGGCTTTTTGTCTGCGTTCAGTGAAAGGAAAACAGAATCTGCAGTGTTGCCTGAGAAATGAAAGGAGCACAGATGCAGACATATGTCGTGTAGGTTTGCAGGGAACCTTCAGATGGCGAGCAGGCAGAATGCCCGAGTGCTGGTTGGCTGCTTTGTGCACACAAGCGTGCACTCAATACTCATTCATATGTACAGTATGTACGCCTACACAGAAGCCAACATTTCATGCTCACATACGCATGTAAGTAAGTCACCAGTATAATAAATATGTAAAAGCCTCTGTTGAACATATTAGTATAAACATGCAGATCAGAATGTTTGTGCTCCACTTCTTCTTCTTTACCTTCATATTACAGTCTGTTCTCAGTCTTCTCATCGTGTCCTGCTGTCACACAAACCTGCTGTGTGTCATGGGCTGCTGAGCATGGATTTAACCAAAGGACAATTCACTCTAAAACGTCACTTCCACAAGACTCAAGTCCATGAGAGTACATCTGTACCTGCTGAACCACAGACGGTGCCCTGACATCGTTCCAACAAGACCACAATCACATGAGAATGCAGGTCATAGTTCAAATCTGGATGCACAAAGTGACAGCCTCAGCCGGTGGAACACTGTCTTTAGAGGAGTCTCTTAAAAAGATGGATCAGATGGATGGAGCTTCCTGTCTGTCAGATAATAGACTGGTTTATAAAGCCCTGACTGGTTCAAGGGCCAAAATACATCTCTGACCTGCTGCTACATTTTAAACCTTCCAGACCTCCCAGGTCATCTGGGACAGGTCTACGTTCTGTCCTCAAAGGTCCAAACAAAACATGGAGAGGCAGAATTCAGTTTTTACACGTGATGTATCAGGGACAAACTCCTGCTGCAACATTCAGCTCTTTTAAATCAAGGCTGGAGACTTTTCTGTTTGCTTTTGCTTCTGCACTGTGACTTTTACTTTCCTGTTTTACCTTTATTCAACTCTTAAATGTGTTGAAAATCTTTTTTTTGTAATGTTTTTCTTACTTTTACAGTTTGTCTGGAAGCTTTTTACTTTTATGTAAAGCACTTTGAATTGCCTTGGTGTTTAAATGTAATTGTGATTGTGTGCACTGTCAATCTAGTGAAAGATTGTATTTTTATTTCATTGATGGGTTCAGTTTAAATTGGTCTGAATCAACTAGAAAAAATGATTGATTATATTTTGGACATCATGTTGCAGGCTGGAAAGAGGAGGGAACAGGAGCAGGAAAAACGTCGGCAGTTTGAGTTTGACAGACTTTCAGATAAATGATCTTTCAGTTCAATGCAACATTTAGGGTTTTAGAGTAATTGCACACATGAAAATGGCACACAGGTGATGAGAACCACGGGCTCAGCAGCCTGCAGTGAACACAGCTGGGATGGGACCAAAATCAGCCACCAAGACTGGAGGACAGTTTGTGTCAAAGACGTCTATGTATTGTGTTGCAGAGAAGTGAAGTTCACATGCTGTACTCTGTATTTTCAAAGTCAAAAATGTTTTTTCTTCACTTTCTGTATAATTTGAGTTATTTTTTGAATATTTTAAACTAATTTTTCTCCAGAGCCATCTCCCTCTTGTAAGTGATGTTTAACCACCATCTGGGTTTTTTCAAAGATTTCTATGGCTGAAGAGAAACAGATACTTTAATGTTAAAGTATTTCATTTAAATGTAAAAACATGAAAAAACTTCAAAGAAATAAATAAACAAGCCAACCAGCACACAGGGGTATTTAAGAGTCAATCATCAAGTCACACGTTACTGGGTGACCAAGCCTGTGGCTAAGTTAGCATTAGCACAAACAGTTGCTTGGCAGCAATGATACCCCTGCAGCAAAGTTCACCATCTTACCAGCTGCCTTTCTGGCTTTTGTAGAAGTCTCTGCTCCCCAGTTTATGACCTGCGGTGGATCTGTGTGGTGCAAACAGCCTCATCTTGCAGTGGCGTCCATACTTTCACTCCTGGTTGTCTGCTGCTCTGCGGCTGTGCATCGCTTTTTATAGTCCTCCTCCTCCTCTAGGTTCCACAATTATTTAGTAATTAAGAATTTGACTTGATCCTAGTGCTGAACAAAAATATCTGCATATGTATTTGCTTTTAGTTGTTGGACTTTCTTCAGCCACCAGCTGTTACGTTTATGTGCTGGACAGGAAGTGTACAAGTGTTTTGAAAATGGCTGCCTGATGCTGGACAAATTATCTGCCAATAAAAGCAGAACAGTTTGAGCAGAAAGATGCTAAAAATGCCAGAGTTGTGTATTAAATCTCTGTGGGTTTGTTACTACAAGTAAAAGTACATTTTTAAATTTCTGAATAATATTTTTTTTATTTATATTTCATGCAGAAGCACTGATTAGTCTTTGTCTTTGTTTGAGAGAAGCAGATTTGTTCCCACTGAAGCAACAATGAGCGCACTTTCTCACCAAGTTCTAAATGATTGCTTATTTCCACAGCAAATTATCTGTGTGCATTCAAGTGTGCCATTTCCAAATTATTGACTGATGTTCAGAGTCAACGAGCCCTGGTGTCGCGGCGCGCATACAGACAGCCCACCAACCGGAGGAGAGTTCGATCTGCACAGAATGTAAATGGAGGTCAATCACCTGCCTAATCGTCCTGCTGGAGACGATCTGTGTCTTAACACAGACATTCAGACGGTGAATATATTACTGTACGTCTCTCTATAGGTGATTCTGAAGTGGATTTAGAGCAAATTCAGTGTTTCTAAAATAGCAGAAGCCTTTGAGTTGGACAGTAAATCCTACCAACCTGTTGGTAAGTCAGACGAAAGATAAGCCTGCAACAAAGAAGCCAATCCTCTGTCGGCTACAAAGAGGGTTGATACGGTCAATATGAAGAGATTGGTTGCTGCTCTGCAGGTTATTGATCGTCTGTGATGGAGAAGTTGGTATGTGATACATTTGGGACAAAGACAGCAAAGCTAAAGCTTGGACCATGTAGCAGAAACCACTGAGCCGTCCTGCTAAAGAGGAGAAAAGCTGTTCTCAGGTGCATCTGGGTTTTATTCACAACTGAGAGGAAGGCAGTAAGAAATTTGTTTTATGAAGGGAAGGTAACTTATTTCAGAAAGAAACTAAGATGAAATTGCCATGGTAGAGACCAAGAAGTGATTATAGTGATGAGGTGTTACTCTCAGGAGACATTAACACTCAGAACATGTCTACAGTTCAATGAATTAGGCCATTAACTGGGTCGGGACCAATCAGGTCCAGTATCAGTGATGTAAGTCACTCATCAAATGTCAGACTGAGGTCACCAATCTGTGTACCCATTGAGGTCCCATAGTCAGGTATTATTACTCACATTATCAAAGTGATTCAACTCAGCGAATGACTACTGTCCCCTACATCTGATAAATAGGTGCATTCAAAAAAGAAAATACATGGATGTGCCAGAATTTTCTACAACTAAACAGAAAAGACTGACATAGTTGTTTTCTGCCCCAAAGAACAAAGATTAAAGTCCATGTTCACCTTGAATTCATGACACTAAAACCTACAAATCAAGCCAGAAGTCTCAGTGTAGTTCTGGATTTCAACAGTCACATAAAGTCAATTACTAAATCAGCCTAATACCACCTTAAAAACATGTCAAGAATGAATGGATTTCTGTCTAAAGAAGACATAGGAAAACTTGTTCATGCCTTCATTTTTAGCAGGCTGGACAGTTGTAATGGTGTCTTCACAGATCTGAGTAAAAACTCAATCAGACAACTGCAGCTGTTTCACCAACACCAAGAGAGTGGAGCACGTTACACCAGAGCTGCAGTCACAGCTCAGACCTGCTGTGTGTCAGAGGACAGATTTTAAAATCCTACTTCTTGTCTATTAAACACTAAATTGTCTCAAGCCTCAATATAGGTTCTCTGATTTAATTGTATGTTATGAAGTACACAGACCCCTCAGATCATCTGGAATAGGTTTACTCAAAACTGAGTGAGGTGAAGCAGCCTTTATATTTTCTGTTCCCCAACTGTGGAACAAATGTCCTGAATACCTGAAACTGTCAGCTCTGTTTACTGCAGCTTTCCACTGAAGGAGATACACAACTTCTTGTTAAGATCATTTGTAACTATTGTTTTAATATTTGTTTGCTTTTGTTTTTATGTTTGTAATGCAATTTCTGTAATGTTGAACTATTTACTGGCTTGATATTAAATTCATGAGTTCAGTATTGGCAGAGATCCAAATTCAGGTATCAGAAAGGATCGTAGATAACATATCAACAAGTGTAGGACCAGATTTGTAGTGAACGGTCTGAATCAGGCTGAATGTGGCGTCATATGAACACTGAAGTGTCTCTACATACTGAAATATATTTAAACAGTGATGCAAGAGTTTAGCTTGGACAAAAGGTGAACTTCAGTCTTTGACTACAAAATCTTTAAAAGGAACAAATCACTTAATAGGCAAAGTGATTTTAAAGTTTTTCTTATAGTTATTAATGTTCTTGAAATGCTGAAATCTCGTTGTTTCCTTTTAAAAGTTACAAAAACATTAAAAACAACTTACATATATGTAAAGTCAGGTTACTGCAGATTCACATTCAGGGAAAAATATATACTCAGAATAACAAGTTGGGGAAAATATGAGACGCTCTGCTAAACCAAATATCAGCACTGGCCTGAAAAACCCAGCATCAGTTAGAATATTGTGATCACAAACTCTAACTGGCATCATTTTAAACTGACATTCAGTATTTGAAGATGAAGAGAGCATCAGCACACATTCAGTTCAAAACATCCAACATATCTGACCGTCATGCATTTTGTGTTGTTTATCTGGTCCAGCAGGATAAACTGGTCCGTCCCTCCTTCCAGAACCCTGAACTGTTTAGGCGAGGCCGTTCGGTGTCCTGATCACTGTGAGCTCTTCTTTCTTCGTCTCTCCCTGAATCAATACACATGATGAAACAGAGGACGCTTCAGGTGTAATAAAGCTCTGTTTGCTCTGCTCAGCTTGCTTTGGTGAACAGACGGCATGAAAGCAGGTTCACAGCTGCACTCGCACTAAAGAAGTGCAGCCTGTACCCCCACATTTACAAAAAAATCACATTCACATTATTTCCATATTCAGATCCAGTCAGAAACAAAACAAACATCAGCGGGGCTTTATTTCATCCGCATGTAGACTGATGTAATGGAGTTATATTTGATTTATTACCTCCGTCATTATTCTTTCATTTGTCTGAAGGCTCAGATTTATGCTTCAGTAAATCTTTGACTATTTTTTCACTTATCATAACTTTGAGCTTAAAACAGCTTCTTTTGGAATTATGCAAATATGTTATATCATACAGCTCTGCAATAAAAGACAGAATGGATTATTTTCACTCCAGTTTTTTTACATGTCACTAATAATACTGTACAGTGTGGCCCCAGAGCCTCCTCCTGAATCCACCACCTGGGAAGGGGGCTCACCCAGTACAGTCTTGTGGTCCGGCCTTGTTCCATGGGGTTCAGCCCAGAAAGACCGTGAGGTTGCCACCCTGTGGGCCCGCCACCCACAGGGACAGACATGGGGGTCAGTTGCTGTTCAAGCTGGGCGGCAGGCAAAGACAAAGCCATGAGACAACAGCTGATC
The DNA here is from genome assembly GCF_056507025.1 of Lutjanus erythropterus. Lineage (NCBI taxonomy): Eukaryota > Metazoa > Chordata > Actinopteri > Lutjaniformes > Lutjanidae > Lutjanus > Lutjanus erythropterus. The sequence continues at coordinate 48,331,604 of NC_139318.1, forward strand.
AGTCATGTCTCCATCTTCCATCAACAGCATCAACTCTTAGCAAAAAAGCAAAAACTACTCTTTCCTGCTGTTTTTATCAATCATCGTCTTTTCAAATGCAATTCTGATGTAATTCACTCATCAGATATCAGACTGAAGTCACTGAACCACGTCCAGGTTCTGATGTTCATAATGCTCACATATTATTCATTTTGCATCAACAAAGTGACACAATTAATATGTTCTCTCATGAAAACAGTGGTTTAGGTTGAAATATGCAGCTACAACAAAACTGCAGTTACGTCATCTTTCAGTGGTTCTTTGATATTTAAGTTTAACACATTTATAAGGAATAAATAGCCAGAAAAGAAAAATCTTTAAAGTAGATAAAAGTAGCAACAACATAGAGTATAAAAATACAATTTACAATACAAATACAATAAAAGACCACAGCAATTAAAATTACAGTACAAAAATTAGTGTATGAAGGTAAAAACAGAAGAATACTGATATTAAAAGAAAAGATTAATTTTGATAGTCAACTATGTTTCGGATACACTGTACAATGTTTTTTTAAACGGATTTTAATGAATTGAATCTTTTGCAAATATAAATGTAACAAACCCTTTTTAACTGCAGGGTTTTTTGTTATTAACATAGTTAGAACTTTTTCAGACATTAATAAACTGATTTATTTAAATGTGAAATAAAAAGTATTTTTATGAGATATATAAGTAAATAACAAATACTGTTTTCTATCATTTGAACTGAGCTGCAGGTGAAAGTAATTCTTGGTTTGGTTGTTCAGGTCAGATGCACACACACACACACACACACACACACACACACACACACACACACACTCTCACACACACACACACACACACACACACACACACACACACACACACACATGCTGTTATTTGACGACCTGGTAATGAGACTCAACAATCAACAGTCTTTCTCCAGATTCTCTTTCAGCACCTTCAGTGTTGTCATGGAGCAGTGAAGCAACATCACTGACAGCACAGTCTGGAGTGTGTATCGTCGACTGCCTCCTCACCAGCTCAACAGTATCAACGATGGTAAATTATTGTGAGCTCAGCAGCCATCTGCCTCCTGCTTTACAGGGACTCTGTGCAACCCTGATGGACCTCGGCTGAATGTTAATGAGGAAGGAGGCAAATTGTTGCTCGTGAAATGGTCACAGATGGGAGCTGCAAAATCAAGTGGAAGTCCAGCTGATATAATGGATTGGAATAATTACTGGTTCTTCTTCCCCTACACTGAGAACCAAGTTGGTGGGTGAAATTTTATTTGCTGCTGAGAGCATCCAACCCCATATGTCCAAATGATCATATACAAACTAGGATTCAGATATGATGTAATTAAAGAGGTCGGAGGGCGACAGCCTTTTTCTCCTCTGAGCCTCCAGAAGTTCACACACACCTCTAATATTCAGTCCCTCCAGGAAGTTGTGATGTTGTGATTACAACTATTCACACAAATTCAACCAATCCCTGAGGATTCTGTGCACCTGTGCAATTTCATCCAAACTACGCAACTTTTCTGCAAATTTGACCAATCATAGTAATTTCCTGTGAGTTCCACCAATCACAGCAGTCCCCCACACATCTCAGTGAACCAACCAGTGGTGTTGTTTTATTATTCTCTTTTTTTTTGCATTTTTTTTAAATTGTCCCAGACACTGAAAAGAACAAAACACTGGTGCAACTTCAGATTTTGTACTTCTGAGCTTTACTTTTGGGTGAGATCAGTTAGAACAGAGTGTGGTTTTGTTTTGTTCTCCCTCGAACAAGTTACCTTTGATTTTAAATGAATTAAATGAAAAAAAAAAAAAATCACAACTTTGTTTTGCAATTTTCTCTTGGTCCTGCAAAAAATGACTAGAAAAATCCCAACATGCATCACAGTTTTTTTTTTTTAGTAAAGCTGCTGTGAAATCAGGCATTTTAGGCTGCAACAATCCTAAAACACTGTGTGAGGCGTGGGGACTGGAGTTCTGTCTGCCCTGGCTGTGGGCATCCTGGGAAACGGAGGCAAGAGCCTGTTGTGGAAAAGGGGGTAGGGGCTAAAAGGATATCATAAAATGTGCTTTTTGACATGATGTAAACATTAGTTTAACTGTTCTTCTGTTATATTTCCAGTACATTAGACATGTTGGTACAGTAGACAGCAGCTGTGGATTTCAAAATAAAGGATTCAAAGTTAAAAAATGTATATTAAAAATTATATGAAATGATAAAAACTGATAACACCATCTATGCAAAGACCAGCACTCTGAACAGTTTTTGTTGGAGGACTGTAGGACACACAAACAGTTCTTCACTTATATTCATAGGATAGTTCCCCCAACATGTTGTTGGTTTGAAAAATGTGAAAAATCAAAAATCATTCACAAAAACACAACAGCCTTTTCATTATTTAAGTGTTCAGAGCAGATAAGAGTGTGAGGGAGAAACACTGCTTTCCACAGGACGATATGGAAGATAAAGTTGGTAAAATATCCAGACTGAACTGCAGCTGCCAAATCTAAAACAAAATGAAAAACATGGCAGCAGCCGCCTGAATAGTTATGAGGTGCAAACTTCAAACTCAGTTTTATTCCCAGACTTCTTCTCATCAGACATAATAAATCAGAATTGATTTTTGCATGTTGGCTGATGGAGACTAATGAGGTTTGGTGATGTTGATCTGCTCACTCTGCAGATGGTAAAGTACTGATTGTAATCTCACCACAACTGCCAGATGTAACCAGCAGAGAAAGTTTTATTTAAGTGTTTTTATATATATATAAAGTATAGTGTATAGTGTTGTAACCAAACATCCAGAGTTCACCTGACTGTATAAACTTAATAAGGAAAAAATAAATGTGATCTGTAACCACTTATCGAGAGGCAGGGTACATCACTTCATCTCAGGGCAATAAATGACATGATTATGTCCAAATTTCTCCATTAAGAACATTTTGTCCTTTACTTTGAACATTTCATGATTTATTTAGAACCTGTTATTTACATTTTTTTTAATTTTTAGAACATTTTCTTATTAGCTTTGAACATTTAGCTATTTATTTAGAACATTTTGTTATTTATTCTGAATATTTTGTTTTGAATAAATCTGTTATGTTCTTCATATCTTGTTGAGTCTTTTAAGTGTTGTTGGATCTTTTGCAGCTTTTTAGGTGTTTTCCATCTTTTTTTATCTTATTGTGTCTTTTATGTTGATTTTTGTCTTCTTACAACTTTATTGTTTTGTTACATCTGTTGTTCGTGATACGTACTGATGGATCCACCAGCGAATCGTCTTTTCTGTGCGTTATTGTTTCGTCCATTTAGGTTGAAATCAGTCTTGATGTTGGGAAGGCGGCGCCGTCAACTGCATTCAAACTAAAGTATCAAGTCTGTTTTGAAAATATGAGGATTTGTGTTTTGTGTTGATTTGTGTTCTGCTTTTGACTGTGAACATTTTATCAACTTACACCGACTGACAGTGAAGAGTCACATGTACGTCTGAAGTAATCACATGACTGATCTCATGGTCTGAGCAGCAACAGCCAATCAGAGACCAGGATTTGCTCTACATCTTTTTTTTTTTAAACTTTTTTCTTGAAAAAATGTTTTTAAGACATAAAACAACAGCCCTGCTCTCAAATGTGGGCTGTCTTTAGAAAAATATTATTCAAATTAAAATTATTTTAATAAGAGCCACCAGGAGAGGATTTTTTTTTTCATTTTTCCCCTCCTCATGGCGCCAGCAGCCCCCCCGTCTTTAACCGGCTGTTTCTGGTGTTAAAACAGGCTAATAATTCAAATTATCCCACATCCTTTACAGCAACATTGCTTAAAGCAGCAATCATAATGCAATCTTTGATTTAGTTTTATCCTCTTGCAGCTGAATATTTCATCTCAGTGACAGCGAGACGACTGGTGACTCAGGCTGTTTGGCTAATATTGTCGGCGGTAAATGAACTCTGCCTTCACACACGGACGCTCTGGGCTACAGATATGCTAGATTAAGTAAGAAAATATCCGTTGCATAAATGGAAATAATAAATCATAAACTATTGCTTCAGTCCTTACTGACAATGGTGAAAGCAATCCACACGCTAAGCAAGACGTAGCCCAGAGCCCTTCAATTAACTGAAATGGGCCGTGTGCATTTAATAATGTATTTAAACAGCCACTTTTCCACCCTCAGCTACTGAGCGCCGCTCTTATTTACTTCACACTGATTTTTAATGTCATAATGTTAAGGCTGCCACCACTCACTCCTGTTCCCCCGGAGGAAAGCCCAGATACTGAGAACATCTTACAGGAGAGCAAGTGATTTTCATGAGTCGCTGTCTGAGTAGAATGAGTAATAATGATGGCATTAAAAATAATTAAAAGCAGCAGCAGGAGGACCAACAGCAGATACCAGTCAGTCACACTGCGGCAGACTCTCAGCTTTGTCAGTCTTTTATTTTTCAAACTGTAAAAAAGGGAATTTTTTTTCAAATATTCATTTTGTTTTTTAAATTGTTTTTATAGTTTTGATTTAAGTTGTAGAGTTTAGGAGATACTGAGAGTGTTTGCCTTTTCTCCAGTACAATGGTACAAAAAAGCCTGGGAAGGGGGCTTACCCATCTGCTAAATCTTAAATTTTGCTGAATTTCTTCCATAGTCTTTTATTTTTTTAGGGGACCCAAATAAAATCTCCTATGACCCACCTGAGGGTCACGACTCAGTGTTTGGGAATGAGCAAACTGTGTTTATTTTGACTGATATTACAGTTCTGATATGATCATTTTTACATCATTGCACTCAAATTTATTGAAAAACATGTTAAAATGACTAAAGTGCAGTTTTTTTGTGGGAATCTTAACCAAACAGGCTGCTAGGTTGACCAAACTCACCTGCATGTGGCAGGTGAGTATTCTCAGCCCTGGATTATGCAAAAAGTTTTTATCCTGATGAATTAAATATTAGCAGAACTAACATGAGTCTGAATACAGTCGTTTGTCAAATCTTTTCCTGGATTTGAATGTATGGTTGGATGTTACATTGCTTTTTCATGCAAAAAAATGAGACAAAAAGTGGGATTTTGTTTGCAAAATGTTAATTTAACCTGACAAACTGCATCAGAGAAAACAGAAAATAATTGAATAAAATTAAGAACCACATTGTCAAATGTAGGGAATGAATATGTTTGAAAAGTGATTAAATCACTGCAGCTTTATTCTTCTTGTTTTTGCAGCCTTGATGCACAAAGAGGGAAGACGATAAACACGGGAACTTTGAAATGTTTTCAGAAGAGCTGAAGAGATCTTTGAGTCAGTACGAACAGAAGAAACGATTGCATCAAACAAATAACTCATTCATGTCAGACTCCCTTCAAAGTCTGAAACTCAAATTAGAGGTTATGTAATGTGAAGGTTCAGTAAGTCACAGAAAACTTTCTTTAGCAGCAGCTTACTGTTCTCCACACTCGTCTCCACATACATGCTTACAATTCCTACACATCTATGGGTGTGTTTTGTGTGAATGTGTCACTCACAATTTGTATAGTAGTTTTCCTAGAAACATTTGTAATTCTGTAGTGCTTCATATGCCGTGTGTGTGTGTGTGTGTGTGTGTGTGTGTGTGTGTGTGTGTGTGTGTTAAATGATAAAGAAAAATGTATGACATCTGTACATACATATGTAGTTGATGTCACTTTTGAACAATGACTCTGAAGCAACAGTGTCTCATTTTGTTAAATTCCTGTTGTCTTGACTCGTCTCTCCTTGTGTCTCTACCTCACCTCCTCCACTCACATCTCAGATGGGAGGGACGAAGACGCGAGGAGCGAAAAAAAATGTAGAGACAGTGAAATGAGAAGGGGACCTGATATCTATTTTAACTTACAACAACTGTCATTATGATGAAGGGTATCACTGACTGATACACCTACTCACATTATTTATGTCTGAATAATGTTGTCATCTTTACTTTTGTCGGTAGACGGGTAATGTACGCCATGAAAAGATGATTAATGTTCATATGTTTGTCTTGAAGTAAAGATGCTCAATACTTGTATCAGCTCTGTTTATTAGCTGTGATGTTTTGACTTCCTCCTTTGTTGATTTTAAATACACAAAATGTTCCCCATCAACAGGTGGTGTGTGTGTGTGTGTGTGTGTGTGTGTGTGTGTGTGTGTGTGTATGTGTGTGTGTGTGTGTGTGTGTGTGTGTGTGTGTGTGTGTGTGAGAGAGAGAGAGAGAGAGGATTGTTGGACGGCACAAATGAGACACCTGTTCTGTCCTGCGTGGTATCTCTGCAGCCAGAGGGAGAATAAAGTGTTAATCAATCACTGCAGCCTCCAGCTGGTTCCACCTCCACTGCTGAGGGGGAGAAACCAACCTGTAGGTACACTGGATCACCTCCATGACTCCGTGTGTGTGTGTGTGTGTGTGTGTGTGTGTGTGTGTGTGTGTGTGTGTGTGTGTGTGTGTGTCTGTGTGTAACAAAGACAAAGCAAGACACAAAGAAATGTGAATTTGTGGTTTCAATGAGAATGTTGACAGGAAGAAAAAACAAAGATCTTATGTGTGTGTATATCTGTTGTGGTGTGTCGTGTGTGTGTGTGTGTGTGTGTGTGTGTGTGTGTGTGTGTGTGTGTGTGTGTTTAGGAAGGTGGCCAAAACCATGCGACAGCTGGCAGCCTGCAGACTGGTTTGTCTCTCTGGAGTCAGTTTGAGAGTATTTGTGAGTGATGGCTGAGCAGAGATGCTGCGTCTGTGAATCAGCCACAAAGCAGTTTCACGGCCCTCTGATCAAAACTGTCGTCACGTTCTCGAACAACCAATCAGGAGCCTCAGCCAAAACCTGCGTACACTGTGAAGTGCTGTGTGTTGAGAGGGTTACTTTAAGAATGTAAAGAAATCAGGAACTATTCACATTTACAGCTAAGATAAGCAATATTTTTGGGAATTAATTTCATAATAACCTTTCATCATGTTGTAAATCAAGTGGTCTGAGACAGAACTAGACTTCTGCACCTCCTCTTGGCTCTGTTTTCAGCATTTAGGGAGACTTAAACCAATCACAGATCATCTAGAGCCCAGGGGCTCCTACTGGCTGTTTGACTAGTGCAGCTGCATGCATGTTCCTTCAGTGAGACACTGAATCAATGTCTGAAAGTCCTGCATGAAAAGTCACTTTAAAACAGAATTATCAGACAGAGAATCTGAAAAAGAGTCCAGCTAATGTTCAACATGCTCAGCCCAGTAGTTTGTCAGCTCACGTAGTTAATTCAACTTAATCCTCAGTTCTGTTCATTGACATCTATTGTGAGACTTTTGCCAAGGGACCGGGCGGAGCTGAGACACAGAGCCGATAGACAGCTGCTCAGAGCCGGGGAGTTCTGCAGGAGAGGGTCGGTGGCAGACTGGAGCTTCTGGAGGAAGAAACACCAGAGTCGCTCTGATGCTGACTCCTTTATTGGCAGGAGGGAAGCTCAGAGTATATCAAACTTTTGGGACTAAAAAGAGGATTTATTTTCAGTCGTGCTTGTCAACCCTCTGCAGCAGCAATCCACAAAGAAAGTGTGAACCAGCCAGACGAGAGCTCTGCATTTGTTTTTGTTTTTTTAATTTTGGGATTAAAAAGTGGATTTACCTTCTCGTTGGCTTGTAAACCTGCAGCAGCACCATGGAGGAGCCGACCGCACTGTTTACAGTAAGATCATTATTCTGTCTGTCCATGTTGACTGCTGACCAGACGAGAAATGTATTTGAAAGTCACATCATGAGAGTAAAGAGAGGAGGGATGTAAAGAATCAACTTCTGTGGTTAGTACTGAAACAAACACACACACAGGTCTTTGACAGTGGCACTTTTGGCCTTGCTATGTTAAACTGTGTTGCGCTGATTTGCATTTCCATTACTACTTTATTCCACCAAGCTGCGCCAAAGAAAGAGCAACTCTGGAGCTGGGGCAAAGCGAGCCCGACTCACCTCCAAGCACGCTGTGATGACGTCTCACCAACCGCAGCCCAACTGTGATGAGCCTCCTTTTCTCCCCCTCGAACAAGCGACTGTTGTGATTAGTTAGTTCAGTTAGTTTATGAGTGTAGTGTCTCTCCTGTATTGCTATTTGTGCTGTCAGGCATTTCCTGATTTTGCTGCATCATAATAAAAGCTTTCAGGACTTTTATGGTCAAAAATTTATAGGAAGTAAAGTGTTTACACACCGTTCAGACACTAGAATAAAGTGCTTCAGCAATAAATACACATCTTCAAACAGGTGCAAACTCCACTTTGCTGTGCTGACACATCGTGTCAAACAGAGTGAAGCCAAACAACACATGTGAATGAAAGTGGAGCAAAAGAGTTGCAGAAGTTGATGTGATGAAGAGTAAATTGTTCATTGTGACTAATATATATCAGATTCTTGGTGTTTTTGTTTTGGCTCTTCCATCTTTAATATAGTTAAACAGACACACTGTTTTATTAAAATCCATTTCATTTGTAGTTTAGTTAGAGGTGTTTGTTTTGGTTCCCACTTCATTTCTAAAGTGGTCCCATCAGTCATGTTCCATATATTATGTTCTGTTCTCTTTAACTGACCTCTTTCATGGGCCCAGAACTTTACTGCATATTTTCTAACTATTTGTTTTTTTAATCTTTTGATAAATAAAACCCAGAATTAAAATTTTAATTTGAAAAGCAAAAATAATCCAGTCTCCTCCTCTCCTTTCTGCCTCTCTTGGAGGAAATTTGGAGCCCATCATTATAACCCATATCCACATGTTCTAATAGTCGCTGACAGATTGACAGTCCAGATTTGTGAACATCCGTCTGTCTCTGAAAGCAAGAAGAACAAAACTTTCCTGGCAGCCGTCAGGAGAAAAATGTGTGTCAGTTGGGAGCTCATCCTGCGAACACACTGATGGGTGAGAGGATTCTCGGATAGCGGATCATGTTTCACTGTCAACACAGAGATGAAGCTCATTTGCATGAAAAACCTCAAAGTAATTTCTGAAAGCCTCGTCGGGGGAGCAGGTCTAGATTCTCGGCATGTTGACAGAGAAATGTTCCTGCTGACAAACGCTTCATAAAATGTGACACCAGATCTGTTGTTCCAGCAACAACAGCCAAAGGCCTGCTTCTTAATCATGTCATTAGTTTGCTGCTGCACTAATTATCAATAAATGATGCGTATGTGTTACTCATGTTGTTGCATTTTAATAATGTGGACACGTTGGTTGACATTAGGTTGTTCACAGTTGTTGATTATTGATCATCTCCATGTTTTCTGGACAGGACATCGATGGAGCTGAACCCTGCTGAGGCCTGTGATTGAGTCGAAACTGTAAGTGGACGACCGAAAACCGTTCAATCTTAATTAACGAACCAGCGGTGTCATAGAGGAAGACGTATCTGCAGTCAAGTGACACAGAAGAACCACATTTCCTCTGGGGATGGTGGATGAGAAGTTGATCTGATTCGTCTTCACTTCTTACTGTGCGCTCAAAGCAATTAGGTCTTACAAGCAGCAGATTATCTAACTTCTTCTCTGTTGTAGGTTTCACCCGTCAGCCAACGTAGATGTAATTCACACCTTTATTTTCCCTGATTTTATGTAATTTCCCTCCATTTTATTTGATCTATTTCATTTAGTTGCCTTACCCACAGTGGCCCTCACTGTCAGTACGATTTTTAAGACAGAAGAGATTCTGATTGGGTAACATCAAATTAAACGCTGCACACCGAACAGATAATATCACATTTTGAACGCTACATCCTACATCCTGCATTCTATGCTATTTGGATTTTGAAAACATTATTCCACTGAAACAGCAAATTGTTTTCTTCTGGAAAATATTAAGATTAAATTGGACAAGTGGGGAGTGGTCGGGCTGTCGTTCTTCATTTAAAGAAATCCTTTGATACCGTTAATCATGAGGTTCTAATTACTGATTTGTCAAAGTTTAATTTTACTCCCATTGTAATTAAATGGATAAAAATCATATCTTAGAGACAGAAAACAGTGTTTGTGTGGATCAGATTACCGTGCAAGTGGTTCATAATGATGTTGGTGTACCTCAGGGTTCAACTTTGGGTCTTCTGTCATTTAGTTTGTTTATTAATAACCTACCTGAAGCTTGTTCACCTGCTGTAATACCGTCATATATTTACTAAAAACAAAAAGGAAGCTGCAGAAGAACTATCTGCTTCAGTGGTCAATATTTCTGATTGATTAACAAGCTCATGTTTACATCTTATATCTGAATGTCAGTAAGACTGTATGTGTGTTTTCCTTCAGATGTTACAGTAGCAGGGGGAAGATTATCAGTAGTGAACAAGTTTAAATATCTGGACATAGTAACAGATTCACATCTCACATTCAGAACACAAGTTTAAAAAGTTGTGGACAGACTCCAATTCAATTTGGCAAATTTTAGACATATTTGGAGCAACGTAATGACGGTACTTCAGATTCTGTCATACATGAACAGTTTGAGCTGCTGCACTCAGACAGGCAGTTCTACATTAAAACCAGTAGAAAGACTGTACAGGCTTTGAAAACTTGGGATAAAAAATCATCATTGCAAGTTCTCCAAATCAATAAAACAGTGGTTAGTGGACAATCAAACATGGTTATGTCCTTGTTTTCTTCTGTCTTATGTCCGGGCTTATGTGTTCTTGTATAGTACGTCCTCCTTAATGTGCTTTGGTTATATGCTTACATCACAGTCTTACTACTTGTGCTTGTGTGCTGCTCTCTTTGTTTATGTGCCTTGCTCTCTGTTATGTGCTTTTGTCTATGTTTATGTGCTTCCTATATATGGTTATGTGCTCTTGTATGGACATGGTTAGATTTCAAACCTGGTACAAAAACCACCAGGCTGTTAAAGTGTGACGCAGAGAGAGAGAGAGAGAGAGAGAGAGAGAGAGAGAGAGCTGATGTGGATGAGTGTGGGAGAGGAAGTGTGCAAATGTCGTGTCGACATGATATAAACTTTCTTTGATCGTGAAGCTTGATGTTACCTCAGTGGAAAGGAAAACTTCAAAATTAGATCTCATCTTTATTTAAAGACAAATGAGCTCAGTTTGACCATTTTCTCAAACTTCTTAAATTTGACTCCTGAGAAACAGCCTTTGTCTACTTTGAGCCCAATTAAAGATCTTAAAAATGTTCGTCTTTGTCTCTCTGCATTGATCTTAAATTTGTCTTAAATAATCAGCTCTTGAGATAACAGTGAAGTCTAAAACAAAACTCTTAAATGAAGGTGCCACAGTACTGTTTGTGTGTCTCTTTTGCTCTGTGTGTCTGTGTTCAGGTACTGAACCTCCTGGCAGCTGCTGCAGCGGCTGATTGGCAGCAGGTGAGTTCAATCAGTGATCAGTTTAAAAACAGGGAGAGAGCAGCAGGACAGGACCAGGAGAACCAGCTGAGACTGCACTCAGCAAAATAAAGATCTCATTTATTTCTCATAAGACAAAAGATGAAGCTAAGAAAAAAAAAATTCTGGGACTCTAAGTTTCTGTGTTTTACGCTGCAGACTAGAGTATGGAAAGATTGTATATTAAATAGCTTGAAATTCTATATAATATATAATCTATGGTTGAAGCGGGTTGTTTCCTGCCCAGACTCGGGGAAGCTCAGGCAGGCTGGCTCAGGAGCTTAAGACAAGCTCAACGTTGTAAATTCAACAGCAACAAGCGATGACGAGTCGTCCACTGTCAGACAACTGGCAGAGTCATAAACAGCTGATCAGCTGTCGGTGTAAAGTTCAGCCTGTTATCCTGAAAATAAAAGTACAGTTCATTTACTGCCTGTCTCACTGCTGACAAACAAAATATAAATATTTTTCTCAGTTTAACTGTTATAAACATCTAGTCCTTCTAAAATGTTATTGATGATTTCTTATGACCCATAAACAAACACTTGCTCATTATGTGAACATATGACATTAATTTGGACTCTAATTAATGTGAAAGAGACAAACAAGAACCTTTATTTTCAGAGGGGCGACACTGTAGCTGCAGAAGAATAGCGTATTCCAATTTAGCAAGTTTCTTTGATCTCTGATGAAATATTATGGTCATGTTATGATTTAGTGCATTAAATATATTCCAGATTTCTCCTTTAAGTGAAGTGTCTGAATCTGTTCGTGTATTTACATGATGTCAGGTCATACTGGGGACTTTCAGGGGGGAAATCCCAGAAAATCTGAGGCTCAGCAGGGTCTGATGGCCTTTAAAGGTTTTATCTGCTACTGTACACCATCAGACTCACAAGATGATGTGAACCATGTTGTCATATTAAACATGTCTGTGGTCTCCACACACTGTAGGTTCTGTCCAGACTGAAGGTCAAACATATCAGAATATCAGATTCAGTCAAAACAAAGCACAGAACTGACATTCACAGGCAATGAAGGTTAATACTTATGATACATATTGCATTACAGCACAACTACCATCGAGATACTTCTGTAAATTTAAACACAGACTTCTTTTTTTATTTTTGTACATCTTTTAATTTCCTGGATTGAGTTTTAATGTTATTAACTGAAGGGTCAACAAAAGAGATCAAATTAAACGAGGCACTTTTTGTCAAAATATGTCTGCAGCCAGATTGATGCCTGGATTACTGACAGTAACACCTGGATGTCAGAGGATGTAATGGGATTACATAATGGATACAGAAAAGGTAACTGTATTCCATTCCAGTTACAGATAACGTTGAGGTTCAGAATGAGAATAAGAAAAATCTCTCTCTGCATCAGCCAATCATCTGCGTCGCTGCACATCACGTTGCAGGTATGTAATGTCCACTGGGATGCAGGTAGAGAGACAGTGGGGACATCCCAGGTCACATCCCAGGTCACTCCCTCACATGCATCCTTTCCTTGCATCCTAGTCCCTCCCACCGAGGATTCATAGAGAGATGCAAGGAGAGAGGACAGGAGGAAATCTGTTTTAAGAGACATGAGACATTCTGTCCTCTGAAGCATCATGTGAAGTGATGTCCATTTATGACGATGGCAGCAGCCAATCACAGCTGGATCAGCTGTCAGTCGGCTTTAACTTCTGACGGAGTTTGTGTTTCCACACATCTGTGTTGTGTGTTAATACTAATAAAGACTCACAGTTGTGATCAGCGTCAGAGCAGCAGCCTGTTATCTGTTCACCTGCATGTCTGAATTTACACTGTGACTGATCACAGAAAAAATGCATGTATTTTATTTTTTATTCATAGGACAGTTGAAGATGACAGGAGAGGACGACATGCAGCAAACGGGCTGCAGGTGGAAATCAAACCAGCTGCAGAGGGCCGACAGAACACACACACACTCCACCAACTGAGCTACATTTATATTATTTATGTCTGTGTTTATTGATTGGTTTATTGATATTATGATTGTGCATTCATCATTGAATAAGTCAGAATAATATTCTGTTCACTAAATTAAATGTTTCAGGGAAGATTTAAATGATATAACTCGTATCAAACCCAACGCTCAGGAATGATCAGCCTCACCTTTGTCTGTCAGTGAGAAAGACTTATCATCATTTCAGTCAGGCAGACTTTCCTCTCCCTGATTTTAATTATAATCTTAATTTTCTTTTCATGATTCACCTGTTATTTTTTAAATTCTTTAATAAATGAAGAAGGTTGTTTGTGGTGATTCTGAGTGATGAGCAGATCTGCTCTGAGTTTATCTGAATCCTCGTGAGCATAATTCATCCCTCCATCACCTGAACAAAAAAATGTTTTCTCAGATTTCAGAGTCTCCGGGTGATTTCCTTACTGTATGTTGTATTTAAGTCTGAATGTTTTCTTTTATGATTTGCTTTAAAGTGTACAGAAGCTGCCACAGATGTTTCCCTGCACACACTTTATGTGACAGATGCACAACTGTACACCTGTGATCCATCCTCTGAAATAAGAGACTTGAGACAGACCTTCACGATGACGGACCAGAAGAATTTCCAGTTCGGAAACAACAAATAAGAGACTTTGGATGTACCAGGTGTGATGGATGATCATGGGTGGCTGACAGTCATCGACTACCTTTCATTCCATCATGATTTAAAAAGCCCTCTGTGTTTCAGGTGGAGTGTCACTTCAAATTGGGATGTAATTATTACTGCATTTAAGTAGCAGGTTTGTTACTTTAGCTTTAATATTTTTGAGGTGAATAATTGATTATTTTAAGTTTTGCATAATTGTGCGCCGCCTTCCAACATCAAGACTGATTTTAGCCTAAATTGACATAGAAAAGATGATTCACTGGTGGATGCATCAGAATATATCACACAGGACAGACATAAAAAGATAACAAGACAAAAAGATAAAACTAGATGAAAAAGACAGAAAAAACTAAAAACAATATAATAGGTGTGACAAGAAGTCAAAAAAGACGAAACAAAATGAAAAAGGTATAGGATGTAACAAGATGTAAAAGAAGACAAAAACACCATGAACAGAGGTAAAAGATGTAACAAAACAAAAAAGATGGAACAAGACTAAAACAATATAAAAGATGAAAAAGACATCAAAGATTAAATCTGAGGAAAAAGATGTAACAAGACAAAAAAGATCTAACAAAACATTATATTATTGAACAGTATAACTTTGAAACAAGATGCAATGGCAAATTTCTTTTATGAAAGAAAGGGTCTTTTATTTAGTCTTGTTGCATTGTTTTGTGCATGAATAAATACACAACACAGTCACAATAAGAGCAGATGTGGTCTCAGGAGGAAAGACATAGATCTGTCCACTTTCCTACTGCAGGGCCCAATTACTTGACTTCAGTGAGCGAAGGCTGCGATCTGAGAGTCGTCTCGTCCAGCTGACCTTCAGATCGTGCCTTCAATCTGCTTTCCAAAGTTTACCTCGGTCCCGGGGGGGTGGGATTATATCAATACATCGACTCACATGAGCCTTGGGAAGTCCCGTTCAGAGCGCCGAGCGGGGAGACGCTCACATGATTTACAACCAGTCAATAAACCATCTACCTCCGAGGCTTGTCCTGAAAGGCTGGATGAGTTTGAATGTGGACAAGATGGACAACAGTCAGTGTCTCAGTGTAATACAGTTACATATTCAGAGGTTTACAGTCTGTTGTTTCATCTGATCATTTATTTTGCTGCAGCTCAGATGGAAACAGAAACCTCAACAGTCAGTTTCACTTAATTTAAATTAAAATTAATTTTTGGACAGTTTTGACGGCCCTAATAATGTGCAGTTTAATGTAGAAACTACTTTCTTTCTAGTTAAAAGTGTAGATGCAGCCAATATCTCCAAACGTCTGCAACTCAAGTAACCAAAACTATGTAGACAGATAAATGATACGACAGGTAGGAGGAAAAATACCTGGTTTTGATTTGTGGCTAAAACAAAAACATAATTGATTTCAGGAAGTGGCCACCGAGCTCACTGCTGACTGTTGTAAGAGGTGTTGATGTTATTGAATGGTATAAATATCTGGGAGTTGTTCTTGATAATGTCCTGACTTTACCTTGAAAAAGGTCCAACAAAGACTTTATTTCTTGAGAAAAATGAACTCCTTTAAAGTCTCCACTGAGATGATGATGCTCTTTTACAGAAATTTGATTAAATCTACTTTAACTTTCTGTATTATTACTCGGTTTGGAAACCTTAATCTGTCCTGTAAGAATCAAGTTGGAAATCTTGTGCAAACTGCCGGTAAAATCTCAGGGAGGAGTCAGATCAGGCTTTTGGTCATTTATAACAGGCAGGTACTGAGGAAGGCTGATCCTGGTCTGTCAGGACCGCCCACTCCAGAGGGAGTCTGAGCTGCTGCTCGCAGGCCGCAGGACTCCACGCCAGCAGTAGCTCAGTTTAGGGGCAGCAGTACCTCGGTCCATAAGGACTCAGCTCGGGGACCAGAGGGTAGCTGGTTCAAATCGAGCTCAGACCAAAAAGAACGGAGATGACTGGTGGACCGGTAGCTGGATAGGAGCCTCCTGGACACCATTAAGGTGCCTTTGGTCAAGGCACCAAATTGCTCAGGCCATCTGTTTCTGGGAAGTACAACCTCTCCCACAAATTACATGTGTACAGTCCTACTTGTATGTAAAATAATTAATAAAGGGAGTGAACAAAATTTATTTCCCCCAAGGACAATTCATAAAGTACATTCTTTTAAATAAGTCAACAGGACTTTTGGTTTCACGCAGCACATGGGCCCTGGTCTCCCAGGTGAAATTCATTCTACAGCCACTAGAGGTCGCTGCCTGGAAATATGCATAAATAAATATGGGTCATAATAAGCTGCTTCCACAGACGGTCCATTATGTTATTGTGGTGAGGACGACCTGGATCTGCTTTATATTTTTGGTTTCCATCCATCTTCTATCCCCCAAAAGTGATGTTAGCATTTTGAACGATTGATAAATATGAACCAGTAGGAGCTTGTTTTTCACCATGATTATTTTATCATTTTAATTTTACCACTCAGTGCTTCCAACCAGTAGTTCCTCAGTGGAAGTAAGTCCCTGTTCCAGACTTTTGTCTTTATTGGTGGATGGTGGAGTGTTTTCAACGATATTAAATGGACTCTCCCACCTGTGCTCAGTGTTCCTGAGAGGAAAAAGATAGATGCTCAACATGATTCAGAGTGTGAAGGTTCGCTTCCCAACACATATCATTAAGTCGGTCATCCTCCATTAAGTCTAAAGTGGAATGAAGCTGATGTGAGTGCTTTGATATTTCTCACAGCCCTGCAGGGCTGAGACAGCTCCACTGTGTCTCCTGCTCTCACTTCATAAAGAAGCATTCAGAGATACTTCAGCCAATGAAATGGCTCCTAACAGACTTTTGAATTTGAACATTTTTAATCTATACTGAAGTTGATTATTGATTAATATATAAATCTCATTAGAACTGTTGTATTAGTTTCAGATATGGAACAGTCAGAGAACCTGAAGAACAGGGCAGGAAGAGCCTCATGCCCCACAAAAAAACTGATCTGCCGTCCAATCACAGTAGTCTCTGTCTCTGTCCTCTCAATACGGTTTTTAGACACCAGTGTCTTTTGCTGAGATTCTCATTGGGCAACACCAAAGTGCCTTTTGGATGCTCTTATGGTAGAAAAAATGTGATAAAGTGCCCTGTAAGATGAATGAAGTACCCTGTGAAGTTCCTTTTTTTTTTTTTAAACATGATGAAGTGCCCTCCAGGAGCCCTGCCAGTGGACAAAATGTGGTAAAATTCCCTCTAAGTTGCCCTTCCAGTGGAGAAAACCCAGAGCAGTGGAGGCTGCCCTACATGCTTGAAAATTATTTGGCATATTTGTACCTTTAAATTGATAAATAGTTCCCTGTGTGCTTTTATTACAGAGTTGTAGTAACTGTGGTGGAAAAAAACATTTGAATCTAAATAAAGACTTGGAGCTGTTTCACCATGAATGCATCACGACTTCTGCTGTGCTGGAGTCCACCACTGCTCCAAATAATAACTTACTCAATGACTATTTTGAGAAAGTCATATTATTTTAAGATACTAGACCAACTGATTATTTTGAGGTATTTATCTGTATTTATTACACAGTTTAGTAAATCATAATTATCTAGACTGACCTCTGACTGACTTCTGTTCTTCCCGTACTGCAGGAACAAATTAGGATAAAAATAAAATAACCTCTTAGTTAAATTCATTGCAGTATTTCCTGGACTTAAAACTAGTTTTGTTTGATGATCTTATCAGCCGGACATTTGACCTTTGCGCCCACAAAAAATGAGACAAAAAATGAGACTGTTGAGGACACCTTTGAGTTTCATGCTCACTGTATATGACTTTGTGTTTGGTGCTGCTTCAAACTCAGACCCTGTGAAATTCAATTCAGAGTGAAGGACTTGTTTTAGTTTCAAAGAACAACACTTTTCCAGTGACAGCTCTGCTAAAACCCTTTCTGCTTGGAAAAGCCTTTAAAAGCAGTCTTCTTTTCATGCGGCTCTCAGTCATTGTGTGCTTGTTAGAGGAGCAGGAGAGATGTCTCCCAGTGGTAATGATTTTTCTGCAACAGAGGAAGGATTTACTGGATCATCTATCCAATGAAAACAGCCAACAAAAAGCAGCAGGCTGATCTCTTCATGTTGTGGCATTAAAGTCGAACCTGCATGCCCCTGCCTCCGCCTTTCAGTCTCCTTCTGTTTCTTTGTTTTCTCAAAGCCTTTTTCTTCATCCACTGTGTTCTTTTCCTTTTTATTTCCCATCATTCTTTGTCTCCATGTATCTGCAGGTCTGTTTTTGAAGGATTGTTAGTCCCTCACTCCATATTTGTCTATTTTTCTCTCTACATTTACTTTACGTCTTAATGAATAATGGAGTAAGTTTTTGTCATCCTGCCATTGTTGCCTCTTCATTATATAACACTTCATATCATTCAAAAGTTCATTTTTTAAAACAAAATGGATGACACTATATTGTTTCTATTAGAACATTAATTCACGTTTAGAAAAGGAGAAGAAAAGAATTTTAATAACTGAATTAAATGAGTGAATGAATCTTGTTTTTTGCTAATCACTGAACAAGGCGAGGAGAAATTTAATTACATTCTGTGTAATTAGAGCAGGACTCCCTCCACATCCCGGTGCAGCCTGACTCCTGTTCACATCAGAGATCCTAACATAAAGACCTCACTGGTTTTGGCCTTAAAGACCTACTGGAACGAAGGAACCTGCTCAGAAATGTACGCAAGTGAATATTATTTATAAAGAACCTCATAGAACAAAGTTGCAAAGTGCTGCAGGATATAGATACAGAAAATACCAACATATAGAGCATACATATATACATGTTTGAACACACGTGATGTTGGGCTTTTCTGTGGTGCTCATTTTCCATATTAATCCATTGTGATATTTACCGACTGCTGCTAGCTGCTACTATACTTATCAGTCACTGCTGTACTTTGGACTGAAACACACCCTGTGTTACACATGAAGCAGCATCATTCAGAAGAAGTCTGACAAAGCTCCACCCCCACCTGATTAACCTGAGACAAACCAGGAAACTGTTTGTTTTTCAGTCAGTGTGTCTCTCTTTAGTGAAGACGAAAAACAGGCAGATTCAAACAGTGAGTTTAACTACAGGAGAGAGAAGTGGGAAACTACAACACTGCTCTTCAACCCGCAGACTCCACACACTGAAGGTGAGTCTGAATAAAAACTGAACTCAAAGTAAAGGGCAGCTGTGACTGACTGTACTTTGTGTCTGCTGTGTCTTCAGATTCACTCAGAGACAAAATGGCTTCCAGATCAGAGGAGGATCTCTGCTGTCCGGTCTGTCGTGACGTCTTTAGAGATCCAGTGATTCTGTCATGTAGCCACAGCTTCTGTAAAGACTGTCTGAACAGATGGTGGACAGAGAACCAAGAACGAGAATGTCCAGTTTGTCGAACAGTATCTTCAAAGGCAGAACCACCTTTAAATGTGGTGTTAAAGAACCTGTGTGAGTCCTTCTTACAAGAGAGAGATCAGAGATCTTCAGAGTCTCTCTGCAGTCTGCACTCTGAGAAACTCAAACTCTTCTGTCTGGACCATCAGCAGCCAGTGTGTGTCGTCTGCAGAGATTCAGAAGAACACACTGGTCACAGGATCAGACCCATCGATGAAGCTGCACGACAACACAAGAAGAAACTTCAGGAAACTCTGCAGCCCTTAAAGGAGAAGTTAAAGGTTTGTCAAGATCAGTTTGATCAAACAGCAGAACATGTGAAGGTCCAGGCCCGACGCTCAGAGACGCAGATTAAGGATCAGTTTAAGAAGCTTCACCAGTTTCTAGAAGAGGAAGAGGAGGCCAGGCTGGCTGCACTGAGGGAGGAAGAGGAGCAGAAGAGTCAGATGATGAAGGAGAAGATGGAGGCTCTGAGCAGAGACATAGCAGCTCTTTCACACACAGTCAGAGACACAGAGGACGAGCTGAGAGCTGAAGACGTCTCATTCCTGCACAACTACAAGGCTGCAGTGGAAAGAGTCCAGCAGCGCCTCCTGCTGGAGGCTCCACAGCTGCACTCAGGAGCTCTGATAGACCAGGCCAAACATCTGGGCAACCTGACCTTCAACATCTGGAACAAGATGAAGGACATGGTCTCCTACACTCCTGTCATTCTGGACCCAAACACTGCAGGTCCAGGACTGATCCTGTCTGAAGATCTGACCAGTGTGAGACCAGGAGGACAGAGACAGCAGCTTCCTCATAATCCAGAGAGGTGTGACACCTCGATTGTTATGGGCGCAGAAGGTTTTATCTCAGGGACTCACAGCTGGGATGTCGAGGTCGGAGACAGTGAATCGTGGATACTGGGCGTGATGCGAGAGTCTGCCCCGAGGAGGGGGGACATAATAGATGAATTTTGGGGACTGCAGCTCTATGAGTATGAGTACATAGCAATACAACCACCAGAATATCTGTCCTTTCTTTGGTCTGTTTGGGATCTGGAGAGGAAGTTCCACAGGATCAGAGTGACTCTGGACTGTGACAAAGGCGAGCTGTCGTTCACTGATCTCGATATTAACGCACACATCCACACTTCCACACACACTGTGACTGAGAGGGTGTTTCCAGTCATCGAAAGTGTTGGTGAGGGGAAGATGTTACCAGTCAACTTCTGTGTAACAGTGGATCAGAGCAGTTAGGGATCAACAGAAAGCAGGTTTAGTGAAAATTTAAAGGCAGCATTTTTCAGGTATTTGCACCTTACTCAAATATTTATTTTTATATTTGCTCTTTAATGTTAACACAAATATTTGCACTCTCTACACTGAAAAAACTGTCAAATACCAACAATCAGAGGCCATAAGATTGAAAATGGTGAATCAGCCAAGTAGATATAATAATTTTTTTCATCTTGTCACAATAAAAACATTACACACTGTTTCTTAATTTAGTGGAAATCAAAGAACTTTACTGCATCCCGTCATTTATAAAGACATGAGGTGTTAAAAATATGCAACAAAACACTAATTGTGTACAGGAAGTAACAAGCCATCAATGATGTAACAAGAGAAAAACAACATAAAAGATTTAAAGAGACAAAAACAATGTAACAAAATGAAAATGATGCGACATAATGTACAAGATGTCACAAGACAATAAAGATAGAAAATGTAACAAGATGAAAATGAGAAAATATGTAGTAAGACAAATATAATATAGCAAGACAAAAATATGAAAATAATACAACAAAATGTAACAAAACGAAAATTAAGCACAAGACGTAACAAGCTACCAGATTTAACAAACAGGAAACTGACGTAAAAGCTGCGATGAGATGAAAATGATGAACAAGATGAAGAAAAAAGTAACGACATAAAAAGACGAAATACACAAAAATGTAACGAAACAAAAACAATGTAAAAGATAAAATATAGAGGGAGACTCTCAGGGGGAGAAAAGAGTCAAGGTTCAGTTAGTTTTTTTTTTTTTTTTGTCTGTAGAAATGTCCTTCAGAGGACGACTTTTCTCTTTTATACTCAGAGGACATTTCAGAGTCTAAACTTTTTCACTTTACTGCAGTAAACAAGTTGAATCAGTACTTCTACTTTTACCAGAGTCTTTTTTTCACACAAGTATCTGAGTACAGCACGTTTGGACTTTTGCCTCCTTCATCACTGATCAATGAAAAGTCATTTGTCATGTTGTGATTGATGGAACATTTTTGTCACAGTTATATCATGTTGGAGACACAGCATTATATTAATATTTTATTGTATCGTGATATGAGACTAGATATTGTGATAGATTCTGTATTCTGTTATATTGTGACTGTATTAAAGTGCAGTGATGTCATTTTCAGACTCTTCTATCTGTTCTGTTATTTGTCTAAATATACCTGCTTAGTCATTATGTCCACATTACTGCTGATTATATTCTGTGAACAATATTAATATTGAGCTATTTGGTCAAAACTGTTGTGATATTTGATGGATTATCACTGAGTGATATAAACAAAAACAAACTCATTTTATCATATTAGATACTTCCACCCTTTGGAATAGTTAATGTGTATTTAAATTGAGGATCTGCTCTTTATGAAGTCGTTTCTCTCATGAATCACTCTATCTGAGCTCCACTGATTATGACTGAAATAATTCTGATCAGCTGTTCTGGAACTGAAAACTTTCAGTTCAGTTTCAGTATCTCAGGCTGAGTCGACTCAGAGTCCAGGATTAGAGTCAGAGTTTATTAAGCCTCGTCTCTGAAACAGGCCTCAGGATGATAAAACCTTTGATCATCTTCATTTCTGAAAAGGAAAAGTCACTGAACTGAACATGTTGAGCTGCAGCTGCTCCTCCTGCTGTCGCTTTATTACAAAGATATGAGGCTCAAGGTTCAACGTTTCTTTTATTGTCCCACTAAGGGAAATATTTATGCAACAAGGGTTTGAAAAAGTGCAAAAGGACAACATCAGCAACAAATTACACAACTGGTGCAGAGAAATGGAAAATTTGCAATAGTGCAACAGATTCAGAGTAGAGGAAGAAATGCAGCCAGAGTTCTGATATTCAGTATGTCAATGGAAGTTTGTATGAAAGAGGTGCAGAGAGAGAGACGCTTACTTTTGTTTCAGTTTGTCTTTTTATTATCTTTATTTTCTTCTTGTCATTGAGTTTGATCTGCTGTTTGTTTCTGTTGTTTCATGTGTAGAATTATTTCATTTATTAACTGTGTTTCTGATCTTTATGTTTTGCTCATTCAGCCTTTTCTTTATTATTGATGGTGTGTCAATTTAAATCGTTGTTCTTTATTATTTTGACTGTTATTTTAATATTTGAGCTGAAGAATCCAAATAAAAAAGAACCACTTTATCCACAGCTACATGTTTGACTGGACAATCATTTTTCAGATCCAATAAACTTTCTTTTAATTTCAAGTCCAGTTATAAATTTTCCAAATGTTAAAATCAATGTTTAACTACATTCATAAAATGTTAACAGATATAAAATACATAATGCATTATTATTTAAATTATTAAATTATTTAAATATGTGTACAATGTCCTATTTGAAGTGGATGATTTTGTTCAAGATTTTTTTTTTTTTTTTAATTGAGTTTTAATCATTAAAATCTGCTGTCATTAAGTCAGAGGTCAGAGAGTCAGAGAGTTCATGGTCTCAGTTTGGACTCATTTTGTTATTTTTGTAAAGATATACATAAATATTATTGTCTTTTCTTGGCTGTCATGTCCTACTTTTCAGCTCAATACTTAAAAACCTGGCACCCAGAGTCCTGAACAATCCACTGTATTTGGTGGTAGAGACAGAGACTACGTTTTAAAAATATTTACCACATTATATACTAATTATAAACCGACTGTAAAATACAGAGGTGTCTTTAGTATTTTGAAGGCTTTTATTGTGAAAGGGCTTCTTTGATGGAATGGTCCCTGGAACTTGGGCTTTTCAAAAATGTGACTTTGGTTGATTTTTCTTCTTTACACAAGTTGATGTTGATGCAGGTGGTGGTCAGAGAATTGAAACATGATTCGTGGCGGTTTGCCAGCAGCCGTCTGGTCAGGTGACATTTTTCCACATGACACTGATGGAGGAGGAGCAGCAGCCCACATGAACAAAACAAAACACAGATCCTTCAGGATGGTGAAGAACCTGATGAAGTTCTTCAGATGCCTGCTTTGGAACGCTGTTGGAGCCCTTTTGTAGGATGAACTCTGTTCCTGTTGAGCTGCTGAAGCTCTCTGTTCTCTCCTGTCCTCATTTGCATACCAGCTATGCTACGCTAACTGCTATTAACACTTGAAATGAGACATTATCGTTGATTGATATCAGTATAAAGGAAGGAAAAGATTTTTGATAACATCTGAAAACCACTTTTCATCAGAATGATACAAAAAATATTCCTGAAATATGATTTTAACTTAACTTTTGTTGAGTTTAGTGACTTTTTGTTGTTAAGATTTATTTTCACTAAACTAAATGAAGTTATTATTTATATTTTGTTAATGGTAGAACAGCTGGTAGCAGTGGTGCTGGTTCATTTTTCTTTAGCAGGATTTAAAACAGTAAACTACAATGAAGTTAATTTGCTCTGGGGTCTTGACATATTGACGTCTCTTCCCCTTTAAACTGAAAGTCTCCAGTGGCCTGATAAAGCTCCACCTTTTACATGATGTCATCTTCGACAAACAGGAAACACTTTGTTCCACTTCTCAGTGAGAGGAGACGCACCAACAGACACACGGTAAGATTTACCTTCAATATAAAGAAGTAAATTCAACTGAGGGAGGACAGTTAAAGAGCAGAGTACTCAAGTACTTATGTTTTATAGTAGTGAAGTAGTGAAATACTTCAATCAGCTGCTGACTGAAAAAAACACTCAGATTGAAAGTGAAAGTAACTGATGCAGCTCTACAGCAGGGAGGGGGAATGAAACTGACTCACTGTTTATTCTCCTTCACTAAAGAGACACACCGACTGAAAACCAGCCGATCAGATTCACCTTCAGAACAAACTAACAGCTTCCTGTGAGTGAGTTCAGCTACAGCAGAGAAACTACAACACTGCTGCTTCAACCTGCAGACACTCCACACACTGAAGGTGAGTTTGAATAAAAACTGAACTCAAAGTAAATTCAGTGAAGTCAGTCGAGGAGGGAGGACAGCTGTGACTGACTGTACTTTGTGTCTGCTGTGTCTTCAGATTCACTCAGAGACAAAATGGCTTCCAGATCAGAGGAGGATCTCTGCTGTCCGGTCTGTCATGACGTCTTTAGAGATCCTGTTCTTCTGTCATGTAGCCACAGCTTCTGTAAAGACTGTCTGAACAGGTGGTGGACAGAGAAACAAACACGAGAATGTCCAGTTTGTAAGAGACTTTCAGAATATGAACCACCTCGTAACCTGGTGTTAAAGAACCTGTGTGAGTCCTTCTTACAGCAGAGAGATCAGGGATCTTCAGAGTCTCTCTGCAGTCTGCACTCTGAGAAACTCAGACTCTTCTGTCTGGACCATCAGCAGCCAGTGTGTGTCGTCTGCAGAGATTCAGAAGAACACACTGGTCACAGGATCAGACCCATCGATGAAGCTGCACAGGAGCACAAAGAGGAGCTCCAGAAATCTCTGCAGCCTTTAAAGGAGAAGTTAAAGGTTTTTAAACAAGTCAAAGATCAGTTTGATCAAACAGCAGAACATGTGAAGGTCCAGGCCCGACGCTCAGAGACGCAGATTAAGGATCAGTTTAAGAAGCTTCACCAGTTTCTAGAAGAGGAAGAGGAGGCCAGGCTGGCTGCACTGAGGGAGGAAGAGGAGCAGAAGAGTCAGATGATGAAGGAGAAGATGGAGGCTCTGAGCAGAGACATAGCAGCTCTTTCACACACAGTCAGAGACACAGAGGACGAGCTGAGAGCTGAAGACGTCTCATTCCTGCACAACTACAAGGCTGCAGTGGAAAGAGTCCAGCAGCGCCTCCTGCTGGAGGCTCCACAGCTGCACTCAGGAGCTCTGATAGACCAGGCCAAACATCTGGGCAACCTGACCTTCAACATCTGGAACAAGATGAAGGACATGGTCTCCTACACTCCTGTCATTCTGGACCCAAACACTGCAGGTCCAGGACTGATCCTGTCTGAAGATCTGACCAGTGTGAGACCAGGAGGACAGAGACAGCAGCTTCCTCATAATCCAGAGAGGTGTGACACCTTGAATGTTATGGGCGCAGAAGGTTTTATCTCAGGGACTCACAGCTGGGATGTCGAGGTCGGAGACAGTGAATCGTGGATACTGGGCGTGATGCGAGAGTCTGCCCCGAGGAGGGGGGACATAATAGATGAATTTTGGGGACTGCAGCTCTATGAGTATGAGTACATAGCAATACAACCACCAGAATATCTGTCCTTTCTTTGGTCTGTTTGGGATCTGGAGAGGAAGTTCCACAGGATCAGAGTGACTCTGGACTGTGACAAAGGCGAGCTGTCGTTCACTGATCTCGATATTAACGCACACATCCACACTTCCACACACACTGTGACTGAGAGGGTGTTTCCAGTCATCGAAAGTGTTGGTGAGGGGAAGATGTTACCAGTCAACTTCTGTGTAACAGTGGATCAGAGCAGTTAGGGATCAACAGAAAGCAGGTTTAGTGAAAATTTAAAGGCAGCATTTTTCAGGTATTTGCACCTTACTCAAATATTTATTTTTATATTTGCTCTTTAATGTTAACACAAATATTTGCACTCTCTACACTGAAAAAACTGTCAAATACCAACAATCAGACGCCATAAGATTGAAAATGGTGAATCAGCCAAGTAGATATAATAATTTTTTTCATCTTGTCACAATAAAAACATTACACACTGTTTCTTAATTTAGTGGAAATCAAAGAACTTTACTGCATCCCGTCATTTATAAAGACATGAGGTGTTAAAAATATGCAACAAAACACTAATTGTGTACAGGAAGTAACAAGCCATCAATGATGTAACAAGAGAAAAACAACATAAAAGATTTAAAGAGACAAAAACAATGTAACAAAATGAAAATGATGCGACATAATGTACAAGATGTCACAAGACAATAAAGATAGAAAATGTAACAAGATGAAAATGAGAAAATATGTAGTAAGACAAATATAATATAGCAAGACAAAAATATGAAAATAATACAACAAAATGTAACAAAACGAAAATTAAGCACAAGACGTAACAAGCTACCAGATTTAACAAACAGGAAACTGACGTAAAAGCTGCGATGAGATGAAAATGATGAACAAGATGAAGAAAAAAGTAACGACATAAAAAGACGAAATACACAAAAATGTAACGAAACAAAAACAATGTAAAAGATAAAATATAGAGGGAGACTCTCAGGGGGAGAAAAGAGTCAAGGTTTAGTTAGTTTTTTTTTTTTTTTGTCTGTAGAAATGTCCTTCAGAGGACGACTTTTCTCTTTTATACTCCGAGGACATTTCAGAGTCTAAACTTTTTCACTTTACTGCAGTAAACAAGTTGAATCAGTACTTCTACTTTTACCAGAGTCTTTTTTTCACACAAGTATCTGAGTACAGCACGTTTGGACTTTTGCCTCCTTCATCACTGATCAATGAAAAGTCATTTGTCATGTTGTGATTGATGGAACATTTTTGTCACAGTTATATCATGTTGGAGACACGGCATTATATTAATATTTTATTGTATCGTGATATGAGACTAGATATTGTGATAGATTCTGTTATATTGTGACTGTATTAAAGTGCAGTGATGTCATTTTCAGACTCTTCTATCTGTTCTGTTATTTGTCTAAATACACCTGCTTAGTCATTATGTCCACATTACTGCTGATTATATTCTGTGAACAATATTAATATTGAGCTATTTGGTCAAAACTGTTGTGATATTTGATGGATTATCACTGAGTGATATAAACAAAAACAAACTCATTTTATCATATTAGATACTTCCACCCTTTGGAATAGTTAATGTGTATTTAAATTGAGGATCTGCTCTTTATGAAGTCGTTGCTCTCATGAATCACTCTATCTGAGCTCCACTGATTATGACTGAAATAATTCTGATCAGCTGTTCTGGAACTGAAAACTTTCAGTTCAGTTTCAGTATCTCAGGCTGAGTCGACTCAGAGTCCAGGATTAGAGTCAGAGTTTATTAAGCCTCGTCTCTGAAACAGGCCTCAGGATGATAAAACCTTTGATCTTCATTTCTGAAAAGGAAAAGTCACTGAACTGAACATGTTGAGCTGCAGCTGCTCCTCCTGCTGTCGCTTTATTACAAAGATATGAGGCTCAAGGTTCAACGTTTCTTTTATTGTCCCACTAAGGGAAATATTTATGCAACAAGGGTTTGAAAAAGTGCAAAAGGACAACATCAGCAACAAATTACACAACTGGTGCAGAGAAATGGAAAATTTGCAATAGTGCAACAGATTCAGAGTAGAGGAAGAAATGCAGCCAGAGTTCTGATATTCAGTATGTCAATGGAAGTTTGTATGAAAGAGGTGCAGAGAGAGAGACGCTTACTTTTGTTTCAGTTTGTCTTTTTATTATCTTTATTTTCTTCTTGTCATTGAGTTTGATCTGCTGTTTGTTTCTGTTGTTTCATGTGTAGAATTATTTCATTTATTAACTGTGTTTCTGATCTTTGTTTTGCTCATTCAGCCTTTTCTTTATTATTGATGGTGTGTCAATTTAAATCGTTGTTCTTTATTATTTTGACTGTTATTTTAATATTTGAGCTGAAGAATCCAAATAAAAAAGAACCACTTTATCCACAGCTACATGTTTGACTGGACAATCATTTTTCAGATCCAATAAACTTTCTTTTAATTTCAAGTCCAGTTATAAATTTTCCAAATGTTAAAATCAATGTTTAACTACATTCATAAAATGTTAACAGATATAAAATACATAATGCATTATTATTTAAATTATTAAATTATTTAAATATGTGTACAATGTCCTATTTGAAGTGGATGATTTTGTTCAAGTTTTTTTTTTAAATTGAGTTTTAATCATTAAAATCTGCTGTCATTAAGTCAGAGGAGGAGTTCATGGTCTCAGTTTGGACTCATTTTATTATTTTTGTAAATATTATTGTCTTTTCTTG
The DNA here is from genome assembly GCF_056507025.1 of Lutjanus erythropterus. NCBI lineage: Eukaryota > Metazoa > Chordata > Actinopteri > Lutjaniformes > Lutjanidae > Lutjanus > Lutjanus erythropterus. The sequence goes on from NC_139318.1 coordinate 48,360,182, forward strand.
GCTGTCATGTCCTACTTTTCAGCTCAATACTTAAAAACCTGGCACCCAGAGTCCTGAACAATCCACTGTATTTGGTGGTAGAGACAGAGACTACGTTTTAAAAATATTTACCACATTATATAATAATTATAAACCGACTGTAAAATACAGAGGTGTCTTTAGTATTTTGAAGGCTTTTATTGTGAAAGGGCTTCTTTGATGGAATGGTCCCTGGAACTTGGGCTTTTCAAAAATGTGACTTTGGTTGATTTTTCTTCTTTACACGAGTTGATGTTGATGCAGGTGGTGGTCAGAGAATTGAAACATGATTCGTGGCGGTTTGCCAGCAGCCGTCTGGTCAGGTGACATTTTTCCACATGACACTGATGGAGGAGGAGCAGCAGCCCACATGAACAAAACAAAACACAGATCCTTCAGGATGGTGAAGAACCTGATGAAGTTCTTCAGATGCCTGCTTTGGAACGCTGTTGTAGCCCTTTTGTAGGATGAACTCTGTTCCTGTTGAGCTGCTGAAGCTCTCTGTTCTCTCCTGTCCTCATTTGCATACCAGCTATGCTACGCTAACTGCTATTAACACTTGAAACGAGACATTATCGTTGATTAATATCAGTATAAAGGAAGGAAAAGATTTTTGATTAGATCTGAAAACAACTTTTCATCACAATAATACAAAAAATATTCCTGAAATATGATTTTAACTTGACTTTTGTTGAGTTTAGTTGGTAATATTTAGTTTCACTAAACTAAATGAAGTTATTATTTATGTTTTGTTAATGGTAGAACAGCTGATAGCAGTCATTTTTCTTTAGCAGGATTTATAACAGTAAACTACAATAAAGTTAATTAGCTCTGGCGTCTTGACATATTGACGTCTCTTCCCCTTTAAATTCAGAGACATCAGTGGCCTGATAAAGCTCCACCCTTTACATGATGTCATCTTCGACAAACAGGAAACACTTTGTTCCACTTCTCAGTGAGAGGAGACGCACCAACAGACACGCGGTAAGATTTACCTTCAATATAAAGAAGTAAATTCAACTGAGGGAGGACAGTTAAAGAGCAGAGTACTCAAGTACTTATGTTTTATAGTAGTGAAGTAGTGAAATACTTCAATCAGCTGCTGACTGAAAAAAACACTCACATTGAAAGTGAAAGTAACTGATGCAGCTCTACAGCAGGGAGGGGGAATGAAACTGACTCACTGTTTATTCTCCTTCACTAAAGAGACACACCGACTGAAAACCAGCCGATCAGATTCACCTTCAGAACAAACTAACAGCTTCCTGTGAGTGAGTTCAGCTACAGCAGAGAAACTACAACACTGCTGCTTCAACCTGCAGACACTCCACACACTGAAGGTGAGTTTGAATAAAAACTGAACTCAAAGTAAATTCAGTGAAGTCAGTCGAGGAGGGAGGACAGCTGTGACTGACTGTACTTTGTGTCTGCTGTGTCTTCAGATTCACTCAGAGACAAAATGGCTTCCAGATCAGAGGAGGATCTCTGCTGTCCGGTCTGTCATGACGTCTTTAGAGATCCTGTTCTTCTGTCATGTAGCCACAGCTTCTGTAAAGACTGTCTGAACAGGTGGTGGACAGAGAAACAAACACGAGAATGTCCAGTTTGTAAGAGACTTTCAGAATATGAACCACCTCGTAACCTGGTGTTAAAGAACCTGTGTGAGTCCTTCTTACAGCAGAGAGATCAGAGATCTTCAGATTCTCTCTGCAGTCTGCACTCTGAGAAACTCAGACTCTTCTGTCTGGACCATCAGCAGCCAGTGTGTGTCGTCTGCAGAGATTCAGAAGAACACACTGGTCACAGGATCAGACCCATCGATGAAGCTGCACAGGAGCACAAAGAGGAGCTCCAGAAATCTCTGCAGCCTTTAAAGGAGAAGTTAAAGGTTTTTAAACAAGTCAAAGATCAGTTTGATCAAACAGCAGAACATGTGAAGGTCCAGGCCCGACGCTCAGAGACGCAGATTAAGGATCAGTTTAAGAAGCTTCACCAGTTTCTAGAAGAGGAAGAGGAGGCCAGGCTGGCTGCACTGAGGGAGGAAGAGGAGCAGAAGAGTCAGATGATGAAGGAGAAGATGGAGGCTCTGAGCAGAGACATAGCAGCTCTTTCACACACAGTCAGAGACACAGAGGACGAGCTGAGAGCTGAAGACGTCTCATTCCTGCACAAATACAAGGCTGCAGTGGAAAGAGTCCAGCAGCGCCTCCTGCTGGAGGATCCACAGCTGCACTCAGGAGCTCTGATAGACCAGGCCAAACATCTGGGCAACCTGACCTTCAACATCTGGAACAAGATGAAGGACATGGTCTCCTACACTCCTGTCATTCTGGACCCAAACACTGCAGGTCCAGGACTGATCCTGTCTGAAGATCTGACCAGTGTGAGACCAGGAGGACAGAGACAGCAGCTTCCTCATAATCCAGAGAGGTGTGACACCTCGATTGTTATGGGCGCAGAAGGTTTTATCTCAGGGACTCACAGCTGGGATGTCGAGGTCGGAGACAGTGAATCGTGGATACTGGGCGTGATGCGAGAGTCTGCCCCGAGGAGGGGGGACATAATAGATGAATTTTGGGGACTGCAGCTCTATGAGTATGAGTACATAGCAATACAACCACCAGAATATCTGTCCTTTCTTTGGTCTGTTTGGGATCTGGAGAGGAAGTTCCACAGGATCAGAGTGACTCTGGACTGTGACAAAGGCGAGCTGTCGTTCACTGATCTCGATATTAACGCACACATCCACACCTCCACACACACTGTGACTGAGAGGGTGTTTCCAGTTATCGAAAGTGTTGGTGAGGGGAAGATGTTACCAGTCAACTTCTGTGTAACAGTGGATCAGAGCAGTTAGGGATCAACAGAAAGCAGGTTTAGTGAAAATTTAAAGGCAGCATTTTTCAGGTATTTGCACCTTTCTCGAATATTTATTTTTATATTTGCTCCTTTTATGTTAGCACAAATATTTGCACTCTCTACACTGAAAAAACTGTCAAATACCAACAATCAGAGGCCATAAGATTGAAAATGGTGAATCAGCCAAGAAGATATAATAATTTTTTTCATCTTGTCACAATAAAAACATTACACACTGTTTCTTAATTTAGTGGAAATCAAAGAACTTTACTGCATCCCGTCATTTATAAAGACATGAGGTGTTAAAAATATGCAACAAAACACTAATTGTGTACAGGAAGTAACAAGCCATCAATGATGTAACAAGAGAAAAACAACATAAAAGATTTAAAGAGACAAAAACAATGTAACAAAATGAAAATGATGCGACATAATGTACAAGATGTCACAAGACAATAAAGATAGAAAATGTAACAAGATGAAAATGAGAAAATATGTAGTAAGACAAATATAATATAGCAAGACAAAAATATGAAAATAATACAACAAAATGTAACAAAACGAAAATTAAGCACAAGACGTAACAAGCTACCAGATTTAACAAACAGGAAACTGACGTAAAAGCTGCGATGAGATGAAAATGATGAACAAGATGAAGAAAAAAGTAACGACATAAAAAGACGAAATACACAAAAATGTAACGAAACAAAAACAATGTAAAAGATAAAATATAGAGGGAGACTCTCAGGGGGAGAAAAGAGTCAAGGTTCAGTTAGTTTTTTTTTTTTTGTCTGTAGAAATGTCCTTCAGAGGACGACTTTTCTCTTTTATACTCCGAGGACATTTCAGAGTCTAAACTTTTTCACTTTACTGCAGTAAACAAGTTGAATCAGTACTTCTACTTTTACCAGAGTCTTTTTTTCACACAAGTATCTGAGTACAGCACGTTTGGACTTTTGCCTCCTTCATCACTGATCAATGAAAAGTCATTTGTCATGTTGTGATTGATGGAACATTTTTGTCACAGTTATATCATGTTGGAGACACGGCATTATATTAATATTTTATTGTATCGTGATATGAGACTAGATATTGTGATAGATTCTGTATTCTGTTATATTGTGACTGTATTAAAGTGCAGTGATGTCATTTTCAGACTCTTCTATCTGTTCTGTTATTTGTCTAAATATACCTGCTTAGTCATTATGTCCACATTACTGCTGATTATATTCTGTGAACAATATTAATATTGAGCTATTTGGTCAAAACTGTTGTGATATTTGATGGATTATCACTGAGTGATATAAACAAAAACAAACTCATTTTATCATCTTAGATACTTCCACTCTTTGGAATAGTTAATGTGTATTTAAATTGAGGATCTGCTCTTCATGAAGTCCTTTCTCTCATGAATCACTCTATCTGAGCTCCACTGATTATGACTGAAATAATTCTGATCAGCTGTTCTGGAACTGAAAACTTTCAGTTCAGTTTCAGTATCTCAGGCTGAGTCGACTCAGAGTCCAGGATTAGAGTCAGAGTTTATTAAGCCTCGTCTCTGAAACAGGCCTCAGGATGATAAAACCTTTGATCTTCATTTCTGAAAAGGAAAAGTCACTGAACTGAACATGTTGAGCTGCAGCTGCTCCTCCTGCTGCTTCTTTATTACAAAGATATGACGTTCAAGGTTCAACGTTTCTTTTATTGTCCCACTAAGGGAAATATTTATGCAACAAGGGTTTGAAAAAGTGCAAAAGGACAACATCAGCAACAAATTACACAACTGGTGCAGAGAAATGGAAAATTTGCAATAGTGCAACAGATTCAGAGTAGAGGAAGAAATGCAGCCAGAGTTCTGATATTCAGTATGTCAATGGAAGTTTGTATGAAAGAGGTGCAGAGAGAGAGACGCTTACTTTTGTTTCAGTTTGTCTTTTTATTATCTTTATTTTCTTCTTGTCATTGAGTTTGATCTGCTGTTTGTTTCTGTTGTTTCATGTGTAGAATTATTTCATTTATTAACTGTGTTTCTGATCTTTATGTTTTGCTCATTCAGCCTTTTCTTTATTATTGATGGTGTGTCAATTTAAATCGTTGTTCTTTATTATTTTGACTGTTATTTTAATATTTGAGCTGAAGAATCCAAATAAAAAAGAACCACTTTATCCACAACTACATGTTTGACTCTGACAATCATTTTTCAGATCCAATAAACTTTCTTTTAATTTCAAGTCCAGTTATAAATTTTCCAAATGTTAAAATCAATGTTTAACTACATTCATAAAATGTTAACAGATATAAAATACATAATGCATTATTATTTAAATTATTAAATTATTTAAATATGTGTACAATGTCCTATTTGAAGTGGATGATTTTGTTCAAGAATTTTTTTTTTTTTTTAATTGAGTTTTAATCATTAAAATCTGCTGTCATTAAGTCAGAGGTCAGAGAGTCAGAGAGTTCATGGTCTCAGTTTGGACTCATTTTGTTATTTTTGTAAAGATATACATAAATATTATTGTCTTTTCTTGGCTGTCATGTCCTACTTTTCAGCTCAATACTTAAAAACCTGGCACCCAGAGTCCTGAACAATCCACTGTATTTGGTGGTAGAGACAGAGACTACGTTTTAAAAATATTTACCACATTATATACTAATTATAAACCGACTGTAAAATACAGAGGTGTCTTTAGTATTTTGAAGGCTTTTATTGTGAAAGGGCTTCTTTGATGGAATGGTCCCTGGAACTTGGGCTTTTCAAAAATGTGACTTTGGTTGATTTTTCTTCTTTACACAAGTTGATGTTGATGCAGGTGGTGGTCAGAGAATTGAAACATGATTCGTGGCGGTTTGCCAGCAGCCGTCTGGTCAGGTGACATTTTTCCACATGACACTGATGGAGGAGGAGCAGCAGCCCACATGAACAAAACAAAACACAGATCCTTCAGGATGGTGAAGAACCTGATGAAGTTCTTCAGATGCCTGCTTTGGAACGCTGTTGCAGCCCTTTTGTAGGATGAACTCTGTTCCTGTTGAGCTGCTGAAGCTCTCTGTTCTCTCCTGTCCTCATTTGCATACCAGCTATGCTACGCTAACTGCTATTAACACTTGAAACGAGACATTATCGTTGATTAATATCAGTATAAAGGAAGGAAAAGATTTTTGATAACATCTGAAAACCACTTTTCATCAGAATGATACAAAAAATATTCCTGAAATATGATTTTAACTTAACTTTTGTTGAGTTTAGTGACTTTTTGTTGGTAAGATTTATTTTCACTAAACTAAATGAAGTTATTATTTATATTTTGTTAATGGTAGAACAGCTGGTAGCAGTGGTGCTGGTTCATTTTTCTTTAGCAGGATTTAAAACAGTAAACTACAATGAAGTTAATTTGCTCTGGGGTCTTGACATATTGACGTCTCTTCCCCTTTAAACTGAAAGTCTCCAGTGGCAAAATGGCTTCCAGATCAGAGGAGGATCTCTGCTGTCCGGTCTGTCATGACGTCTTTAGAGATCCTGTGATTCTGTCATGTAGCCACAGCTTCTGTAAAGACTGTCTGAACAGGTGGTGGACAGAGAAACAAACACGAGAATGTCCAGTTTGTAAGAGACTTTCAGAATATGAACCACCTCGTAACCTGGTGTTAAAGAACCTGTGTGAGTCCTTCTTACAGCAGAGAGATCAGGGATCTTCAGAGTCTCTCTGCAGTCTGCACTCTGAGAAACTCAAACTCTTCTGTCTGGACCATCAGCAGCCAATGTGTGTCGTCTGCAGAGATTCAAAGAAACACACCGACCACAGATTCAGACCCATCGATGAAGCTGCACAGGAGCACAAAGAGGAGCTCCAGAAATCTCTGCAGCCTTTAAAGGAGAAGTTAAAGGTTTTTAAACAAGTCAAAGATCAGTTTGATCAAACAGCAGAACATGTGAAGGTCCAGGCCCGACGCTCAGAGACGCAGATTAAGGATCAGTTTAAGAAGCTTCACCAGTTTCTAGAAGAGGAAGAGGAGGCCAGGCTGGCTGCACTGAGGGAGGAAGAGGAGCAGAAGAGTCAGATGATGAAGGAGAAGATGGAGGCTCTGAGCAGAGACATAGCAGCTCTTTCACACACAGTCAGAGACACAGAGGACGAGCTGAGAGCTGAAGACGTCTCATTCCTGCACAAATACAAGGCTGCAGTGGAAAGAGTCCAGCAGCGCCTCCTGCTGGAGGCTCCACAGCTGCACTCAGGAGCTCTGATAGACCAGGTCAAACATCTGGGCAACCTGACCTTCAACATCTGGAACAAGATGAAGGACATGGTCTCCTACACTCCTGTCATTCTGGACCCAAACACTGCTGATCCAGAACTGATCCTGTCTGAAGATCTGACCAGTGTGAGACGAGGAGTACAGAGACAGCAGCTTCCCCATAATCCAGAGAGGATTAAATATCCTCTCTCTGTTCTGGGCTCTGAGGGCTTTGACTCAGGGAGTCACAGCTGGGATGTCGAGGTTGGAGACAGTACAGACTGGGAACTGGGTGTGTTCATAAAGTCTGACAACAAGAGGGCAAACAAATTTACACAATTTTTGTCTTTTTTTAGGAGAGGCGGGTTATGGAGAATACAGTTCAGTGAAGGTAAATATTCAGCAGTCTCACCCTCAGATTTTTCCACTGATCTCTCCGTACAGAAGAAGCTCCAGAGAGTCAGAGTGAATCTGGATTGCCGTGGTCGGGGGCTGTCATTCTCTGATCCTGATACTGACACACACATACACAGATTCACAGACCGTTTCAGAGAGAAATCGTTTCCATACGTTAAAACTGCAGGTAAAGTGAAGATATTACCAGTGAAGGTCAGTGTGAAAGTATAGATCAGTTAGAGACAAACAGGATGATTATAATCATGATGATGTTTGTTTCTTAAAGGGAAAACTCACTGAATTGAACCTGTTCATTTGCAGCTGCTCCTCCTGCTGCCTCATTATTACAAAGATATGAGGTTCAAGGTTCAGTGTTACCTTTATTGTTTCACTGGAGGAAATCTGTTATTCAGCACTAATTCACAAAATGACAAGATACAAAAGGACTTCAACAATAACTAGTGCATGAAAATGGAAAATTATTCCAAGTCCAAATATGTAATATTGCAAAAAAAAAAGAAGGAATGCAGCTAGAGAGCTGATTGATATTAAACTTATTAATCAATGTGTGCATGAAAGAGGCAGTTTGTTTGACCTAAAAGCCTAAAATGCCTGATTTACAGCTTTAACCCTGTAAGACCCACTGTTGCAGAATTACAACAATTTTTGTTATCCCCCAAAACCCCCCCCCCTTTTTTTTTATTTAACAGAAAAAAAGGTTGTTTGTTGAATGTTTTTTTCCTTTTTGCAATGACATCACCCTGAAAATGTTTTGTTTTGGTCATGCTCATTCAAAATCAAAGCCAAAACAGCTCAGAATTATAAAAATTCAAAATTGTTTTTAAATAGAGAAATGCACCTTGCGGATATTCCACAAAGAAGCCAAATGTTTTTTCGAACTCAAACTCAGTCAAAACAGCACAACATTATAAATTATACATTATAATAATTCTAAAAGTACATAGTGACTGGTTGAATTAACATGATTTGTTCTTGTCTTTTTTTTTAAAAAAAATTTATTGATACTGTCATTTCAAATTATTGTTCTTTATTCTTTTTTTTTGCAGGTTGATGTATCCAGAAAAAAAAGACTTTATCAATAACTGCATGTTAGAATGGACGATCATTATTCGGATCCAATAAACTTTATTTAAATTGTGTATATAAAATATATGTATTAGATCCAGAATATATGTCGAAGCTCTCATGTGATGTAATAAAGTGAAGATGATTCTGTCTGTCAGAATGTTTTCAGTCGGTCTGCAGATGTTGGTCATTTAGTCAGAGGAAGAGTCTGTTTAAGATGCACGTCTCAGTCTGTGTTCAGAGATGATGTAATGTTGGTCATTTAAGAAAATTAATGAAGATCAATTAACACTGATATTAATGCTGAATGAATGCTGTTATTCCTGTCTGAAATCAACATAATAAAGATGAAGTGAAAATGTTCTTCCAGAGGTCACTGAACTCTCTCATTCATTACAACCTAAAACATCAGGTATTTTATTGCTTCACCACTTTTTCCTTCAGCACCTAAAGAAGAAGTTATGAACACTGATGTTATGATCAACTGATGTTTTGACCACTCTGCATGTTCAGATCATCCATATTGACATTGATATCAGACAAATTGTTCTTTTTCTGCTGACTTTTAAAGAAGGAAAATAACAAATGAAGTATGCTGCAACAACATTATTTTGTTAAATTAATGCTAATTTAATTACATAAATATTATGTTCATTCACACTGTCATCTGGAAAAATACACCTCAGGTCTTTGGTGATAAACTAGTCAGAGGAGGAGTTCATGGTCTCAGTTTGGACTCAGTATTTATGTAGAGCATTATAAAAATAATAAAATATTGTCTTTTCTTGGCCCAAAGTCCTGAACAATCCACTGTATCTGGTGGTAAAGACAGATACTACATTTTAGGAATATTTACCACATATTTAATAATTATAACCTGACTGTAAAATACAGAGGTGTCTTTTGTATTTTGAAGGCTTTTATTGTGAAAGGGCTTCTTTGATGGAATGGTCCCTACAACCCAGGAGCCTTAATCATGAGGTCAGGTCAGTGTGTTAGCAGCTGTCTTTAGCTTTTCATTATTACATTCAGGCCTCACTCTCCACTAAATTAACAAGTTAACCCTGCTGGTACAGTGAATAATATTTTCTTTGTGTAAGCCAGTGATTCCACTTATACCACAAAATTCAAAGGCATCCCTGATATTTAAATAATTATTTTGCAGCAATATTCCATTGTGCTTCTTCACCTACAATATTCTGATACTCCTTTCTTATAACAGTCCACAGCCCAACTTTCCTGCAACAATCCAGTTTGAAATATTCCATTGTTTCCATTCAAATGCTGAAGATAATTTAAATAAATACTGGAGTGCTGCTATCTTTTCCCATGTCTTCTTTCATTCTTCCATATGTCCTATTCCTAAGAACAAATGTTTGAAAAAAGTAGGAACAAGAGAGTAATGTGTTTTCTGTGCAGATTATTATCATCCTGCATCTGCAAAATGTATATGAATGTGCATGTGTCTGCAGACGGGTAAACCACGTTCCAGGTCGGGGTACCAGAGTCATTGCTACCAGCCATCCTGTCCGTGTATAACCAGAGTGAGAGCTGTGCCAGTATTCTAAGTCAAACACAGTCTCAGTGGGTGTTGGACTCTGCCAGGGCTGGTCCATGTCTCCGATATTGGTTGCTCACTCCTGCTGAGCAAACGCACAATTCTGTTGGCTTCCTCAGACCATGACCATCATCTCTCATGTCCACATTATGAGTTGTCCCTGACTGACACCACTGCATGTGGTCTCTCTGTCCTATTTTATTACATGGAACCTGGAACCACGTATCTCCAAAAAGTCAGAAATCAGCCTTTTTCAGCTTTGTGGATTAAAAAGAACAATATTTTCCTCTGGGATGTAGTGTAGGAGCTTAAAGTTGGATAAAATGGAACTCCAGTAAAATACAAGATACAGTACAGTACTTGAGGTAAATGTACTTAGTTACTGTCTACCACTGATTTCTACTCTGGACTAAGTCAAGATGGAAATTTATGGATTGACAATGACAGATAATTGATTAAAAACTGAATTTAAAATCAATTAACTGACTGATAGCAGGCAGCAGAGTCAAAGCTCAGTCTAATCTTTTAGTATTTCCTACTTATGTTCATGTCAATATTCATTTATCTTAAGATCCTCCATAAAATATTCTGTTTAATAAATAATGTTCTTTTTGTACCTCATCATGTTCTATAAAGATGGACTCATTCTTTGACTGACAGATGGAGCAGACTGCTTTAAAGGAGGGAGGACAGTAGTGGGAGCACTGAGGTGTCAGGTGTGACTGTGGGGTAAATGGTTTACTCTCTGGTCAGTTAGGATCCCAGGTATTTGTACTCTCAAACAATCTGGATGTCTAAACCCTGGATGCTCAGTGGTGTAGTCTGGGGTGCTTTCTTGCAGAAGTCTGTCACCATCTCCTTTGTCTTGCTGGCAGTGAAGTGAAGGTGGTTGAGTTCCCATCATTCCCCTCTGATAAACCTCCAACAATGGCTGTATCATCAGAGAACTTGGAGGTGTTTGTGTTGTAGCTGAAGTCAAATCAACTGTTTAAAATAATATTCTGTGTTAACTACTACCTACATCATGTCATGATACCCCTTTTTCATTATCTTCCATGGTACATATAAGATTCATCCCAACCCTTCCACTTAATATCCCCCAATTCCCAGCTACAGCAGAGAAACTACAACACTGCTGCTTCAACCTGCTGACACTCCACACACTGAAGGTGAGTTTGAATAAAAACTGCATGCTAACTGCTAGTAACACTTGCAACAATACATTCATTGATTGATATCAGTATAAAAAAGGAAAAGATTTTTGACAGCATCTGAAAACCACTTTTTATCAGAATAATACAAAAAAATTCCTGAAATATGATTTTGACTTGACTTTTGTTGAGTTTAGTGACTTGCTGTTTTGCTGATTCATTTCAATTTCTTGCACTTTGCCCACTTTCATCAGGCATGTTTCATCTTAGTGGAAGATTTAGTTTTATTGAACTAAATGAAGTTATTATTTATATTTTGTTAATGGTAGAACAGCTGGTAGCAGTGGTGCTGGTTCATTTTTCTTTAGCAGGATTTAAAACAGTAAACCTCATTGAAGTTAATTTACTCTGGTCATGTTGTCTTTGTGTTCTTTCCATTAATGTTGTCTTGACATATTGATGTCTCTTCACCTTCAAAATTAAGAGACATCAGTGGCCTGATAAAGCTCCACCTTTTACATGATGTCATCTTCGACAAACAGGAAACACTTTGTTCCACTTCTCAGTGAGAGGAGACGCACCAACAGACACACGGTAAGATTTACCTTCAATATAAAGAAGTAAATTCAACTGAGGGAGGACAGTTAAAGAGCAGAATACTCAAGTACTTATGTTTTAAAGTACTGAAGTAGTGAAATACTTCAATCAGCTGCTGACTGAAAAAAACCCAGTGATCAAAAATCAAAGTAACTGATGCAGCTCTTCAGCAGGGAGGGGGAATGAAGCTGACTTCCTGTTTCTTCTCCTTCACTAAAGAGACACACCGACTGAAAACCAGCCGATCAGATTCACCTTCAGAACAAACTAACAGCTTCCTGTGAGTGAGTTCAGCTACAGCAGAGAAACTACAACACTGCTGCTTCAACCTGCAGACACTCCACACACTGAAGGTGAGTTTGAATAAAAACTGAACTCAAAGTAAATTCAGTGAAGTCAGTCGAGGAGGGAGGACAGCTGTGACTGACTGTACTTTGTGTCTGCTGTGTCTTCAGATTCACTCAGAGACAAAATGGCTTCCAGATCAGAGGAGGATCTCTGCTGTCCGGTCTGTCATGACGTCTTTAGAGATCCTGTTCTTCTGTCATGTAGCCACAGCTTCTGTAAAGACTGTCTGAACAGGTGTTGGACAGAGAAACAAACACGAGAATGTCCAGTTTGTAAGACAAGATCTTCAAAGTCAAAACCACCTTGTAACCTGGTGTTAAAGAACCTGTGTGAGTCCTTCTTACAGCAGAGAGATCAGAGATCTTCAGAGTCTCTCTGCAGTCTGCACTCTGAGAAACTCAAACTCTTCTGTCTGGACCATCAGCAGCCAGTGTGTGTCGTCTGCAGAGATTCAAAGAAACACACCGACCACAGATTCAGACCCATCGATGAAGCTGCACAGGAGCACAAAGAGGAGCTCCAGAAATCTCTGCAGCCTTTAAAGGAGAAGTTAAAGGTTTTTAAACAAGTCAAAGATCAGTTTGATCAAACAGCAGAACATGTGAAGGTCCAGGCCCGACGCTCAGAGACGCAGATTAAGGATCAGTTTAAGAAGCTTCACCAGTTTCTAGAAGAGGAAGAGGAGGCCAGGCTGGCTGCACTGAGGGAGGAAGAGGAGCAGAAGAGTCAGATGATGAAGGAGAAGATGGAGGCTCTGAGCAGAGACATAGCAGCTCTTTCACACACAGTCAGAGACACAGAGGACGAGCTGAGAGCTGAAGACGTCTCATTCCTGCACAAATACAAGGCTGCAGTGGAAAGAGTCCAGCAGCGCCTCCTGCTGGAGGCTCCACAGCTGCACTCAGGAGCTCTGATAGACCAGGCCAAACATCTGGGCAACCTGACCTTCAACATCTGGAACAAGATGAAGGACATGGTCTCCTACACTCCTGTCATTCTGGACCCAAACACTGCTGATCCAGGACTGATCCTGTCTGAAGATCTGACCAGTGTGAGACCAGGAGTACAGAGACAGCAGCTTCCTCATAATCCAGAGAGGATTAAATATCGTCTCTCTGTTCTGGGCTCTAAGGGCTTTGACTCAGGGACTCACAGCTGGGATATCGAGGTTGGAGACACTACAGACTGGGAACTGGGTGTGTTCATAAAGTCTGTCCCAAAGGGCATAACCTCACAACTTCAATTTCAAATGCAATCTTTACATAACATTTTAATAGGAAGACATGTTGAGTCATGTTGTCCTGGATTATGGAGAATAAAGTTCAGTGAAGGTAAATATTCAGCAGTCTCACCCTCAGATTTTTCCACTGATCTCTCCGTACAGAAGAAGCTCCAGAGAGTCAGAGTGAATCTGGATTGCCGTGGTCGGGGGCTGTCATTCTCTGATCCTGATACTGACACACACATACACAGATTCACAGTCGATTTCAGAGAGAAATCGTTTCCATACATTAAAACTGCAGGTAAAGTGAAGATATTACCAGTGAAGGTCTATGTGAGAGTATAGAACAGTTAGAGACAAACAGGATGATTATAATCATGATGATGTTTATCTGTTAAAAGGAAAATTTACTTGTCACAAAATAACAAAAGTCTCCAAAAGGACAACACCAACAATAAATCACATGACAAGGGCAGGAAAACGGAAATTAATTCCAAGAACAAATATGTAATAGTACAAAACTTCCAGGGTAGATGAAGGAACACAGTGCTGATTGATATGAAGGTTATTAATAGCTTTGTGCATGAAAGAGGCATGGAGATTTTTCTTTCAGTTGTTGTTTTTCTTTTCTTTTAGTTATTTAGTTGAATTTATGTTTTGTTTCGTTGCAGCCAAAATAACTGATCTGCACCTTAAAAAAAGAAAAAAAAGGTTGTTGTTCAATGAATGTTTTTGTTCTTTTTTGCAATGATGCAATGAAAATTGCATAAACAGCTGAGGTTTTAATTTTTGTATATTCATAAAAAAAGCAACTCGTTTCAGGGAGAATAAAACCACAGTCTGTTCTGACTGTTCTCAGTAAATTACCAAAAAGGCTCAGAATTTACAAAAATTCTAAATTATTTTTAAATGATGAGATGCTGCTGCCATATTTAACCATGAAGCTTCGTGTTGTTGGAGCTCAAACTCAACAGAGAAAAACGGCAGAAAATTGTCTAATGATCCTATAAGTGCAGTGAGCATCGGACTGGACAAAACTGCAGGGGTGAGCAGTTTACAGCCTTGATTTGTTCTGATTGTAACATTACAACTTCCTGGGGGTCAGTACTGTCAACACTGTCATGTGTATAATTATTTTACTTGTTAAAAGTGTGTTTCTGATCTTTCTGACCTTTTCTTTTTGTTGATACTGTCATTTTAAATGAGTTGTTTTTATTATTATTTTGATTGTTGTTTTGAAGCCTATGGATCCAAATAAAAATAAAAAGGATCATTTTATCAATAACTGCATGTTAGAGTGGATGATCGTTGTTCAGATCCAATAAACATTATTTTAACTTGTGTATATAAAATATATGTTTTAGATGATCCAAAATATTATGTAGAACTTTTTGTGTGATGTAATAAAGTGAAGATGATTCTTCATTCAGTCTCCAGATGTTATTACTGAATATTGATATTAACTGTGAATGAACTTGTTTTCCTGTTTTAAATCAACTTAATAAAAATGAACTGAAAATGTTCTGGCAGAGATCACATGATTTGTCATGTCTTTATTTTCCATCTCTCACTCATTACGTTTCAATGTGTTTCTCTCAACGAATCATCACAGTCCAAAAGATCGTGGTCTTTATTTTTCATCATTTTTCTTTCAGTACCTAAAGATGAAGTTATGAACACTCACCTGATGTTTTGACGGCTCTGTATGTTCAGTTCATCCATATTTATATTGATATCAGACAGATTGTCCTTTTTCAGATGACAGATATCATCTGATATAACTAAAATCTTTAATCTTGATCTTTGTTGAAGCAACTCAGTCATAGAGTTCACTCTCATTACTGTTTTCCCCATGGAAACAACATTTAAAAAAAAATATGAAGTGTATGGTGAGAGACATGCAACTGCATCACAGATTACAAACATGTTGTTTGTCAGATTACAACATCAGTTCACAAGACAAGAAAGTCACAAGTTGCAGTAGGTTTGTTATAGTTTAGTTTTGTGTGAAACCTCTCAGCTAATAGCTCAACTTTTTTTAAATTTATGATATTAGAGGTAATGATCATTATTATATCATTATTCTTTTCATTATTTTTGAATGAAAACATGTTAAAATGACAGTTTTTTTTTAGGAATTTGTACCAAATGAAGATTTGTAGGTGTGATCTGTGTGTGTAGGACGAGATTCACGAGATTCATATTCACGCCTTTGATAAATATTACACCTCCTGTAATTTGAAAATTGCAGAAAGCCACATTGCAGTTTCAATGAAATTTCAATAAACTGTGCAGCCCTGCGGTTCAGTGAACTACATCTCTAGTCTCAGACTGAATAGACTTTTGAAGTTGTAGTTGTATGCTGTCCAGTGCCAGAAACAGGCCATGATAATAAAAAGGAAAGAAGGAAAGATGCATGTAGAGACGCAGGTGTAAACTGATGGACTCGGTCGATGTTAATACCAGGTGTAAACAGGCTCATAGATGCAGATTGCGGCTGCAAATTCAATGAAACTTGCAGTACAGATTTCTGCTACTTTCTTTACAGCAGTTTTATTTCCCTTCATTTTCACAGTTGTGCTTCGATCATTTCTTTCTTATTTCATCTTCTCTCTCAGTTTTCTTTCCTTCTTTTTGTCCCTTTCTTCTGTTGCGGCTTCTTCTCTGCAGCCAGTTAGCTGTGACAGAGATGATGACCAAAGTTTTGACAGCAGTAAGTGTGAAATCGTTGCTCCACATCCACATTTTCCTCCTCTGGTTTCAAGACTCTTGGAGCTTCTTGCTTCCTGTCCCTCAGTTTCTGCCCTGCCAGAGGAGTAAAGGCACTGATCTGGCAGACACCTCGTTAGATACATATCCTGAACTCTGCTTCGAAAATCTACAATACAGAAACACACATTCCCAGTTGGAGAAGTCATTGCAATTCATTGAGGCCTGAAATTAATTTCATATGTCTTTACAAGAGAATCCAGCGGAGCATAGAGGAAAAGAGCGGAGCTGAGAGAAACTCGAGGCGAGGAATTCACTGACGTGCACGCATGGATGAGCGTGCATATTCATAATCATAATGATAATACTGCACTGTACTGTATGCTGAAACAATATCATCTCAGAATAACAGAAAACATGCCAGAGCAAAACTTTGTAGAGGAAACACAATTACCTCCACAGAGAGCAGCGCTGACGCAACATCACGAGTCTCAAACGGCAGAGTCCTGGAGGCCCGGGGCTTTAAAACACTGATCCTGTTTGTCTCCGGCTCGAGTCGAGTGGAGGAACTTAAGGTGCATCTACAGTCATTGTTTAAGGCGGCTGTAATGGTCCTGGACGTCTGTTAGTACTGTTTTCTTTCTGGAGTCTACGTGGAGAACACGATCTACACACACACACTTAATCTGTGCAAAGTGTCCCTTATTTTAACACAATGAAGGTGTCAAACCGAGCCGTGGACGATGAATCCCATCACTTCAAACGATCAGATTCACCACAGTAGCTCTGACTCTGTCAGTGCGTCCCCTTTTTTTTTGAAATTTTCTTTTTATTCAAGTGGAAAGTCAGCAGGCACAAAACATCCTCCATTACAAACATTTGTTTTTAAGAGCAAACAGAAACATACAAATAAAATGAAAAGAAGAAAAGTAAAAAAGAAAGAAACAAGGGTGTCAGCTGAAATCTTTTCTCTACAACTTGATAAACTCAATCCATCCTTTTCCAACATTTATCAGACATGTCTGTTTTATTTATCACACTTGGGGCAGTTTTTAGCCTGAACCTTAACCCTGAACCTCTCACAGCATCTTACTTACCACCTCTGTCAGCTGGACGCCTCATTTTATTTCAGACAGAAACATGTGAGTATGTTTTTTTTCAGGCATTTGTATGATCTGCTCTAAAAAGACCTTTACACTGTAATAAGCTCTGACACACATTCAGGAGAAGAAGTGTGCACCCAGTCAACTATATGGTTCCACTGGTTCCACTACGACAGTATCAGACATTAAAGCAGTGGGTGGACCCTGACATGACCACCTTTCATAATGATTTTTGATCGACAGTATTCTAAACAGATATGTTTGAGGAAAGCCGAGAAGTGATGATGGCATTTTATCCCAATTATAAAATCTGAAATCAAGAGTCAGTCTTGCTTCCTATATTTTTTTCTTTGCCGTCTCTGACTGTCTTCCAGCAGCTGTGAATCTTAGAGCGTGGAAATGATTGGCTCTCACAGCCTCACTGGTGGTGCGTCCCTTTGAGCACAGATCGATTGTGTAATTAAGTAAAAAAAGGTTTATTACATAAGCTGTGTAAGGCCTTGTAAGCCAGTCTAAAAACATGAATATGTATTTCATGAGAACAGGGGAACCTGGTGAATAATGAGGAAGACAGAGTGATAAGTGAAATGTAACATTTAGTTTGCTAAATAAAGAGCACACGTCTTCTCTCAAGGACAAGAGAAGTTGGCAGTGGAAGGGATTTTTATTTATTTATTTCCTACAGCAGAACAGCCCAAAATAAATGCATTTTCTGGGGATTTGGGGCTGTTTTACTTTGTAGTTGTGTTTCAATTTGCAGCACTGGAATTCCACTGTAATTCCATCATTAAAACTTTTGTACAGTTAAATCAGGACATCTGTTTTCTTCCGCAAAATCATTTAAGTTAGGACTGTGTGTTTCTGCCTCGATTAGTTTCAGTCGATTTTAGATTATTTTAAGTTTATCCAATTTATAATTTTCTCCACTTTCAGTTGTAATGAGACAGATTGTAAATTTTTTGTTGTGTTTCTAAATCTTAGTCATCAGTTTTGTGTGTGTGTGTGTGTGTGTGTGTGTGTGTGTGTGTGTGTGTGTGTGTGTGCGTGTGTGTGTGCGTGTGTGTGTGTGTGTGTGTGTGTGTGTGTGCACTGGTGCATTGAAAAGAATAAACTTTAAACTCTAATCTTGGTTGCAGAGGTAAATGTTGAATTTCTTCACCTTGTCAAATTGAGAAAACAAATTGCTGAAATCAGATCTGCTCTGTTTTCTCTCTTGTCATCTTGTTTTTCCCTCGTGTCCTTTGTCGCTGTTCAAACTTGTGAGAGCAAAGAAATGATTGAGTCAGAGGGACGCAGCAGGCTGCAACAGAGAGGACAGGAACTCCGAAGATTTAAAGATGATGTAGATGATCAGTGGAAGGACAGAAAGACAGAAGAGGGAGATTAGAAAGAAATGAAACAATGAAATAAAAGCAAAAGAGAAGTTGACACTGTGATTTAAATACAACTTTCTTTCTTCCTCTTCGTTCCACCTACTTCAAGAGTTAAGTCCTGCGCCCCTCCATCCGCCATTTCTGGCTTCTGGAGATTTCTAGAGGTTATTTGTTCGTTGTTTCCACTGGTCTGTTGTCCCCAAGTTACAGTCTGACTTACCTCGTGAGTCGGCTGGATTGATGAGATCACATGAGAATCCATCTTCCCAGTCATCAGAGGGACTACTGGCAGCTACAGGTGTGGTTTAACAGCGAGACGCGTCCATGGAAACGACTCAACTTGAACAAACAACGGTGAAGATGTTAGCATAAAACGTTATATCAGAACTGGAGAGTATTTTTTCTTTTACTGAAAGAAAAGCAAAGAACGACACTGAAGGCTTTTCTCATTTGGAAAAGATGCTTTCACTCTTCTTCTAGTCGGCTTCGGTGTTGGTTTGGTGAGTTGATTTGATTGGTTGAAGTTAGCCTGTGTTAGACATGACAGACGGCTCATCCAATCATCTGTCAGGGTTTTTCTTGAAAGTGCCTGCCCTTTTCTAAACGGAAGAAGGAGAAGATTCTGCATTCTTTCCAATGGCCAGCAGGAGGCGACTCCACTGGCGGAAAACACAAGTCTGACTGTACTGAGTTTAAAAAAATTACTCAACTTCTGAATTTATGACCTTAACACTTTCCTGATGAGTTTATGGTCTCAGTTTCACCAGTTTTTCATGAGATGACGGTGTTGTTGTCCATCTCCATGGTTCTGGTCGCATAGTGAGTGAACTTTTTTTTACATTCTTTATGTTTTTTAGTTCCTACTCAGAGAAAAGTTATTTTCAAAGCTCAAAGCTTTACATATAATGTCAATGAAGACAAAAAGAAAATATGTGAACAAAAAATATGGTGGTTAAGAAAGTTTGGTCACATATGTTAATATTCAGATCTAATGTTTGTGCTCATGCACTGAAGATGGAGAGTCTGTCGAGAAAAGAGAAAACAGATCTGTTGTGATGTTTGTTATTTATCTGGGCAGGTTTGTTGTTATAAATTTGTGCATTTCTCTGAGTTTCACAGTGGGCAGTATATATGGAGTTAGACATTTGTTCTAAAATTAATAATACTTTAAAAGTTTGTAACCAAGATTTCTCATTTATATTATTAATAGTCTTCCAGTAAGTGGCTATAACTCTTTTAGTTCTCATAAATCCAACAGACACGGCCTTTTTTTCTGAGTGTGGCTCTCTTTTATCATCCATATAATTTAGAATACATAACTAACAATCTTAGGGCCTTTCTCTTTATTACAATCACAACATATTTCATTGTTATACAACTTTATAAGTTAAAGTTTTCTCTGTGTGGAATATGTCCCTGTAGTAAACTTGAAATGTTTTGTTTTAAACTTTGACCTCAGATTTTATACATATGGTGGTGTGTCAGTTGTCCTAAAATAAGATGAAGAAAAGCAATATATCACCTTACTTACAGTTTTGTAATATATCATAATATATTGAATCATAACCCTGTACTGTGATACGTTTGATATCACCAGATATGAAACAGTCTGACTGACTTCTTTTTAACTCTCATAACACATTCCTGACATAAGCTATGTAACGTACATAAGTCATGTTAAATACATGAACGAGTTATTTGAGTCAAACCATGATGTTTTCTGAAACCTTCCCAGGTAGTTTAAGTAGAGCTGGATCTAACTGGTCTGCAGAAAACATGAGAATCTGATGCTACAGGTGCAGCTACAGTCTGATAGTTTGAAGCGTGAGGCCGCTGACTGAGCTGCTGTATTTGATGTGTTGGGACTGAGAACGTGATGGTAAACTCTTGTCAATCAGAAGATATGATCTGCCGATCAATATGTTGTATATGATATTGATTTGCATCGGTACTTGCAAAAGAATACCAGTCATTCTTGAGAATTGTGACAAAACTGTATTTTGAGGGGTTTTGATTTTTAATCATCAATTATGCTGGAAAATATCTTGTTAAACCTTGTAACAGGTCAACCAGCAAGTGATCTGAAGTTTGTGTTATGAAGTTGACAGAATGTTACATTTAGAGTCATGGTGAGCAGCCGTTTTATTAAAGTGTCTCAGAGTCTCTTAATGCTCATCAAAAGACACATTTTTAAACAATAATTCTTATTTATCTTTGATTTATAAGGACTACAGAGTCAACACATCTGACAGAAATATTATTGAATGAATTTGTCTAAAAGTAGAAAGTTTACCAGAGTTTGAGCAGGATTCCCGCTTTTTTTAAAACCAGGAAACCAGGAACAAAGATGATTATAATAACACATTTTACACCTCTGTTGTCAGGAGGAATTGTTAGTTTGAGAGACTGAAGGATTTTAACACACTGTAAAATTGTGTTACAACTAAAACTGAAGTGGTGAGATTTTCAGTGCTCATGTCAACATGCTAATATGCTCACATTTTAACCTGCTGCCTCTCAATGAAAGATCAGGTCAAACTTTTACTAATTCATCCGTTATGGAACCTGAGTGTGTGCAAAATGTGAAGACAATCCATCCAAAAATGGTAAATAGTTTCAAGTATCAGAGACAGTTTGATTTCATAAGACACTGGAGGATTATAACTTTAACAAAAATAATTTTATTGTTGACAGAGTTCTGTCTCAGTTGGACGTGAATTTGCTTTTCATCCCCACAAGACTTTGTGTTTTGAGAACAGCTTGTCCCCATTTTTTCTGCAGCAGCTACGATCCAGATATCAGATGTAGATGTGTGCATTTTAATCATGATTTAATCTGACAAAGAAATCTCCCTGCACATGATAATAATAATGATAATAATAATAATAATAATAATAATAAAGCTTTATGTGCTCACAGCAGATCTATACGGCCTCAGTTAAAGCTCGAGGTCATATGGCCATCTGAGTAACTGACTCAAACACTGGATTAATGTCATTAACCTGATTGCATCAAAATGCAAACATGCTATTGTTTGTCTGTGTGTGTGTGTGTATGTGTGTGTGTGTGTGTGTGTGTGTGTGTGTGTGTGTGTGTGTGTGTGTGTGTGTGTGTGTGCGTGCGCAGATAAACAGGATGTATGTATCTGTTTGCATGTATGATGTTTCTTATCTGCACTGGAATATACATAGCTCATTGGTAGCCTCTCTGTGTGTGTGTGTGTGTGTGTGTGTGTGTGTGTGTGTGTGTGTGTGTGTGTGTGTGTGTGTGTGTGTGTGTGTGTGTATGTGGTATAAGGTAAAAGTGGTGATGCAAGATTATCATGGCAGGGAAATGTTCATTTAAATAGCAGCTGTAGGTCAGTGTCATGCAGTATAGAGCCTGAGATCATGATCAGTAAAGCTGCTCTTTCACTATCATGTTCAGATCGGATGATAGTGAAGATTTTTTTCATTTTGTCCTGAACAGTCCCTCCAGGAAGTTACAGTCGCAGCAAATCACGCAAATTCAACCAATCCCCATGAATTCTGTGCAACCTTGCAAATTTAACCAATGATTGTAGCTTCCTGTGAGTTCCACCAATCACAGCATTCCCCCAAGCAAACGTCATACATGTACTTTTCAATGAACTGAACCGAAATGATGTTTTGTTTTATTGCAATTATATTTTTTTGTTTTTTGAACATTTGTCATTGTTATTCACACTTTTATTTGATCATTTTGTGCCGTTTTGACTGAGTTTGAGCTCCAAAAAGATTCTGCTTCTTTGTGGAACACCCCCCAGGTGCAGATCTTTTTTTATTTTTTGTAATTCTGAGCCTTTGTGGTGACGTTAGTTGTTCTCCATGGACCAAGCTGCCTCTTTGCAGACAACTGCAGCTCGTCCAGAACGCTGCTGCCAGAATCCTCACCAACACCAAGAGAGTGGAGCACATTACACCAGTGCTTAAATCATTGCACTGGCTTCCCGTGTGTCAAAGGATAGACTTTAAAATCTTGTTACTAGTTTACAAAGCACTAAATGGTCTCGGGCCTAAATATATCTCTGATTTGCTTATACGTTATGAAGCACCAAGACCCCTCAGATCATCTGGAACAGGTTTACTCAGTGTTCCCAGGATCAGAACCAAACAAGGTGAAGCAGCCTTTAGTTTCTATGCTCCCCACCTGTGGAACAAACTTCCAGAACACCTGAGGTCAGCTGAAACTGTCGGCTTATTTAAATCAGGTCTTAAAACATTACTGTTTACTGCAGCCTACCAGTGAAGTGGATACGTTACATATTTTTAGGATAATCTGTAGCTATTTTGTACCTGTTTTTATATTTGTCTGCTGTCACTTTTGTTTTATGTTTGCTTCTTTCTTTATATGCATTTCTGTAATGTTTTAAACTATTTATTGTCCTGCTTTTAGCTTTTGTTTTTAATTATCTCAAATGCAATTTTAATGCTCTTTTATTGTTTCTAATTTAATGCATTTTCAAGTTCTGTAAAGCACCTTGAATTGCCTTGTGTATGAATGGTGCTATATAAATAAAATTGCCTTGCCTTGCCTTTGCAATGTACAAACCCATCATTATGAAGGACCAGGATGTGGAGCAGGTCACAAACATTCAACACATCTACAAAAAAAGGAAGACTGTAGCTCACTCTTCTCAGGAAACTGAAGGAATTTAATACCAGCCAGCAAACCCTGTTCATGGTCCACAGTCAGTAGCTGAGAGGTTTCTCACACAGAACATCGTCTCATGGTACGGAAACACAAAGCAGGCCAGTAAGATCACTGGACACAAACAGTGGTGGATGAAGTACTTGAGTCCAAAGTATAGATACTCCTGGTCAAATATTACTCAACTACAAGTGAAAGTTGCTCAGTCAAAATTTTGCATAAGTGTTCAAAAGTACAAATTACAATTACTTCTAATATCTATACATGCTGTATTGTTTTCATGATGCATTTAGAGAACCTTGTAACTCTGAAACCATCTGATGATGCACTGACTTCAAGTTCAAGTTCAAGTGTCTTTATTGTCCTTATGCTTACACATAATGACCTGCTTGTAGAACCACTCTGCTACACAAAACCTATAGAAACACAGATAAAAACTTCAGTATAGAAATACAATCAAAAACAAAAAGGACAGTTTTCACCATATTCTGATGTAACTGTATTAAAATCACCACATAAAATTAGATTGACTAAGTTTTGCTTGAAATGAAAGAGGGAGAACTTGCTTGGACTTCTTACAGAGCGTGTCTGGATGACACGTCTGTATTTTAGAAAATTAAAAACAGCAGCAGCTGATTTCAAAGCTATGCTTAACTTAGCTATGCTTAGTGTTTTGTTACTGTCCACCACTGGACATAAACAACTCCAACTGCAGGACGTATCCACCCATTTCACAACCAAAAAGGCAATCCAGAGCTTCAGTGACCCCACCCATCTGATCCACCCAGCTTTGTTGCTGCCATGAGGCCACAGACTGAACGTCCCAGTGGTCAAGAAGAATGGTTACAAGAAATCTTCTACGCCATCAGCTGGGATCATTCTCAGTGATTTCTTGTTTAAATAGGCTCACTGCTCCTCACCTGCCCCTGTCTTTAATAATTTAACATGAATTTATGTTTTCACATGCAGGAGGGACTGTCTGTACTTTCAGCAGTGAGTGACTGATAAACTCACACAACAGGTCACACTCAGTTTCTAACAGCAGTCTGCAGAAACTGAGTACTTCAGCTGATAATCAGCCTGATCAGCCACTGTCAGTAAACAATACCCACATTATCAAACCACTAACTAACAGCAGTCAACGTCAGACCTTAAGATATTTTAGCAGTCACCCAGTGTTTCTGCAGTGGAGAGAAAATATTTTTAAAAAATGTAGATATTTTTAGTTTGAATTAAGCTAAAACTCCCTGGACTCACCAAGGAAAATACTACACCAAACTCCCTTTAAGAATAAACATTTAACCAGTTCCTTACATGTCTGTAAAAACACATAACTAGAAACACAGGATGAAAGGCTTCACATGTCCACAGTCTTCTTGTTAACTTGGCATCAAGATAAACTGTATTTCAGTGAAAACGTTATAGTTTGGATGTTGTTTCAACTCTTCCAGCCTCTGTTAGTTAGCTGAGGGACTGGGAGGAGAACTGTTTCAAAAATGAAGGTTTCTTAATAAAATAAGTGCTGGTTGGTGGATCAGATACACACTGAATTCATGACGCTGTTAATTCACTGCCTGTCATGGGTGTGAGATGGTATCTGAGGGGTTAAACACATCTTTTAAAGGAAACACGCTCACATGATAAGTCTTCCTCTTCCTCTTCCTCTTCCTCTCTCCCAGCTCTGATGGATAACATGATGTCATCTGTGAAAATAATCACTGTATGCATTTAGACAGTCAGACGACCTCCATCCTTTTTTACAAAAGAGCATAACCAAACATTTAGTCGCGGCAGCTTTGTGCTGACTTGCAGAGCTCCTGACATCACGGCTGAGTTTTGCCCCGACCCTCAACCTGCAGCTGGGAATCATGTTATGTGTAACAGTGTTCAGTGTCTGACTGCAGGCTGCTGTTGCTCTCCTGCTCTTACATTACTTTGAAAACTAAAAATCTTCACTCAACACCAACAATTCTTTAAAGCCATGAACTTTGTGTCAAATTTAACCATTTTAGAAATAACTGGATGCATTTCATAAATCCCCTTGAGATGTAGCATCTCATTTATAAGGGGGTCCCATAGACACAAAAGTATTCAGACAAAACAGCATCACATAACAAACGCACACACGTCGCTCACCATCTCCCAGCCACACCCCCTGCCCTCAGCTGTTGCACAAGGAAGACTAGAAGTGGATGCAATGACCTGGATGATAAAACAGTAACATCAGCACAGAAAGAAGTTCTCATTACTGGGAAATAAAAACATGAGCAGGATGTTTTTAAGAAGAGGATATAAAGAAGTGCTGAAGCAGCAGTTACAGGGTCAATCCAGAGTCCAAGATATTTGAATGAGTCAACTTTCTCGAGCGGCGAAAATCATTCATTAAAATAAATTTGTAAATTGGAGGGATGGTTGTGCTGTTTACCAAAAACCACACTGCAGGACTTCACCTTATTCAATACAGGCTTGTTGTTATGAAACCAATTTTGAACCAAGTTAAAATCAAACTGTAAAGAGTTATGGATTTCTAATATATATCAGAGTTGGAATGTAAATAACAGCGTCATACAAATGGGTGTGATGGTTTGAACATACATGAGGAAGATCATGAATAAATATAGAAAAAAGTCGAGGACCTAAAGTGGAACCTTGTGGAACACCCTTATCAGACTGACAATCCTGACAGACAACACACTGACATCTGTTATGAAGCATTAAACCAGAGGAGAGCTTTTTAATTCACACCATCAGAATAAAATATAAATCTAATTTATAATATGGCACATTATAAACACTACCCCCAACAGCCTACCTTTATAGTGCACATGCATTCAGTTAAAGGCAACAACACATTCACAGAGAGCAGAAAAGTTATACAGCCTGAACGCCTGGCATCAACCAGTGTGACATACAGCAAACACAGGAAAACTCGAGATCCTGTCCATGAAAGTCACAAACAGGATTGGTGATAAGGTGCAGCCGTGTCAGAGGTGCTGCATGCACAGCTCTCACTTCAGGTGCACACAAAAACAAAGTTATGATGCACAAGTCTGTCTCACAGTTTTGGGACTTTTCTCTAATCTTTGGTTGATGACAAACCATCTTTCCTCTTCTGTTCCAACATTTCTGTCACATTTAGACACAAATTTGCTGCAGATATTCAGATGAATCCTAATATTTTCACTGAACCCCTGATCTCTCTTCCTGTAGCATTATCAGTCATAAATTTACATTTGTACAGAAGACACGTCCAAATCAAATGGGTGGATTGCAGTGACGGTTACTGAACAGTGATGTGGTGGCTGTGGTGACGGAGCGCTGATCATTAATCATGAGATTTCACAGTAATCATGGGAGGAGCGGTTTTCCATAAATGACATGTTAAAGAGCTGAACACAGACACTTAATGATTTTTAAAGGCGTTGCTGTTTCACTTTAAATTGTGTGTTAAAAACTAATTAACCCGTGACCCCCTGGGTTTCTTCTCAGTGTCACCGTGCAGCCATGATCAGGTCGTCATGACGGCCAGATTAGACGTCAGGTTCAGGGGATTATGGGTATTATGGTAAAAGCTCAGGTGTCATGTGAACGTTGATGTGGGGTCAGGTTTTCAAATCCCTCCTATATTGTCAGGATTAAAGCCACGGAAACTGAACAAATGTGTCGTGTCTGAAGGGCATCTTCATCACACACACACACACACACACACACACACACACACACCAGTGTAGATACACCAGTATAATCCAGTATGACAGACAGAGTTAACTCATTACCTGGGAAGAAGAACTGCCTTAAAGCTGCTAGAAGCCCAACACATTAAAAAAAATCACCATAAAATTCGACTTTGTTGAAATGGAAGTGTTTATTGGACATTTTGACAAAAAGCAAAAAATATATATTATTATGTATCCTTAGCCTGTTTGATATTTAGTTTGAATCAATATAACACAAAGATTGTGAAAGCCAATTGTTTCAGGGAAAATCAATTTAAAAGACAATTATCATGAGTGGGGTTGAAACTAAGGAGTGTTTTCACTGATGATTAATCTGTCAGTTATTTTCTAGATTAATTGATCAGTTGTTTGGTTCATAAAGTGTCATAAAATGATGAAAAATGTTGGATAGTGTTTCTCAGTGTTCATGATGACGTCCTCAAATGTCTCATTTTGTCCACAACTCAAAGATATTCAGTTTACTGTCAGAGAGGAAAGAAAGCAGAAAATATTCACATTTAAGAAACTGAAATCAGAGAATTCTGACTTTTTGTCTTAAACAAAAATACTCAAATCAGTTACCTCAATCAAAATAGTTGACGATTAATTTAATAATTGATTCAGAACAGATTAATCATTGCAGCTGTAATCATTAGAGCAGGTTGCATAAATATAAACAGAGTATAAACATCTCAATTCATGTTGATTCAGATGTTGGCCTGATGGTGGCGCCAGATAAAAAGGAAGTGCTAGATAGCGTCAAAATTACAAAAGAAAAACAGCAACAGAGCATCAGATAAGTGAAATATAAATACAAAATATACAGTATTAAATGTGTAAATGCAAAAAAAAGTGCTTAACAGAAAAACAACAGAAGTAAGATAAGTATAAAAGTCAGCTAAACAGACAAAGTAGTTATGGCAATTTATTAAAAGTAATATTGGCAGTGATACTGAAAGGTAATAAAAAGTTATATTGTACAAAAGATTACTAAAGACAGCACATGATATTGAATATTATAAAAAATAAGATTGCACATGATAATAATGAACAGAAAATAGCACATGATATTGAAAATATTGCACAAAATTGATATTGAAAAGTAATATTGTACCTGACACTGAATGTAGTGTAACCCTTCATGTTCCCCTCAAGAACCACATTTCATGACAAACTGTCCAGCAGATGTTGAGATATTTCAGAAGGAATCATGTCACTAACATGGCTAATAACAGTATGAGACTTAGCATGTAGCATGTGCTGTATAGGATGAATAAATACTATCAGGGACCCTCTGATATCAACAGTCCCCCCTCTTCCTCCCTCCATCCTCCTCTTCCTCCCTCCATCCTCCTCTTCCTCCCTCCCTCTGACACAAGTAAAGTTGTAATTTTCTGTCTTTGTGTCGACGTCTTCAGTAAACTGCTTAGTGGCGTCTAATTACCTCCGTGTGTTTGCCAACTGTGTCCGGGATTTTTATTCTTATTTGTTTTTTTTTTATCATTCAAATAAGCCTTTACAAGTGAACCACTGGGATGTGACATGTAGTCTGGTCCATAATCCTGAAAGAATTGTTTACCTCAGAGAATAAGGGAGCGATTGTCTTACTGGAGCCGTGGAGCTCATTATTGGTGTGGTATTAACCGGGGGAACATGAACCATCTGCCTGCCAATGAAAGCAATGAGGTTTCCACAGAGAGAGAGAGAGAGAGAGAGAGAGAGAGAGAGAGAGAGAGAGGGAGAGAGAGAGAGGGGGGGGGGGGGGGGGGGAGAGGGTGAGCAATTAGAAGAAAAGGAAAAGATATATTCAAAGAAAAACACTGTGTAACTACCACAGTCCTTGTAAAGCCCTGCAATTAGAGCCAAAGGCTGAATGCACCACAGAAGAAGAAAACCCAAAAAACACAAACAAACAAGACGGCAGGTGGTGTTATTAACGCTGCTTGGTCTATACAACCAAGAAGTGGTGATTCAGACAATTAGATTTCAGTCACCACAATCACATGTTTGTGCAAATATCTAACATGGACAAGAACCAATCATCATCATCGTCATCATCGTCGTCGTCGTCATCATCATCGTCATCGTCATCATCGCTTTGTCTGTGAAGTCGTTAAGAAGCAAAGAGTGGCCGTGCTTGCAATTATTTTTTAAAGTCATTTAAATTTATTTCAAAAGAGAGTCAGTTGTGTTATTTTCATGTGAAAATATTGTATTTGTTTATTGAACAGGGACAGTACAGTTTCGTAGCTGTGTCAGAGTTAGCTATAAGCTAATGTCCATCTGTAGGAAACAGAGAATAACCTCTGTGCTAAAAAACAAAGTGTCCAATAAAAACACAATTACAAGACAGAACATATTCATGTAGCAATAACAAGAACAAGACCGCGCAACATCAAGACACCACAACAATAACAACATCACGATTTCACAGCATTAAGACACTGCAACAATAAAACCACAACATTATGATACAACAACAACAACAGTAAAACAACATTAACACAATTTCACCAAATTAACCTGTTTCACCCAGATGATGATTATAATAAACAAAGAAGCTAAAAAGAAAATAAAACTACTCAAGATATTAACTGAACAATGTTGGAAATAAGTCAATATAATGAATTTACTTTTGATTTGCTAATTCAGTATCAAAAATATATAACTTTAACCAAGTTCCTTTTTCCAATCAATGCACCATAAATAACAACTATCTCTGTTTCACACAGTCCCAGACTAAATTAGTCAATTAGACAAATGTCTAAGTACAACAAGGTGATTAATTGCATCATTTCAGGTAAAGTCTTTTTCTTCTTTCCTTTAAAGTCTGAGTGCAGTTGTGTGTTTGGATCAGACCTCACTGGACGATGTGAGTGGGGGTGTATGATGGTTTTGAACAGCACTTCAGGGTTGTCAGATGTGTTGTTTTCACACACACCAACATGTGTTTGTTTTCCTTTGTCAGATTATTTTTGATATGGTTGTATGTATCTAATCTAGGCTGGTTTGCGATTCTTTCATCAGCCTTTATCACAGGATGTGGTTTATTTTCTGTCCCTCTCTTTCTTCAGATATCCAGCTGAAGGGTTAAATCACTGGCAGGAAATCACATGAAGTGATCAATCAAAACACCTGAACAGCTCATTTGGTGTTCTTTGGCATCACAATCCTGCTGGGATGGTGAACTAAGAGTGCTGTGTGCAGTTTACTGACATCATGATACATAATTTATGAATATAAAAAGTCAAATTTTTTTTAACTGTAATGTCTGCCATTTAGAACGAGTGTTTGCTTTCAGCCTCCATGTTTTACACTTCAGTGAAATGGATCTATAAACTATAAAACTTACACTCATCTTTTATGCATTTGCATGTAAAATATAAGATTTTAGCTGCAGCATAAAACTCTACTTCGTCTCTGAGTCGAATCCAAACAGACAGGAAACATTTACATTCAGTGTGATTTACACTTTCTGAGGATATCCTCATCTTTGATGCCGATTGCAAATAAATGTCTGTAAATCTGTGCAATCATAGAAAAAAGATGCTCCTTACAACTGCAGAACTTGGTTTCATCTTTGGTATAGTTGTCTGCATCTGTATCTGTGGAAAAACTGCTCAAGTGCTAACAGTTTAGCAGCTCATTCAGCAGACTTGGCATTGTTCCAACTGGCAAACTGTAAGAATTACAGGCTGACGGAGGGGTGTTTGGTGGGTCAGTTGTCGATATTTTGTCTTACAGGGAGCTGAAGTGCCAGATTTTGACAATCCCTGCCCCAGATTGATGTTTTAGTGTGAAAAAATATGTATCTGCATCAATACAAAGACAAATCTCATATATTTACAAATCTCAAAATCTTTTTCAATACTTGTAATTACTACAGACACTGTTTTGTCTCTAAATGTGGTAAAACAAACCTGTCCTGCCCCAAAAACACGACGTATGGAGTGCCGCAGGACTGTGGTATGAAAAAGTTAGCACTGGTATGGGATTTTTCAACTAGATTTTGGATCAATGTAGAAAAACAAGTTTATTATACATAGATGACAAATGCCCTGGAAAGAAGGATCAAAGACGGGGGACAGGAAGTGGTGAGGTGTCTCAGTCCAAACGGTCTCACAGCAGAGCAGACAGGGACGAGGAGGGAGGAGAGGAGCACAACCTGCCAAAGATCCCCAGTTCAAAATCTAATGTTGGCAACAAGAAGAAAACAGAAAGACATAATAAAGGTCAGTGTTCATTTTCTTTAGGCTACAGCGGCTGTGAACGTTCAGTTTTGTTTGGCTGCAATAAATTTATGTCTAATCATGGTGTGTTTCTGTGTTAAGGATTATTGACTGAAAATAAAAATAAATGCATCCCACAAACAGCTCATGAGAAATGACTTTAAATCAGAGTGTCTCCTCCTCGCCACAGTAACAGCAGCCATCTGAGTGCACTGCTGCGCCGATTAGCACCTCCCTTTTAAACGTATGAAATACAGAGTCACAAATGTACAAATAGAGGAAATTGTGAGAGTAGAGCAAAAAACAGTCTACATTCCAGTGAATGATGAGTCTCAATCAGCATTTATTTGAAAAGAAGTGTGGTTTCACAGACAACCCAAAAGGCCAGCTGACCAGTCAAACAGAGTACCTCTCTCTGATCTTACATGTTTCCTGTGTGTCGCCTTTTACATGCAATTGCTTTTTGGATGTCCTACTTTCTCTTGGAATCAGGAAATGCAGCAACACTCATGACCGTTTAGTTTGGTGTTTCAGTCACGTTTACGGAAGCTAACGTCACATGACCTGCTGCCAGAAACATGTGGGGTGAGTGCTGATGTAACATTAACCAGCTGTTTGGTGATGCTTCTGTAACATCCAAACCACAGGGCAACTATTTCAATCCAAAAATCAGATGTGTAGAAAAGAGGCACCATAATCTGACTTATGATTTGGGTGGACAGGCACAACCCAAGGTATGAAGATGCGTTAGGTAACAGTCATTAATCCTGTAGGACACACAATTTTAGCCAACGCATACAGCTATGAGGCTGCTCTCTTTCCATACAGTCATAGTTGTCCCCTTCATGCTGCATCAGCCCTGTACTGAAAACGGAAACATGCACAGTTAAAATCAGTATTTTTCATGGCTTCAGACTCGCTCTGTGTAGGGCTGAGAATCAGGAATATTAATGTGATAATTATTCATCCCCACAGGGCAAATTCCTTGACCAGCACCGAGCAGATCAGAGCTCAGGTCAGTCACAGCACCCACTAGCTGGCAGAGCTGTAGTGTCGTGTCCAAGGTCATTTGGGAAGCGCA
The DNA here is from genome assembly GCF_056507025.1 of Lutjanus erythropterus. Classification (NCBI taxonomy): domain Eukaryota; kingdom Metazoa; phylum Chordata; class Actinopteri; order Lutjaniformes; family Lutjanidae; genus Lutjanus; species Lutjanus erythropterus. The sequence continues at coordinate 48,392,535 of NC_139318.1, forward strand.
GATGCTTGCTGACACTGGGTCATGAACTGAGTGCCTGCAGTTTAAAAGCAGACTCACAGTCCAACAGGCTTTTCCTTCCAAGAAACACAGGACTCCTCTAATCCAACACCAGCTCAGTGCATGAAAACATTTCAGGTTGCTCTTATTTTTCTGAACCATAAATCTGCTCTAAGTTCTTACAAATCATCACAGGTGTTTGAATGTATTTTGGCTGATCACACCTCTGTTCAGGTTACAGTTACTGTAGGTAGAACGATGCGGGTAATTACTAAAGGTCACTGAACTCAGGAGGTTGCTCCACCCCTATTTTTGAGAGACAAGAAGGAGACCAAAATATAAAAAGTGACTGATTGAAATAAACCATTACCTCAACAGAACCTCCAAGAAGATTCAGTGCTGTGATCACCACAATTCACACAAAGTCAACCGGTCCCTGTGAATTCTATGCACCCGTACAATTTTACCCAAACTACGAAACTTTTCAGTAAATTTGCCCAATCATTGTAGCTTTCTGCAAGTTCCACCAATCTCAGCAGTCCCCTGTGCAAATGTCACACATGTATGTCTCAATGAACTGATTCAGTGTTTTGCTTTATTCTTCTTATTATTATTATTCTTTCTTTTTGCATTTTTATTTTTCTAAATTTGATAGATTTTTATACCAAAATCCTGCAACTTTATTTTGCAATTTTCTCTTCGTCCGTCTAGAAGCATTGCAACATGCATTTCAATTTTTTTTAGAAAAGCTGCTGTGAAATCAGGCATTTTAGGCCACAACAATCCAAAACAAGGCCTGAGAAATCCTGGAGGGACTGCCAAATCTCAGTAGTATTAATAAAATCATATTTCTCTCCTCTTTGAAAAAAAAATATGTCATTAAAATACTGATACCAATTTAATGTACTTTTTTCATGCTAAGCTCTGATTGGCCAAAACGATGCTTCAGTGCCAGACGTCCTCTCTAACCAAACATCAAGTGGAGTATAATAATAATAATAATAATAATAATAATAATAATAATAATAATAATAATAATAATAATGACACTGTGTTGATCCAGTGATAATTTGCAAGTTTCATCCACGTTTTCTCCACCACTGTATTATACATTAATATAACGAATTTGCGTTTTTACCACATTGGGATAAAAATAATTGCAGCAGCTAGATTCTTGTGTGGCCAATGCAGAAGTTTGCTGTTGCAGCTCTGAAGGACTGTTCAGCTAAAGGCGAGGGTTGATTTGAAGTGGTGGCAGAGGCAGCCGCAGGACGCCGCTGGGGTCGGAGGGAGAGCTCTGCTCTGCTGTCAGACCCACAGCTGCACTATGGTGGCTCACCCAGGACTGGATACAGGATAGAGCAGGGTTTCCTAATCCTGAGCATACAACTGATTCACATGATCAAACTGTTATCAGGCTTCTGCAGAGGCTTGATGAGGAGCTGATCATTTGAATCAGGTGGGTTTGAGCAGAGAAACGTCTAAAACATGCAGGACAGTTGGCCCCGAGGACCAGGGTTGGGAAACACTGGGCTAAAGGGGAGGACTGGATTTTCACTCCTCCTCCATCCAAAAACACGGCCCCTCCCAATCCCAGAAGAATGACTCACATCCAATCCAGCTTCTGTCAATCCGCAGTCATGAGAGAAACATGAGAGAATAAATAAGACAACAGAATGCTTTATTGTTTTTTTTATGTACATTCAGGTCACAAAAAATATACTTTGAAATTCAGGGGCTTCATGCTTTAAAAAAAAGCGTCTGTCCCTGCCTTCATATTTGTGCCTCTATATGTCCTTTACTGTCTCATCAATAATTGATATTCAATTGCAGTGTCTTTTCAGGTGAACTGTAAATAAAACTGTAGACAATATATTTGGGGTTTATAAAACTTAAATAAGAGACGAGAGCTATGAGAGCAATGAGAGTGACCCTGAACAGGGAAGTCATGTCCAGAGGCGTTTGGCCTCCAGATGGGTCCCACCTTCGCCACCAGCCTCTGCCCATCTGTCTTGACCTGAAGCCGGTCGCCGGAGGTTTCCTGCTCGGCCTCTGGGTCGTCCTCCGGAGCGGTCCTGTTCATCTGCCTGATTTATGACTCCTTGCCAGAACAGTAAAGTTGTGACCAGACAGATAAACGATGAGCTGAAACTCACTATAAAGCCCCATAAAGCTGAGAGGAGCTGCAGATTCAGCTGATAATTCACGAGCACAGACACCCACCAAACACTGTTTTCACTGACATTATTATAAAAATATAAATCATTCTGGCTTTAATAAAAATCTGGGGCATGCCCTCCCCATCGGTTCAGGAAATAATGGCATGCATGTATGAAAAGTTGGGGGCTGCTGGGTGGGTCATATGAATTATCCCCTCTTCCACCTCATCCTGGCTCTCAGGGCCAACATCCAGCCTTTACACTTGACTCCCAGCCAGCCTGTGCGTGGTGTTGCCATGGCACCGAGCTGTAGGATGGAGGAATTCACCCACCATTGGTGGAAGTCTGCCTGGAGGCTCCTCAGGATTCTCTCATGCGTCACTCTGTGCAAGCTGCTACTCTCCCCCCTCCTCCCGTCTGATATCTTCTCTCTTTCATTCGCACCTTGACAGCTCAGACTTTGCTAGTTAGCACAAAATCGTCCGTTCCCACTGTCACTTTCCCCCCGGCTTTTTCCTCCTACTTTCTTTCCTCCCATTCATCTTTTTCCAAATTTGATTTAGCGTCATCCTTTCCTTACAGGTCACACCTTTCATCAGTCCATTCATCCCTCCACAATCTGCCTCTGCTTCTTCTCCGTTCTTTCTGCCCCTGCACCTTCCTCCGTCGTGCTATTTGTGCTTCCAGTTTTTTTCCAGGCCTACTCCTTCTCCCCCTTGCTCACTATCTCAGCTGCCGCCTCCGGCCTCCTCTCATCACGGCTAACACCCCGCTGAGGGTAGGAAGGGACTGTCACGCAGCCGAGAGCAAAGTAACAAGCTGCAGGAACTCAGATGTCTTATGAGGAGCGAGAGGAGCATCATGGGAAAAGCGAAGGGCATCGTCTCTCTCTTTCCTTGTCTTTGTGCTTCTCCCCCCTTTTCCTTACTTCCTTTATCGTCTCCCATTTCTTAGTTTTAACCTCATCTTTCTGGAGGAGTCTCATGCAGCAGCCTGTGCTGTTATCTCAACATGTTGCCATCCCACACGCGCAAACTCTTCTTCTAATAAAGTCATGAAATTTTCATTCCTACACACTGCCTGCAGAGAAATAACCGTGTTATCATTCAGGAGAGGCGTCTGCTCTTCAAGTTATTCTTCACTTGATTTTTAAATCTGGATTTATCTTCGTACAGTCGGTACAGTCCTTTATAGATACGTTCAGTGACCCCAGGGTCTAAAATAGACTGGAAAAAAAAGAAAGAGTTGAAGATGTTATTTGTATCCATTAATGTCATAAAGTGTTCAGATTTATACCAGCAATGAGTCGATACTGGAAGCTGTTGTAGGTCAAATTGTGTGACTTTATTTTTCTGCTGCCATTAAAAACCTTCCTATACAGGTTTAGCTCCCAGATATATATAAAAGAAGAATAACTAAATTCATCAAATAATAAAACATTTGTTTTCAAATCTTAACTCTAAAGTCTAAATAAAATCTGGTAGTTCAGGGTTGGTATGAATAGCAGAGACCAGGGATTGGAAACCTTTACTTTCAACAGAGTCATTTTTAAGAAAAAAAAAAAAAAAAAAGGCAAAGAAAAAACTACCGTAAATTCTCACTTTTCTTTGAGATTGTATTTTTCTTTGTTTTCTTTTCTCTTTTTTTATTTCAGCTTCTCAGATATGAATATTTTCTGGTTTCTTTACTTCTCTCTGACAGTAAACTTTGGGTTGCGGACAAAACAAGACATTTGAGGACGTCATCTTCCATGAATTAGAAAAGAACATCCACTGAGAATCGCACAGTAACACAAACTAACAGATCTAAGCAGCAGCAGACCTGCAGCTCCTCTGTTCTGTGATGTAAAATGACTGTTTTAATTGATAGAGTTTGGTTTGTTTGCACAGAGTCATATTTGTCTGATTAACAGTGATTTCCCATCAGAACAGTCTGACAGGAAGATAAAGTGCTGAAGTGTTTCCCAGTTTTCTTTTGGATCTTTGTCGTCGGACTCTGCCTGTTTTATGGACTTTGGGTTTTGGCCTGTTGGACTCTGTGGAGTGTTTATTCTGGTTTTTGACCTGCCTGTCTAACAAATCCTGTCTCTTCCTCTGCCTCCAGGAGTCTGTGTCAGGGTTCGTCCTCTTGTTTATCTGCTGCCCTGCTGGACATATGGAACAGAGGGGTGGATTTGGATTTTGTTTGTATTCAGATCACATCAACAGACAAGGCAGGCACATCCTCTAAAAGCTGATCTTTGCTGAATTTGAGTGTTTATTAGATAGTTGATGGTAGAGATGATGGTGGAGGGAGAGATCAGGGTGACATTCTCAGGCAGGATGCTTCACCTCCTCTCATCAGGTTTTGCTCTCCCTGTGTATTTTTGTAAGCCTCTATCTGTTTTATCCTGCACACTGACGAGTCAAATAAAAAAGACTTCTCGACTGAAAGAATCTCAGTTGGATGAGAGGACAGTCCTTATATCAGTGTACCGGCACAACTCACCACATCGACCTCAGCCTCACAAGACAGAAGGACTTTATTTTTGATGTTAATGTGTCTGGATTTGATTCCATCAAGCTTGAGGATAGATTGATACTGGCTGTCTGTGACCTGGCTGTGATCTCTGGAGCTGCAAGTTTTGCCATGTTTTATATTGTTTCAGTGTTTATTTTCTGAGTCATCCTGTTGAATTTAGCATTAGCATGCTGTTGCTAATGTGGCCATTCCCACAGGCTGGGCCAGTGTTGGACTAATGTTGTAATACTGAGGGACCGTCAAGAGAAACTATGTGAATGTAAAGACTTGTTTGAAATAATGAGAGCAGTAGGTCAAATGCTGATAAATGTTTTTTCATGTTGTTTTTTGTAGAAGTTTATGCTGCAACGTCAGTTGCATTATCTTTGATATGCAGAAGTCGACCATGAAAAAAAAGTGTGAAAGAGAAAACTGCAGAAGTTAATTTGCCTGGCAATGCTGCGTAACACTGTTTAGTACTCATTTAGACTGCAGGTAGAGTCACTCAGTGAACTGTGGCTGATTTAGTTAATGTAGTGATGACATGCCGATTTTTCCCCCATCAAGCACTACAGATTACATTGCAAAATACACTGGATTACTTGCTGCCATTGTTGCATTGTTTCATGTCAATTCCTCATGTGTCTGAAGGCAGTTTGAATCCAGTGTGGGAATGGCGGACTCCGCCCCTAATGAGGGAATTTACAAGAGAGGTAACTGCAGAATGTAAATACTTGCAGAATAATAATAAATGATAATTGCAATGAAAAATATCAACCGTTAATAATATAAAAAAATCTGGTTACTTCCATGAAAAACTTTAGGATTATAATTCATAAGAGTTTTTATTACATCCTGCTTCAAACATGGCCTTGTTTCTTCTGTTTGGTTCTTCAGTTGGAGCTGCAGTTGCCTGCTGGTTTGAGAGATTGGACAGTTTGCTGAAAGGTTAAAGTTTCAACCCACCATCACAGCTGTATGATAAATTGCTCTGTCCTTGACTCAGAGACTAAACACCTACCTTCTCACTTAGAGTCACCCTGCTGAAGAGTGTCAGCTAAATGTCATGCATTAAATGTTCACATCTAACCCAACACCACATGCTGTACCACCTTGAAGGTGTGTGGGTACCTGACAGAGCACCATTAAGGATGTAAAGGTCACCTCAAACACTGTGGCACCTCTCGACCACGGGGGGATACAGAGAAATATTTGGTCTTACTTTTGAAATGATGACCGAGGGCTCCAGTAATGCATCACAGCTTTAATATGACACTGTCTGATTTACCTGATCATCTGTCATGATTCTGTGACGTTTTACATCACAAAGAACCAAACTTAACTGAATGGACTGCAGAGTAGACATCGACATGCAAGACAGTGCACACTTTATTTAAAATGTCATCTTAGGTTTGTTCTGTTCTGAAGACCTGTTTCTGGTCGTCTCTGCAAGCAGCTAATTATCACCCATATTTACATTTATTGTTGGCAGTGCACCTAATGACTGTTGTAATTGTGAGGGACCAGTATCATGAGAAGACTTCCAGGTCATTTTCTTAACGTGTCACTCAGTAGAGACTGGGGATAATCTACAAATTTTGGTGAGGTGTGTCCCAAAAATGTCAGGAGTCTATGTTTGTTCTCAGCCATTCTCTGTTCCACTGTCAAGCAACTACATTGCATTTAGAAATCCCCTGATGATTGGTTGACAGAGAGGTGGGGTTGGATGGACAATCAAAAACAGGAGACCGGAGTTCATGTCCGTTCTTGGCTCATATAAATAAGTCAAATATTTACTTTGATAAAGATTTCTTTTCTTTTTCTTTTTTTTTGTTCTGATGGAAAAGACTTTGCTTTAATATCAAAGTTGTTTGATCAAAAAGTGGGGATGACAAAACATCCAAAGCAAGTCGAACAGCTTGATTTCACCGGGCACAGCTACATTTCATTATGGCTGCATCGCATTACAGCTGTATGAAGTCCACCAAAGTGAACGCTGCCTTTCTACACAGTATTTGTCACTGCAGCAGCAGCGCTGCACTGCATCCTAGCAGCAGCTCTCCACTCTGCACCACTTCAAATACGGACCAAATCTGTTGGATGTTGGATTGTTGTTTGTTCGAGATGAGTCGTTTCCATGGATGCTTCTCGTTGTCGTCACACCTAAAACCACACCCATATCTGCCAGTAGTCTCTGCTCAGATGCTGATTGGCTGCACCACTTTTGCGCTTGAAGCCTGGCAGGATGGATTCTCTGATGATAACGCAAATCCAGATGTCCGGCATGGTAAGGGTACTGCAGCCTGTGGTGAGCTTTGCATCAGCTTTATGAACAATATTGATAGGAATTATCAATTAAAGCTGTGAGGAACTGATTGAGAGACACTCTCAAACTTTCAGAAAGTTTGCTTCTCTCTTTTGGTTTATTGTGATTCCTGACTAAACCCTCATTTCTGATAGATCTATATAAGGGAAAATTGCTGATTGTACAGCAGGTGCCATTAAAATTTAATTTGTGATTTGTGCCTTTACGTGTTGGTGCTGGCGATGATTTGAGTAGTATATTATATTTGAGTCAAGAACAACTGTGCTTTCAAGGATTTTTGAAATGCTGTTATCTCTGATCTAAGGTTGATTTCTCCAGAAAACAACCTCTTCTCTGGTGATAACAGGTTGATTATCTTGATATCTGAAGACAATAAGCTTGTTTTTTTCTCACAATAATGAAATAGTTAAGTCATGATCTCAAGATAATGGCAATAAAAAATAACTGCAAGCTCGGCCTTCTCAGCTTCTGTAGAATACTGACATTTTTTGAGAATTAATGGTATAAACTGGTCTGACCACGTCTAACACCAGTACAAAAGTGAAAGTGGAGCTCAGGCAGATGAGGCCAGTACTTCATTACAAATGCAAAGGTTGCACAACTTCTATGCTGTTTCTGGCATGTAATAAATCCTAAATCACTGGGGTCATGCTTAAAGAGGGATCTCCATTTAAAGGTGGTTACATTCCTCCAGCGACCCTCATGTCACGAGATAACCGCTGATGCAGACCGACCCATGGGCCACGTTACATGGACCGTTCCTCTGACCGGCTCTAATTTACTTCTTATCAGGTCTCTGGTGCGCCTCCAGATGTCTGTGAGCTGTCCTGTATCTGTTAGCTGGCTAACAGGCGGTACACGAGGAAGGGGAGATAAGATGCATAGCCCCCTGGGGAGGGTCCTAATCAGCATGGCTGGCCTTTCGCAGGCCATTCCTGGATTTGTGCATGTGCATGTGTGTGTGTGTGTGTGTGTGTGTGCACGACCGTCATCTGACCAAATGGCCTTTAGGTGTTGATGCGTTTCTGCTGGTGTCAATGAATTTCTCTGCTCTGTGTGTGTGTGTGTGTGTGTGTGTGTGTGTGTGTGTGTGTGTGTGTGTGTGTGTGTGTGTGTGTTTTCACTGAACATGGCAGTGTAAGCAGACTGTATCAGAGTTTCAGTCCTGCGTCAGATTTATTTGGCTTCGGGTCAAGGCACCAGCTGATCCTGCTGGTTTCACTCGGTTTGTGTCATTTACAGAGACACAGTGTGGACAGTTGTCACTAACATTGATTTATTACCCAGAGTGCACTGCTTGGCTGCCACACTGCATCCTTTAAACAGGATATCAGTTTATTGTTCCTCTTTTCTATTGGATTTCATGCCATTTTATTTCCACTACATTCAATGGATCCACGCGGAGAAATGGAGAAGAAAATCAATAAGAGAAAGTATGACAGCAGAGCTGCACACATTAACACATTCTCAACCACACTGCTTTATTTTTACAGCAAACTAAACCTAAGAAAATATGGATGCTGACCATAAAATATTTAATGCTCACCACTGTCAACAAATGGATGCACAAATTAAAAACGAATTAATTCGCACAGCTGATGTTAACTGGCATGAAAGAAAAATGGTTCTGCTCCAGAACTACAATGTTCTGTTTGTCTGGAAGAGTGTACAGAGGGAACCTCACGGGACAGAGGATAACCAATGAAATCCAAAAGAAACGATCACCACATACCGCTGCACCTCAAGTTTCAAGCAGCCCACTGTCACAGCAGTTCTTAAAGGGACAGTTCACCCAAAAATAAAAATTCAGTCATTATCAATGCACTATTATGCAGATTGAAGGCCGGGTTTGGTTTTTAAGTCCATAAAACATTTCTGGAGTTTCACAGGAAAACACACCAGATTTCAAATGGAAAAAAAAAAACAGAACGCCTTCATACTGCTCGTCTGGCGTTCTGAAAGAACCAACTTGCCGAGTTAACTTGAAAGACATCATTTACACCATGTTTTTATTCTGAATCTTCAGTGTAGATCTTTAGCTTGGAGCCACGTGTGTGTGTGTGTGTGTGTGTGTGTGTGTGTGTGTGTGTGTGTGTGTGTGGTGTGATGGTGTGATGGTGTGCAAACAACATGTCGGGGCTTTAGGAGAATTAGATTACACCAAAAAAACAGTATATCATAAACTGGTCCCCATTCACTTCCATCGTTTGAGAGATTCTGCAACACTTTTCCTGTGAAACTCCAGCAGAGTTTTGTGAACTAAAAAACTGAACCTGACCTTCAATCAGCATGAGGGCGAGGAAATAATGACTGAATTTTAATGTTTAGGTGAACTATCCCTTTAAAGCAAAGCTTAAGATCTGTGCCGAAACCTGATGGTTGTCTGTGTTTTAGAGTTAAGTGTCACATTGCACTTTGACTTTTTTCATTATGCTTTGCAGAGATGCATGGCAAAAAAGAAAATAAACAGATTTGATAAAGAAAATAAGTTTGTTATGTTACATAAATCACAAAACAGCAGCTGGGTGACTCACTCATCCACCATGTACAGACAATGGGTGTACAATATGAACTAGACAGGCCATTGCCACTCAGCCTTGCTGCCAACTTGGCTGCTCTTGGCATTGCACTGGCCCAAAAAACATTTCCCCATAGTCTGCCACTGTACAAGTGTTGAGAGGACACCTCAAAATACCAACAAGGTCACTTAACTATAACCAAAAAAGCTATTTAAACATCTGTGATGTCATCACAATGTAAAATCAATGGGAACACACAGGTGAGGGCAAATACTACAGCACAGAGTCAGTGGGTTGTATAACCAGGAAACTAGAAAACTCTTTTGGCTGATGCACCAGGTGAGCATCTCTAAATGGACCAAACTATCTGGTCATTATAATGCATCTATGGTTCAGATGCTAAGGGTTAACCTCTGTGTCTATACGAGATGACAGGTGTGACAAAACTTTCATTACAACCCAGGAATCAGAACAGACTACTTTAAAATTCAAAGACAGTTTATTACAGCCTGTTGGTCCTCACCTTATAGACCACAGAAACGCTAAATGTTAACACTGTGTAAGTATACATACACAGTATGAGCCCTGTTCTCTGTGTCATGCACAGTAGATAATATAGGCACTTTACCTTTTTGTGTGCTGCAGAGTAGAAGCTTAGATTGAAGTGTCATTCCCAGAAATGAAACCACAAATCATGGAGTTAATTACACTTCTTCTACCAAAGCTTTTCAAGTCTGTGTACATTTAGTGTGATCATTACAGTCCTGAAAGCTCATTACAAAGAGTCATTTTGAGACATGACTAACGTCTATACACAGGTTTCTACAGATTTTCCATTTGAACTATATGTTCTTCAATTTTTGGACCTCAGTATTTGTCCAGAGGTTTGTTTATTACAGCTAATTATCAACAGGGGCCTTTAATTTGCACTGCAAGGGCAAATTTTCTGAAAATATGTGTGATTTAAAGCCAGAAAGACACAAAAATTAAATTAGTTAAATTAACACGTACAAGTACTGAACATTTTCTGTCTAAAACCAAGTGAAAGCCAGATTTCCAACCATTTGAAATATTTAATATACACAGTTCCAGCAACTTTATGAAAATATGGAGCAGAAAGTGTGTTTTTCTTCATTTTTATTTGCCAAGGTTTTTTATTTTTTGATAAGCAGTTTCTCCAGTGAGAATGAGTCAGACACAGATTGTGATTGAGAATGAGAAGGAATTGGCTCTGCTTTTGACTGCCGAGGGACAACAGATGATGTGACTCACACCATAAAATTACAGACCTGACCTTGGCATTTCTGATAGTACCTTTTCTTCAAAGTGCTGTTTCCATACCTGGATTTTATTCACAATTAATTCCCCTCTGTGTGATGTTTGGAGGCTCATAAAGACGTATTTTGTAATGTTAATTAATCACTGTGGGCTGATTTGAATCATCAAATGAAATTAAAATTAATTAATCACATATGTAAAAACCAGTGTAAAGTTGATTCCTGACCTTGGACATCCATATATGTGTCTCAATGTTCACTTACTTTCCTGTTCTTGAAGACCACGTCCCATGGTCTTCCTCTGCAGACCACCTGTTATCATGTCAGAAGTCCCGTCCTTGTGTCCCACTAAATTCCTCTATCAGCTTACATGAGTCTGTTTAACAAGTAAGAGTCACACTGAAAGTCTTTTATCATCTTCTGTGATGTGAAAACATCATTTCCACACAGTCAGAACAAGTAAAAGTGTGTGTCAGTTATAAAAACAGTGCACCACTTGTCTTCAGCGCTCCACGCTCCTTAACACCATCAATAAAGGGTTGACTTCGACCAACTGCTCGTTTCAGCTTCCTTCTCTCATAGTTAACCACCAGAATGTTGTCGACATGATTATAAGCAATATATTTATGATTTCCTTTTTTTTATACTGTAGTTCCTCACTGACACGTTCTCCCTGAGGTTCTATCTGTTTTCTCCTGATATTTTAACTCACACTGATGGACTGATGATTCACATCTTTGTCTTTCAGCTCTACAGAGAATCATTATTTATCTCAAATGGCTCTTTGTCAAATGTTGCTTTATGTTTGTGATGCAACGGTTCAACAATAGTGCAAGAAAACACGAGTGGTTTGAGTTTGTTGTCGAGTTTCCTCCTGAGATCTTAGCTGGAGGTGACCGTTCAGAAAAAAAAGATTTTCTTTAATCTCTCAAAGAAAACTCTGTTTTAGGTTAGTTGGTTTGAATGTGACATCGAAGAAGCTTCCAACGTTAGAGAGAGAAAAAAAACAAAACAGATCAATATGACTTGGAACAGCACACTGGAACAAGGAATACACAGGAAAACCCAGACAACACTGAAAATATGTCTGATTTCAGTGTTATATTCACATGAGCAACAATAAGTCAATTAATTATGATGATGATGATGATGATGATGATGATGAGGAGGAGGAGGAGGAGGAGGAGGAGGAGTGTATGGGAGGGTCAAACACAGGAGACTGGAATGTAGTTCCCATGAGACAATCAATCAGTGTTGAGTTTTTTAAGGAAGTAGTTATTATGACCCAAACTACCAGTCGTAGCTTTGGTGCCTTATCCTGACCAAACTGCTTTATTTTGAAAGTGTAACCTGGATGTTGCATATTTAATCTTGCTTACTTGACTACAGAATGAGAACAAAGGTGGATAATATTTAGAAAAAAGTTCTGTGAGGCTGTTGGTGTGTATGACAGCTCTGTTGTTATGGTGTCAGGCTCAGTGAAGGGAGCCTAATAAGATAAGAAGCTGAGTAAGAATTGTTTGAATCGCTCTTGAAGGTCCAGAGGGACGGTAACGTTAGTACGATCAATACATTCTGACGCTGAGCAAGAGCAGAGTGCAAGATCCTCTAATCTCAAGACTGAAGTGATTCTTTCCAACAGAACAGAGATAGTTGGATGTGCGACTGTTAATGAGAAAGAAGAAACAACAAAGTTCAGATCAGTTTTTGGTCTTTTCTCTAATCTTTTAGTGAAATGTTGGATCATTGGAACAGTTACTGAAATGAAACCATCTGAGAAGTTTGGAGGAGAAATGTGTCTTTGGTGGAAGTGAGACTCTGAAACATGACAACAGACACAACTACACACTGATTGTCTTTGCAAGCAGTCACAAAACAAACAGATTGGGATTATGTAACCAGTAAAACTGTCAGATAAATGTAGTGCAGTAAAAAGTACAACCCCAACTCCAAAGAAGTTGGGACGTTGTGTAAAACTTACAACTTTTTGACCTATATTCAATCAAATACAGAACAAAGACATATACATATACACATATTTCCTGTTCAAACTGATCAAACTTGTTTTTTTGTAAATATCCAGTCATTGTGTTGTTTCAGGATCATGTTTCCCTCTGTGACCCGTCAGCATTTCTTTTAACACTCAGTCAGTGTTTGTTGAAGTTTTAAAGGTAAATTCTTCCTCATTCTTTCTTGATATTCGTCTTCAGCTGATCAACAGTCCACAGTCTCTGTTGTCCTATTTTGTGCTTCATAATGCACCACACATTTTCAATGGGAGACAGGTCTGGACTGCAGGCAGCTCAGTCCAGTACCTGAACTCTCTTACTACAAAGACACGCTGCTGGAACACGTCCACAATGTGTCTCAGCATCATCTCTCTGAAATAATCAGGGACGTCTCTGAAGAAGACATCAGTGATGGCAGCATATGTCTCTCTGAATCCGTCCATACCATCACAGCTGCTGTCTGTTGAAGTCAGTGCTGGGAACAATCTGGATGGTCCTTTTCCTCTTTAGCCCAGAGGACACGACGTCCATGATTGGTGAAAACAGTCTGAAATGTGGACTCGTCAGACCACAGGACACTTTTCCACTTTGCGTCCGTCCATCTCAGATGAGCTCTGGTCCAGAGAAGTCTGTCTTTCTCTTTTCATGGTAGAGTCTGAACTTACATTTGTAGATGCAGAGACAAACTGTGTTTACTGACAACAGTTTTCCAAAGTGTTCCTGAGTCCATGTAGTTTCCTTTATACAATGATGAGGGTTTTTAATGCAGTGCTACCTGAGGGGTCAAAGGTCACAGAGAGTCAGTGTTGGTTTTCAGATATTTCTCTGGATTCTCTGAATCTTTTAATGATATTATGGATTGTAGATGGTGAAATCTATAAATTCCTGCAGTTTTGTGTCGACAAACTTTGTTCTTAAACAGTTTTTCACAAAGTGGTCCAGGCTTCCCCTGGAAAGGCACCCTAATATTTCCTGTATCACATAAAATACTAAATGAGTTATAATAATGAATGAAACTCATAAAATGGTTTGCACCATTCATTATTCTGAAAAGAATCTAATGATATATATGTCTTTAATCTATAAAAATAATGTATAATCTTTAATTTATGTTAATGAGTTGAATTCCTGTTATATATTTATTTATATTTATGTTTACCTTCCTCTTAAATCCAGTGTTTTTTCAAAATAACCTCACTACAACTTGAAGGGAAGCCGACTGACATCACACCTGCACCGTTACAGCAGCTCCCATCACACCTTGTGGGCTCAGAATCCGTCGCCATGGCAACCCAGGCGATATACGTGTTGTTATTTGCAGGCTTTGACTTCACAGTCCCACCACTGCCATTATGTATCAATTCTCACCCAGACAGAGAGGCTGAGGGGGGAAGAGAAGGAGGAGGAGGAGGATGAGGAGGAGGAGGAGGAGGAGGTGCAAAGTGACAAATAAGGAAAGAGAGAAAGACATGAATTGAGAAAGGGAGAGTAGGAGTCAATTTTCTTTATTAAATCTTATCACAGCGCACACAGTGATCCCTGAAATGCTCAAACCACTCATGTTTCTCATCTTTAGGTGTGTGTGTGTGTGTGTGTGTGTGTGTGTGTGTGTGCGTGTGTGTGTGTGTGTGTGTGTGTGTGTGTATAACAGCTGTGTGTCTCTTTGCCAGTGTGTGTTTTGATCCCCGGCACCTCTTTACATGAATCCTCTTGCTTCGTGTTCAGCAGCAGTCGAGTGCTTGACTGGGCTCACTGAGGTGCTAAGAGGCTGAAACACAGTGAGATGGAAACCTCTTACTGATAAAAGACAAACGTGACAGACTGTGGATTTGATTTTTACGTGCCTGACATACATGACATCAAATTTAATCCAGAGAGTGGATTCCTTTAACCCCATCGGTCCCAGCAAGACGCCATCAAACAGGCAAGGCAACGTTAACCACATGGTTTTTATTGTTGCATGACTATGATGACTAAGTTCATCTGATTTTGTCCTTTACTGCATACCCAAAACTCATAAAGAGTGATTTTTTTCTGACCAAGCTTTATTTTGAAAGGTGGACAGTGGGTGGCTGAAGACAAGGACAGCTGTGGGCAAATCAGCAGGTGAGTTAGTGCAGTTTCTAAAACTGAAACTTGGTTAAGTTTCCTGTGATTTGGTTCCTTCTGTTTTTTGGAGCAGCACATGTCTCCATCCAGACAAGATGAAGGCATCCACAAGCAGCTGTGACGTCCAGGCAGCAGATGGAGGAGCTCCACACTGACAACACAAAGAATCCTCCATTTAAAAAAATAAAAACATGCACTTAACTGAGAAGAAACACCAGACGGACTTCATCCTCACAATAGTTCTCTCTCTACTGCTACTTTACAGCTTAGCAGCTTTCACTAACTGGCGCTGCTGCCACCTCCACCCAGCGTCACGTCATGGACAACACGCCACAGGAGGTGTTACACTAACCTGACCACAAAACTGACAGCTACAGTTTGTTTGAAGTGTAGGGCCTTGGACCAACCTGCTGTGGTTCCTCCACCTTCTCCAAACTCAAATTCAAGCTCTTTTCAAGATTTTCCAAATGATTGTTTCACTTTTTCATCACATTAAATCAGATGATGTTTTGAGATAGCAAGTTTCATGTTTCCTGTTTTATTGTGTTGTCCTTGTCTTCCCTCGTGTTTTCTCTTTACTTCCTGTCTTTGTTCCTTTCCCTGTTCTTTTGATTTGTGATTGTTTCCACCTGTTGTCAGTGACTCACCTGCCCCTGATCATCCCCTCAGTAAACCCTGTATCTACTCGCCTGTTTCATCCCTCTTTGTCAGACTGTGTGTGTTGTTCCTTGCGTGTTTGCAGTTTTGTAGTCTTCAGTCCTTGTGTTTGCTCTTGTGTGTTTTTTTTTACTCTGTTTGTTCTCTGGTTTTCAGATGTTTGTCTTTTCTTTGTCTGATTTGTTTGCCTTCCTGTCTTCCTGTTTATGTCCTTTTGGACTGTCGTAAAGACTTTGGTATTTGAACTCTTCCTTTCCTCAGTGAGCATCTCTGACCTGAATCAAGTGCTGTAACACCAATAAATAAAATGTGGGACACAGTATGTTTGTGTGGGACACGTTACCAATGGTAAGAGTCTAAAACTTACAAATTTTGATCTTAAAAAATAAACATTTCTATTCTGCCTCTTTATAGTTTGTAAAATCTCAACAGATCAGCAGTTGTTCCTTTCCTTTGTTAGTTTCCGTCATGTTCCATTTAAATCTGTGACTTTGTGGTGACTTGCAATCTTCCCTGTTGGACGCAGCGCAGCACAGACGGTGACAGGTTGACCTTCTTGACCAACATGTGCACAGTTTGATATTTGACAATCAATCACAGCCCTGTGATAACAGCCTTCCCTGCTTTCTTCACAGCCATTGGATGAAGAAAGGCATCTGTCCTGCAGTGGTTTGACTTTGGACAATGAGAGCCAAATAAATTCTGGGCCCTGGTTTCAACATGTGGGACAAAGGATAATACTGTCCAGTGTCACCAGGGTAACGGTTACCCTGATACGCTCATTTACACGTCACTGTCAATAACTGAGAGAAAGATTCCCACAGGAGGATCATTTGATGCTTTTCATGACTCTACCTTGTGTTTTGTCCCATCGTCTCTCTGCCTGTGACCCACAAATCATCCCCGTCCACCTTTATGAAGGAACTTTCAGTCCCTTTAAATGCATATCAAGGAGTGGAAATCTTTTATCATGTGGTGTGACATTGATTGGACAGTGGTTGTCATCCTGCATCATCAGGATCCACACAGAGAAACCAAATCAAAAACTGAAATGAATAAATTCTGAGAAATTTCAAATATGTTTCTTTGTAATTTCCAGCCACTACATGAAAAGGGTCACGTAATTAATCATGACGTTTGTGGATACCTTCTAAGAAACTTCAAATATATTACTTAGTAGGTCCCATTTATTTACCAAGTAATTATGGAAACTGAAGTTTTTATTTACTTTTTACACAGAATCCAACCTGGGGTTTGTACTGTAACCAGTGTTGGGCACGTTACTTTGAAAAAGTAATTAGTTATTGTTACTAGTTACTTCTCCCAAAAAGTAACTGAGTTAGTAACTGAGTTACTCCACTATAAAAGTAATTAGTTACGAGGGAAAGTAACTATTGCGTTACTTTTTTTTTTTTTTTTAATCCAGCTTTTGCTGCTTGGACGGCGTGGCTCCGTGTCGTTCTTTGTTAGCGGAGCTCACATTCACAGCACCTGACCTGCTGTCATCATTACCGGTGTCAACAGTGTTTCTGGCCACTAGTTTAGTAGAAGCGCGTGCCGTCGAGAGGTGCTTCATTAAATTGGAGTTGCTTACACCGGACGTGGACAAACTCTTTGCTCTGGGACATAATGTACACTCAACATGTACATTTTTACCTTTTACCTCGATGAGATCAAAGTAGTGCCTGTATTTCCACCTCGAAAACGCCGTCTTTCCCTGCGACTCCGGACTCGCCATCTCTGATAGTTTGTGTGTGCGTGCTGCTATGTGCTGGGTTTGTGTGTAAACACCCGCCCACCTGATGTCTCTGGTTGGCTTAACATGAAATCTTACTCTATCTTAGCCAATCATCATTACTTAGGCGGTTATCTCGCCCCTCCCCTCCCCTCCCCCTCACCAAAGGAAAAAAACACACACATTTGCAGCTCCTGTGTCTGTGTGAGCCGAGTCGGGTGACAGCTTCAGTGAGTAGCTTCATTAACGCGCAGTAACGGCGTGTTGGTAACGGTAACAGCGTTGTAACGATAGAAAAAGTAATTAGTTAGATTACCCGTTACTGAAAAAAGTAACGCCGCTAGTAACGGCGTTTTATTTTAACGCCGTTATTCCCATCACTGACTGTAACTACCTGAATCTGACTAGACTTTTACTGAGTTTTGCTTGTAATGGAGTATTTTTTCCATTGTTGCATAGTTACTCTTACTGTTCGTAAAGAATCTGAATATTTCCTCCACCTCTTTCCGGGAGTAAAAACCTCCTCATTTGAAGTTTAACTCACATCTTCACCTCTAAATGATGCAATAAGTAAAAGATAAAGCAGAGAGATGGGGAGCTCGTCTCGTTCATTATTGAGGTGAAAATAAAAGTGTGATTTCTCCCGTACTAAACGGTTATGGCAGGAGGACGGGACACTTCACTGAGTTATGACTTTGTCATAAATTCATTAACGTTTCCAAACAGCCCGTTAAGGACTGTAATTCAGCGGGGTCTGAGTGGGCTCCCTGTGTGATGTGATCATTAATTTGTATTACAGAGATCCTCAGATGCCGATAATTCCCCCACTGTTGTTTTTTGACAGTGAACTCGGAGGCGATCATAAATCATACTTTTCTTGTACGGCTTCGTACAAGATGTCCCGTCCAAAAGCAATTCATCATGTTAATAAATGTGTCACGGCCGTGCTCCGTTATATTCTCACTTTTTCTTCTCGCTGAACTCAAAGATGGAAGAGTTAATCTGTAGACGTGAGATTTAAAGTGCTCAGATGAAAATGAACAGGAGAAATTTAATCAGTGGAAATGGAACTTTCAGACTGACTTTGTTCGTCTGAGATGAGTTCAGGAACAAGACGTCAGCAGATTCTGCAGCCGCCTGAACAGACCTGCAGTTAGCTGCTTTCTACTAGAAACTTTCCTCTGAGCTTCAGTCTTTCCAACTTTGAGACTGTTAACTTAGGAGAGCTTGAAAACCAAGCAATCATGAACGCCTCACGTCAGCCAAAGTCTTTTGTGCAAAGTAATTAAAGGAGCAATACGTAGCAACTGTGTCCAAAAATGGGTACAGCAGCGGCGCCATAGACTGTACGTTAAACAGGTAGAATCCCTACTGAATGTACAGTCTATGGTTGAAGTGAGTGAATTCCTTCAGCCAACTCCTCTCCAGATGCAAAGAAGCTCTGCAGGCTGCAGGAACGCTGCAGGAATGCAAGATGAGCTCAACACTGTAACTTGACAATAATGAATGAAGACGAGTCCTCCACTGTCAGTAGATCAGCTGTTTATAACTCTGTCAGTTGTCTGTTGATGTAAAGTTCAGCCCGTTATCCAGACAACAAAAGCCCACTGCTCTGAAACCAGTTTAGTGACTGCCTGCTTCACTGCCTGCCAAACTCCATCAACATTTTGCTCAATTTAACCGTTATGAACATTTATTCTTTCTAAAAGATTGTTAATGATTTCTTATGAGTCATAAACAGACACTAACTCAGTCAGCAAACATTCGGCATTAATTTGAACTCTTATTAACATGAAATAGGAAAAATCAAACAGCTGTTCTGACCCAGAATAGAAATCTCACCAGAGGTCACTGAGGTTACAGTGCTGTGATAGAAGTATTTCCTCATCTCTGATGGACTATCATGGTCATTTTATTATAAATGACAATAAATACATCACAGCTTTCTCCTTTAAACACATAATGTTTTATATTTCATATTTTAAAGAAATTTGCAATGTTTCTTTTTTTTTTTTTGTATTTTAAGTGCGTTTGTTTAATTGCCATGAAATCATCAAATACCTACATTTGGGTACTTGCAGATACTGAGTACTGATATGAGTATTTAATGAGCAACTTTTCATAAAGTGGTTTCAGGTGTGGTGCTATCGGAGTAGTTTTATGATTATCATTTTCACCTCGTTGCATCTTTTACGTTGTTACATCTTCATCTTACGTAGTTTTTGTCTTGTCACGTCATTTTTTTAACCTTGTGTCTTTTACGTTGTTTTTGTCTTCTTACATCTTTTACATCTTTGTCTTATGTCTTTTTTGTTTTGTTATATCTTTTACATTGTTTTCTGCTGATGTCATTTTCATCTCCATTGTTTTTGTCTTGTTGTTTCTCATGCCCTCTGATGGATCCACCAGCGAATCGTCTTTTCTGTCTTATTGTTCCGTCCATTTAGGTTAACGTCAGTCTTGATGTTTGAATGTGGCCTGTTTAGAAAATGTGAAGAGGAGAATGTTCTTGGGAGAAAAGTAAAAATATATCAGAAATGAATAAAGTACAGACACCTGAAAAATCTACAGAGTGTTTGTACTTTCCCACCTCTGCTTTAAGTCTCTTTATTTTTCATTTACTGTAACTTAAGTTCTGTTTTCCTGTGGTGACAGTGTCTCTCAGTCTTACAGTTTGTTCTATCAGACTTGTGCTGCTCACAGTGGAAATCACAGTTTCCTGCTGTATTGTAATTTCTCTCTGGCCTCCAACCAAACCCACTGTGACTGACTGAAGGTTAAGTGACTTCTTCAAGGTCAGCAAAAGCTACTTGTTCAATTTCCTTCCCCAGATTTCCCAGTCAGCCTGCAGATTCAAACTGGTATCTGTCCAGTCATAATCATAGCACCTTGTGTCACAGCTGTCGTTTCATTTTTCTGAGACTCACCGCCTCATCACAAACCATAACGCATTAAGTGACAGGACTGCTTTCTGCTGCTCACAACTCCCCTCCTCCTCCTCCTCCTCCTCCTCCTCCTCCTCCTCCTCATCCTCATCCTCCAACAGGCTCACAGCCTGCAGGAGCACCGTTACCTGGAGGTGTAATGTTGAGAAGAAAAGCTCCATCTCAGCTGATATCCTCCAGCTCGTCCTCATTCATAAACAGGAGAGGCGTCTCCACAGTGATGAGCACAGAGGTTTCCCTCCTCCTGTTTCCCTGCCAACCATTCAACAGTCTGTTCAACAGATTGTTTTATTTCTTATGAGACATTTTACTACCTGTGAATCTGCCTCTGGTGGAAGGAGCATCTTTCAGCATTGATTTATTTTACAGAAGGAAACTGAACTCTTTGGTTCTGTGTTTTTAAACTCTCATCAATCTGAAATCCAGCAGGAAGCTGTTAGAAAAGAGCTCTGATAAACCAGCCTAGTCACCAAATACCAGTGTTTTTCATCTCATACAGACGCACAAGTAGAGCATCTGTATGAGACCCGTCACGTATCGTCCATGCATGGAGGAGGTGGATGGATCAAACAAACACAGGACTTTCACCCAGGAGACTGAAGCTGTTAGCTGAATGTTGTTGTTCTTTTGAACTATTTCCTGTCTGAGGCTCCTGATGCAGCCAGTGGTTGTAGAGTTTAGTTTTTTACAGTGTGTTGGCAGCGTTTGTACAGAGTGTGTTAAATCAGAGAGAGCTGTCTGAGTGTTTGTGTGGCTTCTCAGATCAGTGATTTCAGCTACTTAGTCTGTTTTCTCTTTACTTTCAGCCAGTGTTAAAGATCCAAGCAGAACTTACCAACCTCTAAAAAAAATCTGTGTAGTTGTGTCTCTAATATGGGCCATTCGACCAAATTGGTACAAACAGGTGTCCCGCAACCAAAAAACAAATGTGCAAATCTCAGATGTTCACCGAGATCTCGCTGTCCTCACACCTAAAACCACACCAGCTGCAGACAGTGGTCCCTCCGTGGACGCTGACTGGCTGCGGAGACGAACAGATAACTTGAAGCATGTCAAGACAGATTCTCTGTAACCCTAAAATTAGGACAGTTTATTTATGATTTTGATTTTAGTATGTTTGAGTATCTTATTTTAGGACAGGAGCTTTGACTGAGGAACTGTTCGTCTGTAATGACCATCCATCCATCTTAACCTCTTATCCAGAGTCGGGTCGTGGAGGCAGCAGTTCCAGCTGGGGACTCTGTCTTCTCTTTCCCCGGCTACATTAACCAGGAGGATCCTGAGGCCTTCCCAGGCCGCGGTGAAGAGAATGGCTTTTTCTCCTACATCAGGTCCTAACCCTGATTACCATGGTTACCAAATAGTAAAAATAGGATCTATGAGTTAGACTATGCAGAATAATAATTTCATCATTTCCACGCCCCAACATGTAAAATATCACTCAGAAACTGTGAAACATTTACCAGATTTATTACAGCTTTGTCCTCAGTGTCTTAAAGGACCATAACGACCTCAGTTCTTAACAATATACCTGCGAGCCAAACAGTAATTTCTTGGCGTTCTGCAGAGACATTCAGGGAACTCGCTGTGAATGGAACAACTGTGACCCGCTCACTTCTTTCTCCTGCCTGCACCGAGCGAACGCTGTCACATTTGCAACAGAAGCTATAATCAGCCGCAGCAGCAGCCGCGCTTTTCTAACCAGATGATTATCACTCTCTCTGTCTAATATTGTATTTAAATGTTGGAACGAGCGCCCCGCAATTAAAGCCGACCCATGTAGGATTATTCAGAATAAGTCAAATGAATTGTGTGAATAGCGGTGACGTGCCTCCGCCTCTGTGCGCTCCTTTCATTTCCCCTCACTGTGCCTTTCAATGGCTAACTCCTCTCTGTGCCACGGGTGGGTGTTCCTCATATTTATCAGGGATTTGAAGCAGGAAAGGAGCAATAAATTACCAAATGAAAGGACAAAGCACATCATTTTTTCCCATGATAAAAGTATTTTTTCAGAGCTTAAGAATGGGCCCTGTCGACTATTATCACTGCAGCTCCTGAAATAGAAAATCTCAAACCTTTGATCCTCTGTTATTGAAAAGACGGGTGTTAAAAGAATAAACCAGAAGCATCCCACTATAAATCAGTCCTGTCAATGCTAATGACTCTTCATTTTCATTCAGTGATAAAACAAATTAATGATGAAGCTCAGAGGTCAAAAGACAGTGTGAACATGAGGAATTAAACAGGTGTGAACAACATGTTTGTCATGACAAGTACAGTTTGTTAATGTGTGGTTAATTTAGGAAACTGATTTTAGTTAAGGTCAGGAACAGTGTGGTCTTGGTCGAGTAGAGGGTGTGCATTGACCACTGACAGTACAGACAAATCCTTCAACGTACCGGAAGTTAACAAGCTGCCATTGCTGCGGTGGCGTCTCCCTTCAGGGTGAGCGTGAATGAATGTGAGCCAACACAAGAAGTTTAGAAGTTTAGAATTTTCTACTTCTACGCTTTACTTTTTTACAGCAATGTCTAAGAAGTCGTGAAGACGATGTGCAGTTCAGCTGCTCCAACAGTCAAGTCAAACTTCAACTTTGGAAAAAAAACAGAATGAAAAATACACAAACCTTTAGCTCATGAAGAGAGTCGCTGTCTGAGAGCAGAGACTCTGCAGAGATTCACTGAGTGCACAGACGACCACTGTGTGAAATATATTTTAAATGTTACTCTGCCTAAACATGGTGCAGGTGGTCCGTTTTATTCTTTTCTCTATTATCCATTTCTGGCTGCTGTCACAACGTCTAACTACTGTGTAAAATTTAAGAACGTTAATAAAGGAACCTTCATCAGTTACTGAGGGCTGCTGTTTAACGTCGTCAATCCAATTATCCATGATGTCACTGTCAGCACGCAACAGCCGACACAGTGTCTAAACGGGAACGTCAGACCTGCGAGATCTCACGAGAGTGAACATTTTGACTGAAAACATGTGCCACCGCAGCAATGGCGGTGCTGTAAGAGTGCTGCGAGCGCTTTCTGTATTAGTGCACAGAGCCGAATTACTGCAAACCAACAGGTGAACCGCAGACCAAGCTCCGCCCACCTCTTCTTCCTCCCAGCTAGTTAACGACGCCACCCCTCAGTGTCTCACATTAAAACACAAAGTCCCATTTAGCAGCTGTATGCAACGTTGGCAAAAACCTTTTTTAACACATGTTCACATTATGAAACTGGTTCCCTGGTAGCTCAGTTGATCGAGTGTGTGATGCGTGTACTGAGGCTGAGGGGCCTCTGCAGCGGTGGTGGATTTGATTCCAGCCCGTGTCCCTCTGCTGTGTGACATCCCTCCACTGTCTCTCACATCCTCTTTCTTGTCCTGTCTTCAGCTGCCCTATGAATAAAACCAAATAAAAGCTGTGTTTTGTCACTGTCCCTCTGTGTTTCAAATCTGACTTTAGATCAGTACCTACAGCGCCAGGTGACTGTCCTGAATTGGTCCCCCATTCAAACTTAAAATGACATTTTGTATATTGTCTTTTTACGTGAGACAGAAGCACAGGAAGTAACCATCCCAGCAACATTTTACTGCACATTTAGCCCCAGTGTTACCAGGTAACACACTTCCTCACCCCCACATTCATTTACCAGAAACATACTCTGTGTTTTAATCCCCAACAGTCCAGTAGTGCACTGGCAGATGTGACATGAAGAGAGGTTCATAACCCCTTTTTATGAATGATTATATTACTTCTATACTATATTACTTCCTTTTCTTATTTTAGACACACATGAATGTGAGGCAGAGGGATGAGGAGTGGTGTGTTTTCAGGTGTGTGTGTGTATGTGTGTGAGGAGATGGACCATCCGTCAGTGAGCAGCAGCAGCAGCTCAGCACTGAGCTTTAGAGACCAGCACCATCTGGCTCAGTGTCACATGCTGGATGATGGAACTCGCTGCGCTGTTCGCCTGCCCGCCTCCCGAACCTGACAGCACGTACAGTACAGGACAGCATCACACAGACAGGTACAGTGACGGAAGACACGTTACTGACGGAAGCTGCTGAGCTGGGCTTCACATTTCCACACAAACAGAGGAAAGAGGAAATTTCCTCTTGATATCACATCTGTAGTTTCCACCATGACTGCAGGGAGCCCTTGAGCGAGTGCAGTGAAGTCGATGTCTGATTAAACTGTTTGCTGCACTGCAAAAAGAACCCAGAAATAACATAAAACTGTATCACATGTAAGAAACTCTAATAAATTTTAATTGTCTGCAGTTTGTGTAATTGGTGTGATTTAGGTCAGCAGCAAACTGCAGAAAAACACTGATGAAATGTGATTTTCCTCCATGTTCTGCCCTTGAGCAAGGCAATGCACCTGCAGCCTGCCTCAGAGGAACTGCTTTGCTTTCCGTTGCTTTCATCCAGTCAGCGTCGTGCATGCAGATCCCATTCAGATCCTCCCAGATGAGCATTTAAAGCCTGAACACAGTTAAGCTGCGGAGCACTGCTAATGCATTCTGTGTCATTGTGAGGAAATGGAAGACAGCAGCGAAACCTTTCAGATTTTTAATTATGCATTTGAAGCCTTCGTGCTGTACACTCAGACCCATGTGGATTCTATACTCTTTCCATCCTTCTAATGTGCTAAAGAGGATGATGTCATGTGTTTGATTTTTCTCCCAGTTTGTGTTTTATCTGAGGGGGAGGAGAGGCACAGAGGAAATACGTGGTATAATTACCAAAGCTGGAACATGTGGAGGAATTGGCTTTGGATTAATTTCAATTATTATGAAAAAAAGCTTTTTGCTCAAGTTAATCAATATTTGTGAGTAAAAGTCATTTGGCTCTTTTTGTGTCAATGCAAAGACGAGGGCAGGCAGTGCTGTGAATGCACAAGTAACCTACAAATATTCATCACTTTGTTTTTTTCTGCCCAGAGGAATGTGCATGGTGCTACAGTTAAAAAGAAATTGCATATAGATGAGGTAGATGAGGTAACACCAGGCAAAGTATTTTGTTAACAAGACCAGAGTTTCTCTTTTCTGTCCAGTGAAAGTGGCACACAGCACAGTGTTATGTTCTGACTGACGCAGCTGTGTTCTTCTGCATGTCGTGTTCTTCTGCACATCCAAATGGTCTCACACACATTTGCAGTTCATACAGTGAAGAGTTTCCTCTGTCCTGTCAAGTGTCATACATTTTATTTCCTGCATTCTGCTGAATTTTTAGGTGCAAATTTGTGCTTTTTCTGCATCAATTTTAAAGTCCTCCCTGCTCCTCTGAACAAGAGTGTAAAGTAAATAAAGAGTCACTGAGAGTAAAACACAGCTGCATCAATTATATTAAGGATTCAAACATCAGATCATAAACATCAGGCAAAATGTGTAGTCTGACAAAATAACTCCAGGCTGGGTCTGCTGTACTCGCTCCAGGCTGGACAGTCCACCACAGACAACAGAAAATACTCTCTGGCAAAGTGCACAGTTTGCTTTGTACTTAAAGCCAAAAACTAAACTAAACTAAACTAAAATGAAATAAAATGTGTGTCTGGGTCTCAGCAAACCGAAGGTATTCATCCTGAGTCCTGTTCTGGCAACAAAAGCACTTTGGTTAAGGTGAAGGGAAGATAGTGGTTTTAGTGAAATGTTAAACATGTCATGTTTCTTGTTTCTTTAGAACTTTTTCTATCAAAAAATAATCATGCTTTATTCACAGAGCAGATTTTCAATTATAAGATGTCCATGAATATTTCTCTGAAATGTTCAGTATCAACAATTTGTGATTTTTAAGTTGTATTGATTAGTAATGTTTCCTCAAACGTATTTGTTGTTGTCCTGTAATATAAATGTAATTTCCAGGAGACAGGGATGACAGTTTTTAATTTGATGTGTTGATCCATTGTGGTTGAAACAGACAACCTGCTGCAGTAAAACAACAGACGTCACGTTTCTGCATCTGTGAACATCAGACTTGTCAGTTATACGTCAGTATTCTCCTGTTTCTGCACATCAGGTTCACTGCAAACATCTCAGTCTTTCATACGTTTCTGCTGCGTGTTCAGTGGTCTGATGCTCTTCAACAACATATTATTTTCCTCTTTCTACTATCAGGTGTGGGTTTCCTTCAGTTGTTTGAATGGTTTGGAGGCTGTGATGTGATCAGCACACTCTTCACTTCTGTCCTATTCCAGCTGACCCTTTCATGCACAGCGCCTGTATGAATGAAACCAGCAGGTGTGATTGCTGAAGCTCTCGTTGACCTTTGGCGCTGGTCTTCAGACCCACTGACTCTCAGTAACTGCCCGGTCACATGATCCACAAAGGATTCCTGAGAGCTGCGACTGTATCTCCCCACAGAATCTGAGCATTAGAATAACATGATAGCTGAGGCTTCTTCCAGTCGATACTTTAAAATGCATTAATGGCAAACCTTCTTTTCTGGTTCAGGCCATTACTGCAAAATTGACCTTTTTATGGTTGTAAAATTAAGTATTTCTGAGAAGAAATCAATGGCTGACATTTGTTTGGCTGGAAAAAATCAATATCTGATACATGGGTTGACCTGAATAACTGCAGGTTAACATTACAGGCTGCAGCGATAATACTGGGGTGATTTGTTTTTAATCTCTTTTTAATCTTGCATGCAAAGAATTCCTATCAAGTGAATTTAATGTTTTGTAAATTTATCTGAGAAATGTGTTGCAGAAAACTTGCAGCATATTTTTTTAGCAGCACAAAGAAAACAAGACACATTCACATCTGAAGTAGTTCATTAGATTGATCATAAACACCACATGGAAAAATGTGCTCTTTTTAAAAGGTGAATATTTCATGCTGTATGTTTTAAAATACATACTTTTCCTCTTAACATCCTATTTGTCACTGTAAAACTCTGCAGCTCACACCAAAACTAACTAGAGGTATCTGCCGTGGAGACGTCTCTTCAGGGTCCTGCACAGGTCCAGTGTTGCAACCCGACTCGCAACCCGACTCACAACCCGACTCGCAACCCGACTCGCACTCGTAACTGAAGATACACACACAGACACTCACTAATGTTCTCCTGCAGGTGTCGATGTGTTCCCATAGTGACAATGTGTTTAGTTTGTGGCTGTCAAATCTTATACTTTTGGACACTTTTTACAAACAGTAAAACTACTGATGACATAACTCTCAGAGTCTCTGATCACAACAAATTCCTGTCCATTATCTGTTTTTCTCGGTGGGTTATTTTTGCCTTTGCATCATCCATTTTAGCTGTCAGCCTACACGACTGTCAGATCAAACAGTGACGTCCCGTTGTTTGGCACAATGTGGGGTCAAAGGTTGTGTCGTAGGTTTTCACAATAAAATCCTGCCAGTTGATTTTACATAGGTTTGATATGACTTTTTTGCAGGGTACCTGACCCAGTGCAGGACTCCAATCTGTCTTCTCCAACACAACTAGATGGCACTTGGCTGTGATTGGTTGGTCCAGCAACAAATCACATCATGGGGTAGATCTTCTGATAGTTAGGGCGTTCGGTCAGTAAAAGCTCATACGGTTCATTTCAGAAGGTGTATGTTGTTGTTTATGAATCTCTGTTACCTTAAAAACATGACATGCTGATAATATTGAGTATGTTTAAATGTAAGATATTGGGGTCTGATGTTTCTGCTAAATATTGAGTGCAGAAGGCAAAAGAGAAAGAAAATACAATTTTATTGTACATTTAAATCTGCACTTATTCAGGATATGCACTCTAAAGCGTATTAAATACGATGTGCCAGTTGTACTCCAGATATTCAGATTAATCAGAGAGGTGGACACGTCTTGTCTTAAACCATGAAAACAAACAGCTCTTGCAGGAAGCTGGCTGGCTGTGGTTGATACCCGAGGAATGAAAATCCCTGATGAGCATGTATTGCTAATTACTGCAGGGGTTTTGGGATTTCACATGGACATATAACATAAACTCCCTACTATTGTACAGATGATTGAACATCTCAAATCATAAAAAAAGTATGTGGATTACGAGGGATTATATTCAGTCCAATCATCTCCTGTACACAGCCACACCTCATCAGGGTCACAGGATTTTGTTTTGCAGTGGAGGAACCAGCAGACTACAGCTGGTCATGAGGTAAATGAATAGTGTACCTACTGAACCACAGCACAATAAAAAAATAAATTCTGCAACCCAGTGAGAACTGGTTTAAATCCCAGTAGAACTATGTATTGCTAATTAGTCCATTTTAAATGGGTCCAGTGAGAATATGAACTTTTTATTTATTCAGATTGTCATGGATGGTTGTTTATGCTAATGCAGGAGGTCTAAGACCAAACTCACCAAATCTATGAGCTTCAATATGCAGATGACTGTGCCGTCTTGGCACAAAGCCCAGAGGTCATGCTGCATGTACTAACCTCAGTTCCTGGCTTATACAAGTCATCTGGTCTTCAGGTCAGCATTCAAAAAAGTTATGGCACAGCTGACTTTCTAACCTCCTTCACCTGTCAGCATCCAAATCAATGGTGTCTCATTCCAAGTAGTGGACCATTTCAACTGTTCTGGCTCCACACTTTCCTCAGACTGCTCCCACAACACTGTTTCTGAAAACCTGAAGATTAGCACCAAGGTTGTCTCTAAAGAGTCTCTAAAGCTTGAAGCTCTAGAAGTTAATACAGCATGATGATGATGTGGTTCTGTTGGCTTCATCACACCGTGACCTTCAGCACACCCTGAGGCTGTCAGCGCCTCCGAGTCTGAGGCCGTGGTTCTCCACTGAAACATGGTGGATTGCTTCCGCTGAGTTCAGAGTTAGTTGCTGAACAAGACTTCAAGTCTTGGATACAAGTGACGGTAATGGAGTGTGAGATGTAGAGGCTGATTGGTGTGGCATTAGCAGTAATGTTGTACCCTTTGCACACTGTTACTGTCACTGCCTGCAGGCACCTCTGTCCTATCATGTCACTGACTCGTGTTGTTCTCTCCTGGCTCCATCCTTGCTTGTGTTGTATCAGCTGTACGTCATGTTGTGTAGAAGCGTCTGCTAAATAAAACAGTAGAGGAGAGAAGAAACGATGATGTCACTAAGAACCATTAGGACAGTTTTACAATCAGCTGGACAAAGCTTCAACACAACATTAAGAATACATTTGTTGTATTGTTTTTGTTTATGTTGTTTTGTGGAATGTTTACATCAATATGATTGTTGTTATTTGTATAAAAATGTGAGGTGATGTCATTAACCTGCTGTGAACTCTGGGTATCGATGTCTTTATGCCCTCTCTGTATTCTAACCAGGCCAAATTGATTTCCCGGCTCCGGCTGTGATCTTTGTGTTTACTCGCACTCATCGATACTCCTCCCTGCATTATCTCAGCCTCCGTCACCCTCTCTCACCTCGACGGGGGGCAAATGAATCCTGTTCCTCTTGTTCCTTTTTAATCAGAGGACCATCACACATCATGCCGGCTCGTCATTAAAGGTCAGTGCAGTCGGCAGGTGAGAAGACGCACAAGCAACAAGATTTACAGCTAAATAATCCAGCTTGTGATTACAATTTTCTCATCATGACAAACACGGGAAGTCAATGGTGATGATGTGTCCTGCTGAGGGACACGTCAATGGACTTAAACTGGTGGAGCTTTTAATTTGTCCACACTGAAGGACACCAGTGGTGGAAAAGTACCAAGAGCCTTTACTTATAAAAAAGTATTGATACACAATATGAAAGTACTTGATTACAAGTAAGATTTTTTAGTTTCATGTAGTGAAAGTACAAGTTCAAGTGTCTTTATTGTCCTTATGCTTACACATAACGAAATTTCGTTTAGTTGTTCTTGGCATATAGTTAAGATAAAAATCACACAATATGAGTAATAATAATAATAAATAAAACATAAACATAAATATAATGGCGGCGCGTACGGACGCAGCGGCCCAGAGCTCTCGGCTTCATACCTTTTTTATACTACTGTAAATGTTGTTAGGCTTGTCCCTGCCACTTGAAGCCTTAATCCGATATGGAAGGGCTGAACTGTGGGATATTGGGAAACAGTTCGCTCTTTCCGCGCCCCCAGAGCTGGAGTTTATTCCACCAGAAGTACAGTGAACCATGGCGGCTTCTACGATCCCCCCACTGTGGCCTGGGAGACGGAGGAGACATCGCAGGCAAAAGTAGGCTAAGAGGAGCGGCCTACGTGCTAGGATACATGCTAACCCCCACAGAACAGTTCTCCCTAGTCTCTTCCTTGCTAACGCCAGATCACTTGCCAACAAGATGGACGAGATTCGGCTGAGGATCGCCTCACGGAGGATGGACAGCTGCGTGGCGATTGTTACCGAGACCTGGCTGGATAAAACATACCAGACGCTGCGGTGCAGCTGGAGGGGCGCTCTCTGTTCCGGGCAGACAGGACTGCAGCCTCTGCTAAAAGCAAAGGTAGTGGTTTGGCGCTGTACATTAACAACATTAATAACATGAATAACTAGTTAAAGTGAATCAGTTTTCTTGAGATAAATGTTGTTTCATCACATCATCTGTGTGTCTGCATGAGGAAAACAAAAGGCATGCAAGTGAAAATATTGCATTACTTCATTAACTACATTTTTTTTTAAATGGATGAAAAATATTCCATGTAAATGCAGTGTTTAAGTGACAGAGTTGTTTTATTAAGCTTCTTAATTATTATATAAATGTCACTTTAACATCTGAAAGGAATAAACCACCAGGCTTCATAATCTATAGGCCCACTGAGTAAATATGTTTCAAAAACGTCCAACATCAATTAATTTAACATGAAAACGTCAGAGCTGTTACTGCTGTCATATTTTACAAGACGTATTAACCATAAATAACTTTACAGAGACCATTACTACAGGCAAACACATCACAACACTTTAATAACTGAGACCACCGGGAAACATTTCCATCAGCCTACCTGCTGATTCTCAAGGTAAATGAACAAAAAGGATTTAGAAATGTGGAGAGTTTCCCCCCACAGAGCTCCTTTCAATCAGCAAACACAACAAAAGCCGCTCTTCCTCTGCTGAGAATCCTTGTCTCGGTGTGAATGGCCGGGCAGCTCCTCACCGCCTCTTTGTTGACTCTGTGAGAGCGGCTGTGATCAGCAGCACTGCTGTGACATCTCACAATGAAGTGATTATTTTTCAAATTGCTTTTTTAGCTTCAAAGAGCAGCTGGAGAGCGGAGGTGACATTTGGTCTCATCCTTAATGACTCCTGTATCTCCAGCTTGACAACACTAATGGGAATATTGTATTTTAATCTGCTGTTTATTCATTAAAATTAACATTACAACTGATTAAACATTCATGATGCATCGATTCATTGTAGTTTATGAAAATATAACACTGCTAATCATACAGTAATAACCTTCATTTATGCAGTATAATGGCTGTTTTTGTGACATTACAGCCTGTTCTCAACCTCAGCTCATCAAACACAGCAGCTCAGTCACTGGTCTCATCCCACAAACTGTGATCATGTGGATTAGAGTCCTGCACCTGGTCAGGTACCTGCTGGGTCACCTGCAAAACCCTTCTGTAATGGGTAAAAACTGTATTTATATAAATTAACAGACACATGTTAAAATTAATTGTGAGTGGGAAGCTGGTAAGAATAATAATATGACACATGAAGAACCTGAGTGGACGTGTACTCAGGACCTTTCCTGCATGTTCAAAACATAAAATATGAATCATGTCTCAGCAAACTAATATGAAAGCCTGCCTGGATGTTGCAGATTTATTCTTGTTAATTTGACCTATGAGGAGTCGTGAACGTGCAAAACTGACACTAGAGGAGGAAGTACAGCGTCACAGTTTAAAGTGTAGGAACTCTGACCAAGATCCTGTATTCTACCAGCTGAAGTTGCAGTGGAAAACCAGCATGTCAGATCAAAATAATTGCACGCTTTGTTTACTCAATAAAGTTGGGAAAAAACAGAAAAGGATGTTGCATCTGAATACACACTGTTCACAAAACTCACTGTGTTTCCAACATGTCAGTGTGGTGAGAAGTTTAATTTGGAGGACTTATGGTGGTGTGATGTCGACCTGAAAAGTCAGAATCAACTCTCTCTGAACGGAGATCAGGAAGAGTATCTGCTATAAAACCTTCATTTTGTTGGTGTATCACAGACTTCCTTGAGTTGCTGACATCGCTGACATTCACCTTTATGACATCCGGAGTCAGACAGATGATCGGCGCAGCGTTTTTAAGTTAAAGAAGAACAAATATTTGTCTGTGAAGCAGCAAACATCCCCACAAGATGAGGACGAGAGACGATGACGAGGACATGATGTGCTGTAAATCACAGCCTGCAGGTCAGTGACAAAGGAAAGAGAATAAAATCATGTTTCCTTTTCAAGGCTGTTCATTA
The DNA here is from genome assembly GCF_056507025.1 of Lutjanus erythropterus. Taxonomy (NCBI): domain Eukaryota; kingdom Metazoa; phylum Chordata; class Actinopteri; order Lutjaniformes; family Lutjanidae; genus Lutjanus; species Lutjanus erythropterus. Next base: position 48,425,156 of record NC_139318.1, read on the forward strand.
TTACATGTCAGCTGCTGGCAGAAGATACTGAGAAAATGTTCACATGAATTCACCTGTCTGTTACAGGACTGAATCATTTTACTGATAAATGATAGTTTTTTAGCCAACTTCATCGAAACAGTTCCAGTTATTTGAAGTGTGGTTGTATGAGGTACATCTCCATAGTCAGTCTGTTACCTGCAGTCACTTCCATTTTTTTCCTGTGAAACTCCAGCAGAGTTTTGTGGACTAAAAAACTAAACCTGACCTTCAATCAGCATGAGGGTGAGTAGATTTTTGAACAATCCCTTTAAGTTCACACTATATTTAGAATATTTCCAGCATTTTACCTTTCTGTCAGACAAACTTTTCTGACAGGAAACATCACTGTCTCCAAACCAACCACCGTCTATTGCTGCCTCGACCAGCCAGTTTGTTTATTGTGTGTTTCACACACAAAATCACACAAAATCACACAATAACACCAACAAACTAACAGCTGAAAGCAGCACTACTGGTTTTGTGTTATGTAGATGCTGGAGTGCATTGCATTACAGGAGTGATAATAAAGTCAACATCAGGTCCTCGAGGACTGTCCAGTGTAAACTCTGCAGGAGAACAAGGGCATGAATCCACGTTGCTGCAGACTGCCTGAGGGAAAATCCCTGGAGCCAAAGTGAAGATCAGGGTTGACATGAGAAGCCCAGAGACGTCCTTCAAATAAATAAATAAAAAGATAAATACATAAAACATGGAGGCAGCCAGTGAGAACATGTTTACACGTACACACTGTAGCTGAGTAGGAAGCACTGTGGGAGGAAGGCTACGTGTCTGCCATGATAACTTTACATCACGTGACGAATCTCACTCTGCTCCTTGTAAACTGGGAGTGGAAACGTGGAGCTACATATGAAATATGAGCCCGACTTTAGTGGCCACATAAAAGCCTCGGCCTCGGGTAACATTATTGATGTCACAAAGTGCCGTCCCATTCCTCACGCAGCGTTCAGAGCCTTAAAGCCTCTCCTGCTCTCAGACATTTACGCAGGTGACATCAGTTAAAGTCTGTTCAGGTTCACTGCTCTGGGCAAAGAGTGCAGGACGAGACTGGTCCAGAGTGTGTAGCATCACCTCACTGCAGTGTGAGATTCAGCTGATACAACCAGCCCAGACGGCTGGGTACTGGACAGAAACGCTGGAGCGAGGCGCTTAATGAGGGAGAAAAAGAGTATTACAAATCAGTTTAAAGTTATAATCAATGTTTTTAGCCAGAAAAACTCAATGTGCCCAACACTTTGGTCTAGAATGAAATATTTCAACAACTATTGGATGGATTTGTGCAGAAATTAATGTCTGTCACACTCCTACATGTCTGAGGCTCAAAGACATGTAAAACCACTCTTCATTGATTTTCATCTGCTTTTAATATGATCCAGTCCCATCAGCTAATAAACTTAATACAAATTTTAATTTTCGAGCTGAATTTTTTCTTTTTTAACTCAGAGAACCCTGAGAATTCAAGTTAATGGTTGCCTGTCTGAAGAGCTCGTGTTCTCTGCTGCAGCCGTCCTCAAAGACTGGGTCATGACTGGAGATTTTATTTGGGTTGCCAAATAAATAAAAGACTCTGGAAGAAATTCAGCAAAGCATTTAAAATGTGTATATTGTTCACTGATGAGAGGGGAACAGTGAGAGCCTGTTAATTCTGTCTAAATGCACTTATTTGGTCTCATTAATGAAGCAGGCTAAACATTTCTTTATTATTTTCCTGAAGTGGCCTGTTAACTCAGCTTAAATGCATTCATTTCTCATTTATTAAATATTAACCTTGTATATCTTTTCAGTAACACACATCAAGAGAAGCTGATGTGGAAATGACAGTAAAGATGGTCAGATTGTCAAATAGTTTATGCACAAATGAAACTAAAGGCGTGGTTTTCAGAGAGGAAGCTGTAAAAAGACACTGTAGACAGAAGACAGACACAGTCAACACACAGGTGGAGACCAAAAACGAGCTAAAAGACAGTGAATACTGGATTTCTAAATGTAACTGCTGGAAGCTGAACACATCTATATGTTCAACTTTACAAGGTGTTTAAATGTCAGCATTGTATTTTCAGCTTGTTTCCTCCCAGTGACCAAAAAATCTGCTCTTGCAGGTTGAAGAACTGTATGATTGTGCAGTGATTGAACTCCCTCATACGCTTTTTTCCTGAGGCCGTACTTTATGTGACAGCTTCATCTTTTTGAACACAGCAAAGTAAAAGATAAGCAGACAGCCGACAGCTTTAGAGGATGTGTGTGTGACTGCTGGAAGATGTAATTACTTGGTCTGTGTTTTCTACCAGTTATTTGTATCTTAAAAAATGATGTATTTCTCAGCTGTACATACTTCAGCAAATGAGATGTGCTGTGTTCTACAGACTCTTTCATAAATGACACATAAACTCATATTTGAACTTGTTTCTTTAAATGTGTATTTAAAAATCATAATAACGTAAATAATATAAAAAAAGCAGAGCACTGTCTATGATGTATGTGGCTATAATGTCTTAGAATCATACTCTGAATGCTTGTATCACTGGGAAATTATAGTTATAAACACACAAATAATCATAAGGCATTATTTTTTTTTTTTGTTTAGATTATTGTTTGGGCTTTTTCCTTTATTTTGGAGAGGGACAGCTGAAGACAAGACAGGAAGAGGGGAGAGCGAGAGAGAGAGAGAGAGGGGGATGACATGCAGTAAATGAGTCACAGGTGGGAATCTAACCAGCGACTGCTGCAGAGGACCAACAGCCTCAGGACACGGGAGGAACGCTCTGCCAACTGAGCTATGGGAGCAGCCCGTAAGGCATTATAACAATAACTATCACACATAATAAACCTTCTTTGCTGGACATTTAAAAAAAAAGATACACTAAAGCTAAGCTGTAAAGAGAAAATTAAAGATAATTCCTGGTAAATATGTGACACTTAACAAGTATCATAACTGAAACTTCTGAGAAATTATCCTCAAATTGATCAAAACTTGTCCCAACATCATTTAATAATTATATTCCAGTATTCCTATTTATCATGAAATTATGGGACCTGGAAATTACCGTTATATTACATTTGTAAGTATGTTTATCAGGGTTGTTCTGACACCGATAACAGGATTGGAAAATGCTTCTGTCGCTGCGTGCTAATAAACATGAAAATATGACTTCAGGAAATGACAGCAGACAGAAACAAAAACACTAAATAACACATGAATCCTCCTTCAAATATTTCCCACTATTTACCCAAAAAAACCAAACAAAAAAACTAAAAAGATGAATTTCTTTTTCCAGCTGGTCGTCAGATTGCAGAGAGCAGAATGAATAAATTATAAATATTTAAAATTGACATTCAGCCTTTGTTAACATCACATTCAGGTAACTTGTTGTTCCAGTTATTCTGCACTAAAAGAGTCTTTTTGGGGAGATATAAAATGGAATTTAGTGATTCAACAAACACTCCACTCCATTCATCTCCTCTCCTGCTGTTCACACACACTTCTCTGGTATTTTTCAAAATTACACAGTAGGTGGAGAAAAACTCAAACTGGCAGCAAAATTACTTTTACTGAGGAGTATTGTGTGGGAAGAAAATTAAAGCATCTCAGCTATGTTGTTTTTTTTTTTTTATGAGCATCTTCTTTTAATGGGACATATTCAGTGAAGGGTAACAGGAGACAGGATGTGTGAACGGACAGTCTGCTGGTGTTTGATGTCATTTGGAGACACAGACAGAAACCAAAGAATCCTAACATGAACACTGTTACTGGACTGAACTCCCACAACAGTTTAGCATTTATAACCTCTAAGTTTATAACATTTATCACTGATGTTGATGGGGATGCAGAAGTCAAGATCAAATTATAATTGAAATTAAAACACTCCTCTGACACTGATTCATGATGGACAGTAGAGCTGCAACAAAATTCATTAAACAAGTCATTTGGTGTTTTCAAAATCCTGACATGGAGCTGAGACAGATTCTATATTCTGTTTGTGTTCAGAGGCTGAAGCTGAGTGCAGCAGAGCAAATCACACTTCAATGTTCTACACAGTCAGTTTAATAAAGTTCATGATCACTCCAAGTTAAAAAGAAAAACTCTCAATCAGCTCTCACTCACCTGGTGTGAAGCTTCAGGTGGATTCTTCAGGACAGTTTGGCGTCTTTCTTCAGTGAGCAGCACTTTTTGCCACAGCCACCTGCTGAAGGTAAATCCATGTGATGCTGCAGTGTTTCACCCAGAAGTGTTTTGGATAAAGTATAAATCCAGTGTTCTTGAAGCTTTGAGCTTCACCTCTGAAAAGGCAAACCTCAGTCCAGCACATTTTATCCCTCCAACGCAGCGCAGCGCAGCGCAGCGCAGCGCAGCGCAGCGCAGCACAGTTTACATCTCATTGTTTAATATTTTGAAGTATTCATCATGTTGTGTGTCTCATTCAGATGGAAGAGATTGAAGTTACTGTATGAAGTGCATTAATAAACAGGAGACTGAATTCATGGAGCTTTGTGATTGTTAACTATTTAATTAATTTCACTAGTAACATGTAAGTGCAACAACACACGCACACACACACACACACACACACACACACACACACACACACACACACACACACACACACAACCCTGAGTGGAAATTAAATCTTAGGAATTTTATGGCAAATGTTATGACTATTTTCCTTTCCTTTCAAATGGCAATTAAATGTATTAGTGTATTTATTATGTGTCACGTCTCTCATAGGCAGCGAAGATGTTGCCTGTGAGAGACATGACACATGTCATGTCCTTTAAAGTTTCATACGCCACACTATTAGATCACACTGTGTTCTTGGACAACTCATTAGAGTCCATTATGTTACATCAGTAAAGACTTAAACAGTAAAGACCAAAACAGTCATCAACCCACAGTAAAATGTCCATAACCATAACAGGAAGTGTAGTTTAGTATCATCTCCACTGCCCACTCACCTTTATTTTTCCCTGTTTAGTTCATTGTGTTCTCTGTATTCAACTCTCTCTTTTGAACCAAAATAAATGCAATAATACCAACGCTCCCACAACCCACACAAACTTTTTCCCTCTCCCAGGGGAAGACGGGTTAGAGGCTGATATGGGTTTTCATTCAGACTCGGGAGGTTGAATAATCTGCGTATAATTATGTGCAAAAAGACAGGGAACAGCAGTAATTGGCACCTGATATTCCCCTCTTCCACTCCTCGAACAGAGCTGAATTTGAATAATCTTGACAGCAGGGCACACACAGCGAGAGATAAGTGCGTCTCGAAGAAAAGAGCTGCGAGTCTGGAGATACGGGAGAAAATGACACATATTAACTGTCAAACACACATTCAGCCACTGATGGACACAAAAACCTTTTCTGCTGCTCTCCGTAGCTTTTTATGTTTATTGCTTTTTGCTCTAACGTGAATGCAGGAACAGAGTCAGGTCATTACCGGTTACAGACTTCAGCTCTGGAGGAACTCCTTCCTGTTTGTTCTTCCTCTGTCAGCTTTGATCTGGATACTGAGTCTCTGCTGCTGGAATCAGACAAAAGGACGCTGCAGACACAGACGGCTGCAGATGTTCAGATGTTTGTTGGATCGATGGATTACTGAACTGGACGCAGACCAGGACCCAAGGCGTCACATGGGTCCAAACAGAATCTGGAGTTTTGTAGCTGATGTTGATCTGATATTAGATACTAAAAACAAATCAGCCAACATTCTTTATTTATGTATCAGACAGATGAGAATTGAGACAAATCATATCCTACTGAAAAAACTACAAAATCATCATCAAATACCGACACTCCAATTTTTGGTGAATATTTATTCTTTAAGAATTTATACATGAAATATATATGAAATATAATGTATGTTATGCAATTGTATGTATGTACTTTATATATTAATGACAATTTAAACAATTTAAAATGTGTTAAAATCCCTAAAAAACTACCTGCTGATAACACTGTGCTTTTATAATCATCTTTAGTTATGAAATATCTATTTTTATTAAAAGGTTGTCTGTTTAAAGCTGTCAACTATGTTAGATTTTTTTTCACAAAAACATGATTTAATCAGGTATAAAATGGGTTAGTTTTATCCTAAGGACCCCTGTCTCACTTCCTCGTTTAAAAAGAAACAGTAAACTTTCTCTTTTTAGATACAAGATGACAAGATTTAATATCTAAGAGGTTGATAATGTGGTTTTCACAGTTTCAAAAATAAATGATATATAAATCCAACATCAGGGCACTGAAACTCTAAACTATCATTGGTATTTTTAATAATCACGAAAAAATACAATTAGGACAACTTGTACAAATACTTTGTTACTGTACTTAAGTAATTTTTCATGCATCTGATTTGAGTATTTCTTTTTCTAACAACTTTTTACTTTTTCTTTCTACACACACAAATATCAGTACTTTCTACTCCTTACATTTTCAAAGCAGGCTATTTTGTTTAGTTTTAATTACTTTGAGGGGATTTATTGATTATTGTTATTGATCATTGGTCATTATTTATGTGACAGTAACATGAAGAAAAGGCGATTCTCTGGTGAATCCATCAGTGATATCACACACGACAGACAACACGACCAAAATGAAATAAAAGATGCTACAATACAAAAATGATTCAACAAAAAGAAAATGTCATGTGAGACGTAACAAGGAGACAAGGTGAGGTTCAGTTTGAACAGAAACAGTCAGTCCTTCCTTTACACAAGTAAAAAAAAAAGATTTCTACTTGAGTAGAGAATGTGTGAACTTTGGCCACCTCTGCTTTTAGGTGAATGTTTCTTTGCAAAAGTCAGTCGTTCGATCACACAGAGACAGAAAACTCCACTCCTTCATATGTAAAAGTGTTAAATCCATCGAGGCAGCAGTGGAGTTTCCTCTGTTGTCTTGATGCTGCAGAGATGAACACGTTGCTACGAGTCGACCTCGACATGGTATTTTATCTGGTACGTGCACTTGTACTTCCTGCTGTGACGGTGTAGGAGTCTCATTGAAGTGAATGTGGAAGCCTGTGATTTTTGCAGCGGTGCTATTATCGCCATGAAAGGGCACTTAAATTGCCTCCTGTACTGTACGTGGCCTTCACATCGGAGGAGAGGTGAAATATCTTTGCTCCATGCTGATAAGGTTAAAATCAGTCTCCTGGAAAATCCATCTTTCTATATGCTACAGTTTGTCTCATGAGACCTTTATGAAGAACACAGGAAGTTCAATCAGTCATTTGTGAGGGATATTTTATTTCAGGAAAAGTCCAGATACAGTCATGTTAAAATACATTGCATACATACATGCATTCAACAATCAACCAAAAATACGAAAGTACGATCGAATCACACAGTAAGTACTGCAGTTCAAGTACAGTAAATGTACCTTCTGATATTATTCTTCTCTGTTATATTAGTGCTGCTCATTTGTAAGATGGGTGAAAAATATTTATAAGCAGAGGCTTGAAAAGTTGTTTGATAAGCCTGAACAGTAACAGAGAAAATTAATTGTGGCCTGTGGGGAGAGATTCTTTTGAAACGTTCGGTCTCCAGTGGAAGAAATGTGAAACCCGGCAGTTTCAGATGTCAGTTTATGTGATGTGTTAAACTGTTGTGGATCAGAAGAATACAAATACGATTAATACAGATTTGCATTGTTACTAATGATATTTATGCTCCGTCACGACCCGGAGCTTTCAGCCATCACAAAGGGAAGGAAATGCACACGACTGCTGGAAGAACAAGGGATCAAATTTATTCACAGAAAAAACAGCAGAAAGTATGAAATAAATGTAAAGAATCAGTAGATCAGTGATGTTAGTGAGTGGAGTGTAAAATAAATATAAATAGATTAAAATAAACCATGTGGAATAGAGAAAAGATGGGGACAACTAATCCTGAATTCAGTCCTACAGTTGGGTGGACTTGCCAGAGGGCTGTCCGTCAAATCACTTTGGACACACCCAGGTTTTGTTTGCATTATCTGGCTTGACGACACCCAAAATCCCAGTCAGTGGTTACATTAAACATATCCAGGTAAAAAAGACGCAACAACATCAAAAGAACATAAAAGATGTAATGTAATAAAAAAGATGCAATGAACCTAAAAAAAACATGGAAGACATTACAAGATGAAAAAGATGCAACAAGACAAAAGTGACATAAAACCTGTAACAAAACAAAAAAGACATAAATGATAAAATGAGACAAAAAAGATGTAAAAGATGTAATGAAACAAAAAGACATAACAAGATGAACAAGATGAGCCAGCAGTGTGACAACAGGATGAAGGTTTGACACATCAGGTTTTTTAGTCTCATTAGATCATTTCAATGTAAAACCAGAACTAACTGGACCAAACCGGCTCAAAAACATGAGCCTTGGTCCAGACTTTTAGGTGTGAAAACACTGGAAGTCACAGGCTTCATGTACATGATGATTCATTCTCTGGGTCTCTGTCCATTTTGGTTTTATCCGTACAGGTGGACAGTACTGTCTCAGTCAGTTACCCAAAACCTGCACTCATCACTTTACAGAAACAAGACATCCTGGTTTGAAAAGTCCCCACCTCTCACTGTCCATTAACATGAAAGTTGTCAGAATTTGTCTCAAACAGCAGCATCATGGTCTCAGTCGTATCACAGCGGGCCGATGACTGTCGAGTGGAGAGAGAGAACCTCGTTCATGTGGATCTTTGTTCTCCAACATGGACCCTGAAACTGCAGCGATGGGTTCCACACCGTCCTACAGTGTGTCTGCACTCATCCCATTAATAAATAAAGTTGTTACAGTGGGAGGTTGTTGTGTTTCCTCGTCCACCGACCTGACCATTAATACCACACACACACACACACACACAGAGTCATGTGAACACAGAGCTGACCTGTGAGTTTCACAGATGTTCTAACTGCACATCTGCATTATTCAGGATGTTGTTTATGTGTTAATTCAACACCGAGAGGCTGCACTGCTTTCAAATATTCATTGGTGCTATAAAATGACGACTGATACAGTAAAACATGAACATTTATAACAGGAGAGACGTTTCCAAGTAGACATGGACCGTGTCTTTAAATACCACTGCACATCTTTGAAAAGGACATTACATGTCACATGGACAGTAAGGTTGAGCTGTGGTAGTTACAGCTTCTGAACCTTTTCTGAATATTGGAGCAACTCTTTATTGTGCACTTTAAACTGCTGAGCTCTCAACCAACCATCACCTGTCACGTCCCATCATGTGTTGTTTGGAATGGATTTTAAATGTATCCTGCTGATCTGATTCTCTTTAATTGATTTAAAGTGGTGTTACTTATGGAACAATAAATTCAATAAGAAAATTCAACATGATTAAGAGAGACACATTAGGAGCACATTAAAATAAACTCCGTCCAGTTTTAAATAAATGATTCCAACCACTCTGTGTTTGAAAAGAAGTGCTAATAAATGAACAGTCAGACGTGACACCAAGTCACTTTTGTTGCAAGTCTGAAATCTTTGTTCTCAAGTCCTGAGTCAAGACAAGCAAGTCCCAAGTCCTAAAGTTTGAGTTTCAAGTCTTAAAGGAGTCATAATGTGCTCTTCACAGAACCCAGTGTCAATTTAGCAACAAAGCTTTGACTTTCTCCTAAAAGACAAAAGGGAGGGACCACTCTGTTCAATACACACTGTCCTGTACAGGTCTGATCAGGGTTTAATATAAAAAATGAAACCAGTGATGAACAGTAACATTTCAGGGTTTTTCTGAAAACCCTCAGGTTTGCACAGCTGTTGTATCTGGACGTTTCAGCCGTTTTCATCCCTGACATCACTGATTCGTTTTGTCAGTCTTTCACTCTCAGTCACAGCATGTGTTGTTAAAGCTGCTGCATTTTCATCAGTGACTTTTTAAAAATGTTTTCTGTGTATTTGGTGTCTCTTGTTGGTTTTCGGTCTCAGTGTGTCACAGTGTGCTGCTGAAGCTGCTCTGTGGAGTTTAAAGTCTCTGTTTACAGTCAGTGTGTGAATCCTTGAGCTCAAACAAACATGTTGATTTCCTTCCTCGCTGAACATTTGTAAAGCCTTTACTGAAAGCTGCACTGTTTGCATCCATGTTTACCTGCCAGCACTCTTCTCCTTCGCTGCCTTTGTCGGTGTATTACCACCTGTGGATCAGGAGAATAAACATGGACTTGTGTACTTGTACTTGTCTGTGCTGGTACTTTGACTCCAGTTAGTTTGAGGTGTGTGGGTGACTCTGTTTTCCTGTGAAACTCCATCAGAGTTTTGTGGACTAAAAAACTAAACCTGACCTTCAATCAGCATGAAGATGAGCAGATAATAACTGAGTTTTCATTTGTGGGTGAACTATCCCTTTAAACAACACAAATTAATGTAAATTTATACACTTAACACAAATTGTCACACGACATACAAAACAATAAATCACAAAAACTCATCTCTCCCAAACTTTTCTAATAAAATCTGTCACAAACATTTTTTATCTGAAGCAAAAAACCATATTTGCCTGAACTGTGAAAGTCTTCCTTTAAGTTGTTGTGTATGTTGTGTGACCTTGTGAAGAACATTTGAACAACCTGATGAATAAAACAAAAGCCGTATCAAAGAATCCACATTAACAGTAAACAGCTTTGGTCTCGTCCTTCAGACGGAAGTTTAAGAAGCAGATTCTGACACCAGTCACACCGTCGGTTTTTAGGTTTTGTTTGTGCATCAAAGGGAAAATTATGTAAAATAAAAACTAATTTGTGGCAAATTACACACCTCAGTCAGTTTTTAGTGTTGCTGGTTTTACACATGTTAGTGTGGTGTGTGTGTAACCTCTCCTCCACGAGATGCTACAGCTTCGTGTGTCTGCTGAACAGACAGTTTAATCTCCTCTGCCTCAGTTTACAGTCCAACCCTGACCTGGAGTTTACTGATGGAAGACGTCATGACTGGTTTGTCAGGTCGGCCTGATGTGAACTCTTTCCTTCACCACCCATCCTGTCATGTTTTAAAGTTACCCTGGAGCAGTTAGCTGAATGATACTGTACCTGAAATATCTCCTGTCCGAGGCTCCTGACGCAGCCAGTAGTTTTAGAGTTGAGTTTTTTGCAGTGTGTTTACTACAGTTGGCAGCAGTCGTCCAGCTGAGTGTGTTAAATCAGTCTGAGAGAGAGAGAGAGAGAGAGAGAGAGAGAGAGAGAGAGAGAGAGAGAGAGAGATGCTGACTGCTCTTTAGCTTCTCAGATCAGTGACTTCACCCACTTAGTGTTTTCTCTTCTGTCTGGCCGATGTTAAAGATTCAACCAGAGTTTCTCAACCTCTAAAAAAATCTCTGTGTCTCTAATATGAGCCATTCTACTGAACTGGTGCAAACTTCTGTCTGACAACCAAGAAACAAATAAAAAAAGCATTTAAATGTGCAAATCTTCTGAAATCCCACAGTTTTGCCCAAAAAAAGTAACGGCCAAAGATATGACAGGAAGTGTCAGTGTATGTCAGCGAACGCTCCACCAACTGAGCTACCAGACCACCTACCATGAAGAAACTCCCATGATCCCACACTGCTTCAGATGCCATCAAAGCAGCAGGACTGTAGACTTGATCTGTTGACTTGTCCTCTAGCGCCACCATGAACAAACAAACAAATCTTTTTTTCACTGAAATGTCTCAACAACATCAGATGGATTGTCATGAAATGTGGTTCAGTCCCTCTTCTCCAGCCGCACTTCCTGTTTTATTTTGAAATACTTACCTCTCCTCTCACTTGTGTTGCTTTACTTCCTGCCTACTTCCTGTGTTTTCCCACCTGTTTGATTGTTTGTTTCACCTGAGTCTCATTATCCTTCCCTTGTGTGATTAGTGTTTGATTCCCTCATTGCCGGTTCATCTTTGTCCAGATGTCAAGCTTTCCAGATGTTCTCTCAGTGTAACAGAACTTTTACTTTGTTTTCCTGAAACTTGGATTATTTGCCTTTGTTGGACTGCACACCTGGTTTTGACCTGTGCCAGCTGGATCATCACGTAAGTCTTTCTGACTTTTGCGATCGTTATCCTGCAGCAGCTCTTCCTCTGTCTGCATCTGAGCTTTATTTCTCATTTTTCTGGTTCTGCACAATTATGCCTCCTTCACATTCATCTCAGGATGAACTGAAATAAGTTTGATCTAGTTTATGACCAAATACCTGCAGAACTCATCACATTTCCATCAGCCTCAGCTGGACTTTGGTTCTAATGCTAGTTACTTATCATCATGAGCAGGTGATCATGCTGATGTTTAGCTGAAGTAAAGAGCCGCTAACCTGCTGCACCTTCCAGAGTTCACATGAGAACCTGAGAAATTAAAAGCAGCAAACAGAGATACAGAAAAAGAGAGAGATACGGATACAGTTCACTCAGCTCATCATGAAGTTACCCTCCGACTTACTCACTGACTACAGTCCTTGAAAACTGTTAAGTCTCCTCAGAAAATTAAGCCGTTGTGTTCATTTCTTGAAAATCTCTTTATTTTGTTCAGGAAAGCTCAACTGTTCAATCATAGGTTTGCAACTGCTTTCCATTTCTCTCCATGTAAATGAATTCTGTTGTGACGTGTGTGTTTGCATGTGTGTTCATGTATGTCCATGCATACACATGTACGTCCTGCCACTTCTGTAACTCAGTGCTCCACTTGTGCCACCCCAGTTGAAAAAGTCTCAAACACTGGTGCGTTCCACTGCTCTCATGAACCGTCCCCACACCTGTCTCTGTCCTGTAGCTGACTGCCACGCACGTCCACCTCCACACTGCAGAAAGACATCCTGAACCCTGCAGACGCAACGAAAAGTTTTCATCATTTTATATTCCAGCTATTCCTCCAAAAAACTTTGAGGTGCCAATTTATTCTATAATTTGAAAGTGCAAAAGTTCTGTTTTTAAGTGATATTTAATTGTAGTTTTAAATTTATGTTAATCAATGCCAACATTTATATGGATAAATGCAAATTTTTGTTGCCTTGTTTACAAGTATATGAATATAGTGATGCTGATTTAAATTGCTATTCTTATGAAGAAAAAATATTATAGAGGAGACAAGTAATAAACATTTGACAGATTTTCACTTATAATTTGTGTGACGTTCAACCCTTTTTTCTCACAAAATGTCTGAAAGTAAAAAGGTATTTTTGATAGGATCATATTCAGCTAGTTTTCACTTTGCCTTCCTTCTATTCCTTAAGACTTTTTTGTCTTTTGTTCAGAACATATTGAGGACACAAAATCTGTTGAGTTTGTTTGTTGCAGTTTGTGTGAAGTTGACCAACACTTTTGGGTTAAATGCCTGAACTGAAAGGACAGTGAGAAATCTTTTAAACACTGTCAGTCTGGACCCTGTAGATGGGAGCTCAGCAGTCCAACAAAAAAAAAAAAAAAAAACACAGTTACAGATTTTCTGTGGTCACCCAGGTGGGAAAAAGACCCGGCAGCTCACGTCCCCCCCTGTGTTGACGTGTCAGGTCAAGAAACCCCTGAGCAGTTTTTTCAATCGTTGAGCCGACTTTACATCACTGCAGTCACCTTGACAGACTCACCGGGACACAGCTCAGACACGTCATTGTCCTCGTGTCACACTGAGAATGTCATGTGTTCATGTTGTTAATGGGATTCATGTCAAACGAACCGGGACAGATTCAAAACAGAGTCTGCATAAGAAGTGGCACCAAAACACTTCTACAGGTGGTTGTTCCTTTTCATTCAGCAAACAGAACGTGAAAACAGCAGTAGGACACACGGTGTTTGAGTTTTTTCAGTTTGTGTTTTATCCTTTTTGTTATTTTATGAAGGACTTAATAATTAAATTAAATGATAATAATTCACCAGAGCTAAGTTAGAGTATTGTAAGATGAACCTTTTATTAACCCCGGGGGCAAATTTAAGTGTTCCAGCAGCACAAGGACGGAGAAAGAACAGACAATTAGAACCAGAAAGTAGAAATAAATCAGTGGTGGTTGAGAATAAATCTAGAAAATAAAAATACACAATGGAAGCTAAAATTAAAAACAAGTCAAGCAATATATGAACTTAAGCCAACAGTGCAGAACAGTTTAAAAGTTATATGACAGTGAGTAAAATCAGCTGCTCAACAGTCCACAGTCTCTGTTGTTGTATTTTGTGCTTCATAATGCACCACACATTTTCAATGGGAGACAGGTCTGGACTGCAGGCAGCTCAGTCTAGGACCTGAACTCTTTTACTATGAAGACATGCTGCTGGAACACGTCCACAATGTGTCTCTCTCTGAAATAATCAGGGACGTCTCTGAAAAAGAAAGGGGAAAAAAAAGGAAAACGTCCAATAAATGTGGACTCGTCAGACCACGGGACACTTTTCCACTTTGCGTCAGTCCATCTCAGATGAGCTCTGGTCCAGAGAAGTCTGTCTTTCTCTTTTCATGGTAGAGTCTGAACTTACATTTGTAGATGCAGAGACAAACTGTGTTTACTGACAACGGTTTTCCAAAGTGTTCTTGAGTCCATGTAGTATCCTTTATACAATGATGAGGGTTTTTAATGCAGTTTTTAATGCAGTGCTGCCTGAGGGGTCAAAGGTCACAGACAGTCAGTGTTGGTTTTCAGAGATTTCTCTGGATTCTCTGAATCTTTTAATGATATTATGGATTGTAGATGGTGAAATCTATAAATTCCTGCAGTTTTGTGTTGACAAACTTTGTTCTTAAACTGTTGGACTGTTTGCAGTTTTTCACAAAGTGGTGAATCTCACCTCATCCATGCTGTGAACCACTGAGTCTTTCCAGGACGCCCCTTTAATCATGATCCTGTCACCTGTTACCAACTCTGCTGTCTGCTGTTGCTCCTGTCACAACTTTTTTGCAACATATTGCAGCAACAATTTCAGAATGAGTGAATATCTACAAAAAAAAAATAAAAAAAATATTAGTTTGAACAATAAATATTTTGTACTATATTCAATTGAATAATTGTTGAAAAGGATTTGCAAAGCAATTTATTTAGTTTTCCACCTTTTTTGGAACTGGGGTCGTAAAACAACTTTCAGTTGCTTCAACTGAAAATGATTTTTGTATTTTTTGCTCGTACTTCTTGTCCTGACAGTAGAGCTGCACTGGATCGACTCCACAGAGGATCCCTGCAGGCAAGCTGTGTTCAAGTTTTCAATATTTTCAACAAGTTCTCTGTCAAATACAGCACGTGCTGTTACGAAACCCTGCAGGGCACAAATAATCCTTTCTTTAGTGTGTTCTCTGCAGAAGGTCATCTAATTAAACACAGCAGAATCACATCAGAGTGAAGCAAAACAAAACTTAATACCTGTCGAGCAACATTTTATCAGACAACACGAGCGGCTGAAAATAACTGACTGTTTTTTTGTTTTTTTTCTGGTCAGTTCCCTGAGGCATAAAACAAGTGCTGCAGTAAAGTGAGCATGCAGTAAAAGGAATCAGCTACATCTGTATGTATATTTAATCTACAGTGCTAACCAACCGTGACAACGCTGATGATGTCGGCACTTAACTGTCTAACTGCTTCAGTGGAGCTGGACTGCTGCTAACTGCACACTGGCACTGTGAGGAGGGAGCGGCCATGATGCAAAGTGTGTTTTACAAAGACGTGCAGAAAGAAAAAACCTGCTAACACACAGTACACAGCCTGATACCTCGTGTGTTTAGTATTCAGCCTGGAGCAGGTTGTCCTCTCCGATCTGCAAAGGCTTTCATCCATCTTTTCAAACACAGAACTTTCACCCACAACACTGAGGTTTGTGTCCTGAAACCAGAAGTCAGCACTGAGTTATTTAAATAGTAAATTATTGTTAAATATGTGACTTCTGTCACATGATGCATGTAAAACCACACACATTTTAACCCAAATCACAATCCTTTACCAAACCTAAGTGAGGAGTTTTAGTGCCTTAACCCTAACCAAACTGCAACTGTTTCACAATGTTAACCACATATTTTAACATGATTTCTTCATAAAGAGATATTTCAGGCTTTTTAAAATGGGGTTGTACGGGCCACTGTTACGAGCCCAAAATTTGTACAAGGGGATGAGGGATGCAACGATAATTTAAAGGAGGGGAGACAGAAACAAGGCAATCTGTGATAAATGTGCAAACAAACGTTCTTTTATTAATAAATTACATTCAGATCAAAAATTAATTAAGTAAACATTTTACAGTGACAAATGAATGTTAATGTAAAATACTGAATAGGCAGCTAGTAGTTTTGCAGGCCAGGGAGGCTAGTAAAACACAAAGAACATTAAAGTAACCCTTCACTAACCTCCAGCAACTGACCAATCATAGCTTAGCAAACACAACCAGAGCGTCGCAGGCCTGTCAAACTTTGCATTTCTCTCCACGTTGAAGGTGTGCAGGAGGTTCTGAGAAGAGTGATCCTTGGCATTTCATGAGTCTCAACGGTGGCGTCTTTTTTTGTTGTGTCTCAAAAATATGAAACACAAGAGCACACATGTGATGAATGGATTAAACTGTCTTCATCTGATCTAACACGAGCTGTGAACATTAGCATGTCTGATAACTAATGCTAGCTTACTAGCTGCAGTGACTTTACCTCCAGACAAACTTGTTAGATCCCACTGCATCTGCATTTGTTCTGTGGGGGTTTGAGGAGGAGGATGTGGGCTGATGAAGAATCAAAGTGGGTCGATGATGATGCGTCTCTCTCTGGCTCGCTGTCTCAGGACTAAGCCTGGTTAGCTTAGCTCTTATCCCGGCTCTCTTCCTGTGGTGATCGTGGTCCAGCTGGTCTGGCTGGGTGACCCGTCTCAAGGTCCTCTGCACTAATCGAGTCCCTGCTCTTCCTTTTCCCACGTTAATGAGTGTATTTCTGTCATCTATCATGTAGATATACCTGCTGTATTTCACCATCTGACCAATGTTTGCTGAGATGTAAGCTAGCTTTAGCCTCAGTCTGTTAGCATTAATGTTATGTCATGTACACAGCTGTTAGGTAACATGTAGAGAAATGCAACATTTGACAGATCTGCAGCTACAGTTGCTAAACTATAATTGGACAGTTGCTGTTGGAGGCGGGGCCTAGCAAAGAGTCAACTACATGAAGGTCTGGCGGGCTAAAAACATTTATTTAACAAAACAAATGTGTTTTAGTTTGGCCCATGTAGCATCTGTTAACATGGAGGGGGTGTGGTTTATGACCTATACTGCAGCCAGCCACCAGGGGGCATCCAGAGGTTCTGGCTTCACTTTTGGGGAGCTGTCATGTTGTCCATCTTTAAACTAAATGTCACACGAGGTAAGTGTGAAAGGCCCCTGCTGGTTACTTTTCAGATTAAGACTGAGCCTTTAACTACATGAAGCTGATAATACTTCTTTACTTTTATTTAAAACGGATGAGTACATTTTGCGCAGCGTGTGTTCCATCTGTTTAAACATATGGCTGAGAGCACACAGACACTTTAGTTGATGTAATTATATGAAGATTTACTTCACTTTCCTCCTTTAGGGACCCCCTGCAAAGAAGCATCACAGTCTGAGAGCTGCTTCTGAACAAAAACAAGCCATAAACACACTGATTATAAACTGTATTGTATATGTGATAACAGTTGGGAGCATTTACCCCCTGAAGATGAGATAAGAAGTCGCCGGTGGCTCGGCTCCAAATGCAGCACTACAGTCGCTCCTCCTGCCATCTGATTAGAGCCGAGGTCTGCCAGGAGCGCCGCCGCGTCTACCTTGAGACGTGTGCTGGTGATTAATTATGGTTATTTTTCATTTCACACTTGGAAATGTCAGCCAACTGATCAAGTAACAGCCACCTAATCACATTCTGAGGGCTCTTTATTCAGACTTAAGTTATGCATTAAATTAGTGTACTCAGTGAGACGCCACCAGCTCCCAAAGCTTCGCTGACCTTTCATTGATAAAAAAAAAATTGGCAGTAAACTGCAAACTGAACGGCACCTCAGTTAGCAGAAGTTAAAATCTAATTATCTTTATTTAAAATCATGAGGAATGACTTCGACAGGGAATTTGAGAAATATAAATACATTGAGATCTTCTACAGTCATTTATTATGTTTAGACTCTGCTGCATTCAGGGATTAAAGGTGATATTCAAACGGGAAAATACCTTCAGTTCCCAGGATGAAGAGACTAAATGAAAAATAATCGTCTCCTCAGTGATGGTATTTAGTTATAGACAAGATTAAAATAATGTTAGCAGCTCTGTGAGGCTCCCCTGAAGGCACAGCACTGACTTAAATCCCTGTAAATCTGACACGCTGGACCTTTATTATCAAAATATATCAGAAATAAAATATAATATTCATCGGTATGTTATAGTTAGTGTATAGACACCTGAAAATAAGAGTTATGTTCCAAACAGTGGATACAGACTGATGAGTTTCACTGTAGTTTCTCCTATGTACTTGGAAGGGGAGAGTGAGATGAGCTGTTTGCAATCTGCAAGTTCACCACTACATGCCACCAAATCCTGCACACTGGTCCTTTAAATGTATGCTATATTTAGAATATTTCCTTTCCTTTGCTTTGCTGTAAGACAGCCTTTTCTTGGGGGGAACTGAAGCTGTTATATCACTCTCCCTAAAACCAACCAAACTCCTTTTACAAAATCAGTGATTTTAGCTCACTTGACACAGGAGTTGTTAGTTATTGTGAGACTTCAGTGAATCTGAACTAACCCTTTAAAACACCAAAGTCACACAATAACACAAACTAACTGACAGATGGAGGCAGCAGCAGACCAACAACTCCTGTGTCCTGTGAGCTAAAATCACTGATTTAGTCAAGAAAAGGCTGTCTTACAGCAAAGGAAATATTCTAAATATAGCATACATTTAAAGGACCAGTGTGTAGGATTTGGTGGCATGTAGTGGTGAAGGAGTTTGGTTGGTTTGCAGAGAGTGAGATGATTTATCAAAGTAATCACCATGTCAGGGGTCTAGTGGTAAATACAGAGGTGGATAAACTGTATTGACACATACATGCCTCATTTCAGGTGGTGAGTTTAGTTGGGTTCAGCCCTCCACTACACTTCTGAACTAAGAAGTATTAAAATATATCGACAAGGTGCACTAAATTATATCAAACAACAAACATATTCTAATACTGTTGGGTCTGTACTCTGGTATCAGTGAAGTATTTTGTTCAAACAGACATCAGATCTGATCTCATATTGTATGTGTGTGTTATTCAGTTTAGTTAGCATGCTAATGTTTGCTAATTAGCAGTGGCTGATGTGAATGTCATTAGTTCTGCAGGTCATAAACTGCAGTATTGCATTATGTATGTGTTGCTCTTTGGATACTTCAGGTATTTTGTACTTATTCTTTAGGGCTCATTGCACAGGTCAGACAGTCTCAGTAAAAAAAAAATAAATAATCCAAGTCTCCTTCAAAACCACTCCAAAGCTCACTGACAGTCCTGTCTGACCCTGATGAAGACCTCTGCTGCTCATTTTTAACTCTGTCTGTCTGTAAAATAAAGGCATTAAAAAGAGTGTTTTTGACGGAGACTTGGATTTCTGATCACCTGAAGAACAAACCAAACTAAACTGGATTGGATCGGCAAATCACCTGCATGCAAAACTGGACTTCAGCCGACAAACTGACATATTTTAAGTCACTATCTTACTGGACTTGCTTTTATATAATGTTATTTTTTTAAGCTTTTTATTCCTTTTATTCATACTGACAAGATAACATTACGTGGTGTCTTTTTATTCTTTTATTTTTTAATACATTTTTAATTATATTGACAGTTTTTATTTTATTTTATTTTATTGTTCTCATCTCTCTTATTGTTCTGCCTTATTTCTCCTTTGTTTTGTTGTTTTGCTTTGTGTTATAATTTCATTTTATATCTCACTCTGTAAACTTTGTTTTTGCTATGCACTGTAAAAAAAAGCAACCTACAGCAGTTTTGAGCCCAACTTGGACTCTTAAGTTTTGAAATCAACTTTAAAAAGTTTTGCTGACGTATAATCTTTAGTTGAGATAATTTACTTTTCTTCTTTAGGTAAACTTGAATCTTTGTTTCTTAGAAACTCAGAAATAGTCACAGTGAGCTGTAAACCTTTTTTAACTTGAATGTTTTGAGTTTCTAAAATTCAAAGCTTTAAGTTTTTATTCAAAGAAGAAAAGAAAATTATCTCAACAAAACATCAGTAGTTGGTGAAACTTTTTCAGAACTCAAAAACTCAAAAATCTATTGCAGTTTTCTATTTTGAGTTTTCTCAGCTTTTTCATTTTTAGTGTTTAAATCATTATTATTATTATTATTATTATTATTATTATTATTATGATTCATGACTTTGGGGACATATCTGGGGCCTGATCCATTCTTTGATCAACACTGAGCAATATCTTCAGATCAGTTCTAAAATCCAAAAGATGCCAAAGCAGAGAGGATAAAACTGGTTCAATATGATGCATCGTCTCTGATGCTGTGACTAAAAGTTGTGCTGCAGACGAGAGCAGACTTTATAAATGAAGCCTGAAAAAGAAGGAGACACAGTTTTTTAGTAGGTTACATAATGAAAACATCAATTACTCCAAATCTTAAAATGTTAGCAAAGTGTTTTGTGTTTATGTGAGATGATAAAAGAGAGTTTTTTCTTTTTAACTGTAAACTTGGATACAGGTCAGAGGTCACTCCTACAGTGGACCTGAGCTGCTCCACCCTCCTCTGACTTCATCTTATAAATCTTGAACAAATGAACAACATTGTGTCTTCATCATGAGGATGATGATGATGATGATGATATTTCACACTGTGTTTCAGGAAGCAGAGTCCTGTGGAGCTCCTCCTCCCTCTGGACAGACAGGAAACAGTCCCGTACGCAGCGTTATGGCGGTGGCAGCAGCAGAGTGCAGGTAGGTGTCTCCCTGGAGGACACTCTCAGAAGTGGTGTGAACTGCGATGGACTCGGAGGTTGTTGGTATCAGATGCGTGACCCGTCATGTCTGTAACTGCTCCTGTAATTACCCGGGGCCAGCTCCGAGTGGCTCTGCTCTCTGTGCAGCTGAGAGCGTCTGGCAGCGGTGATTTCTCAACTGAGAGGTTCATTATATCCCGTCTGAGTGAAATCCAATACCACAATTCAGCTGCTAAGTAACGTGTTAACAAATCTGCACTTAAAGCATTTTCCTATGGAATCAAACGAGAAACGTTTTGTCTGAGGTTTGACAGAAACAAATATGTATCATTCATCAAACGTGTTTTGGCTCAGTGAGCGTCCTTGAGCGCTCTATAAGTCACTCTGGGTGAGACCATCAGCCAAACGCCTAAAAAATATCAATGAAAGAAATGGCCTGTCTTGTTTTTCTAATGTTACACAGCTTCATTTTTCTTTTCCTAGAAGGTCATTTTTACATCTCTGCAGCCGCTCTGTGATGTAAGCATCATGTGAACACGTGTCATACGTCATGAGAGGCCATGTTTGGACTCAGTGCTGCCTGTGGATTCTACACGGAAACACGTTTTAACCTCCATTTCTTGGAGTATCTTCAAATGTTTCATTTTCATAAAATCTATCCAACCTAAACTAAAAGGTTTTATAAATCAATATGAACTATAATAATTAATAAAAGTATTGAAATGTGTCATACATAAAAAAAAAAAAAAAAACAGAAATCGCACTGATTTTCATCAAATTTGATTAAGTCACACAAAATATATTGATCCAAACAGTTTTTGAGATGGAGTCATTTTATGAGCACAGTGCAGAGACATTTCAATATTCAACGTAATATTATAATAAATGTATGTGTTGATAATGCCTCAGCCTCCTGCTGCACGAAGCTGTTGCAGTTGCAGTTATTCTGCTTTTATTAAAGCGTGATTTAAACAGGAGGACACAAACAGATTTCTCCTGGGATCAGTCTGTGGAACACTGACAGGAGGTCAGTCATCACTGCGTTCATATTTATACTGCAAATATCTGCAGTTCACTTCTTCACTGTCAAAAAGAACATTTCAGTGTCACATTCCCAAACATAAATGGTGTCACTTTTTCCCTTCATGGTCTTTTAATTTCAGATGTCCACAATTATATTTTTGATATCCAGAATGCAGAAGTACTGTCTTTCCAACAGATACACACAAGTATATGTGGATATCTGCAGATGGATTGCTTTTAGTTTTGCTAGACACAATTTATTTTAGAATATTCAAACATGCATTAATGATATCTGAAATGTTTTTTTCATTATAGATATCTGAAATTAAATAATGAAACAACAACATCTGAAGGTTTCTGTTGCAGAAATCCAGAATGTTCATTCAAGATATTAAAATGTAATTTACCCTTTCTAAGCCCCGCCCCCATTCACACTGTGCTCCAATGACAGTTGATCAGGTTTGATATTTCTGACAACTTTCTCCTTTGCCATTGACATATGGGGTTACATGTTAAGTTAGCTAATGTTAGCCAAAAGCTAACTAGTTAGTCAGCAAACAATTGATGTAGATGAGGTAGCTAGTCAGTTAGCATTTTGTAATGTTATCTATCAGATGTAACTAGCTACCTAACAACTGATGCAAATGAAGTAGCTAGCTAGTGTTTGTAACATTAGCTATCAGATGTAACAAACCAATGATTGCTGTAGATTACAGGTAGGTCTAACAGCACTACAGGACACGCCTACTACGAGACACACCCAAAACAGTTACAGTTAGTTTACGTTAAGACACCTAAATCTACACAGTTAGATTTAGCCACAAATACAACTTGTTTAGGTTCAGACAGAGATCCTGGTTTTGGTTCACATAAGTCTGTTAATCCATAGCTGGTTAGCTAATGTCTTGTAGCATTAGCTATCAGATGTAGCTAGCTAGGGATTCACATAAAAGGGGCGGGGCCTAGTGACAGGTCAGTTATTATCTACAATCAGCAGCCCAATACGCACAAATGGAAGAAGTGAAATGTGTTTTTGACAAGGAAGAATTTAAATTTAGTTTTGAGTTGTATGATCAAAGATTTAGAAATAAAATTTCTACTTGTTAGAACGAGTCTGAATCAATATTTAGGAGGAGAGATGCTATTACAGATTTCTGAAACATTACAGAGTGTTCTTTGATTAACAGCTTGCTATAAGATATTCTACAGTTTTAACCACACACCGATCAGAACAGGGTTCTCAGTTTTTGAGCGTTCTGCGTCAGGACTCTGTATCAGTGTTCTGCTGGTCTCCACCAGGCTGCTGGTGTCCGCGGCTCTCCTGCAGGTGAAGCCTGGGGCAGAAAGTGTAACACCTACAGGAATTACAAGCGTAGGAAACATTTGTAGTTTGGAGGAGCAGGACTCTGCAGGGTCAGGATCTGTTCACGGTGCTGCACTTACAGTCAGTGATCCATCGCTTCACATCCCACACCGTAATGTTTTCATGGGAGCAGTGTCCCTCTGTGTCTCTCATCTGACTCTGTCATTAATCTGATCACTTATTCAAACTCTGACGGATCCTGATCTCACCTTCAGGAGCAGAGTGTGAAGCTGTACTGCCTCAGAGACCAGGGCTGCATTCCAATACTGTAGGGACAGACCTTTCCTTCATCTCCATCCACATTTTCCTGTCCATATCATAGGTCATACAAGTGAATACAGTGCACCCCGTTCATATCCCCACATCTGGTTTCTCTTTCTTAGTTTTTTTCTCTTCATAAACATCATCAGATGCTGAATTGTCAAGAAGACTGTGGCCATGTGACGCCTTTCATCTCGTGTTCCTACAGTTCTGTGTTTTTACAGACATGTAAGGAATTGTTAAAAGGTCTTAAATGGAGTTTGGTGTGATATTTTCCCCTTGAGAGCGCAGGGAGCTTTAGTTCAGTTCAAACTGTCCACGTCTATATTTGCTGACGTTTTGCCATGACTACAGAAACACACAATAGAAATGTTGAGGACACCCAGACGTCCCACAGCGGCCCGTCTGTCACTGGTTACTCATGACTTCTGTCTTCTCATAGCCTCGTATGAAACTGAGTCAATGAAAGCTGAACTCAATCATCAGGAAATCTTGTGATCAGCCGTCTGCTTCACGTCTGTCTCGACCAGTGTGTGTTTGGTTTGTTGGCATTGATTTTATTTCTTCGTCACTAATGTTTGTGAATAACTGCAAAATCAGCCTTTTTCCCCTTAAAAGCAAAATCTGTAACATGTTGACTGTAATAAATCATAAAATGAACATGATATGTCATCAGTGATTAAGGAAACGAGTTGAAACACTGAACAACAACAACTCTACAGCCAGCATGTTCTCCCTTTAACTTTCTATTCTGGTCTGGAACATCTGTTTTTGTTTGCCCTTTTCATTTTAGAGTTCAAATTAATGCATGAATGTTTGCCAAATGAGTTAGTGTCTGATTATGAGTCATAAGAAATCATTAATAATCTCTAAGAAAGCGTAGATATTTATAACAGTTAAACTGAGCGAAATGTTAATGGAGTTTGTCAGTGGTGATACAGGCAGTCACTGACCTCCAACTCAACAGACAACTGACACAGTTATAAACAGCTGATCAGCTGAGAGGAGGACTCACCCTCACTTCTTACTGTCAGACTATAATGTCGAGCTCGTCTTCGCTCGTGTAGCTTCAGCAGTGGTGGACGGAGGCTGTCAGAGCTGCAGGGGCAACAATAGGGCACCAGCTGTGCAGCGCAGCACCAGCCTGGATAAACCTGATAAATATTTATGGTGAAATAGTCTCAATCACTGGTTGAGATTAAAATTGTTTTAGAATTTTCTTTGCAGTTATTGCAGGGGTTCTTAAACTTTTTCTTTTTGAAATCAATCATTGGATCATTAACAGTGACGTGGGAAGCGAGAAATAAAAAAAAACTCAAAATGAACAAACTCTTGTTTGTTTATTTTCCCACATATTTCATGCAGCAAAGTCCTGATTTTTCATTGGTCCGTTTGTGATCAAATCACAATGATCGGTTCCAAAAATGCAGATGAAAGGTTTGGATATTCATTCAAATTGTACTCAAGTGTGATTTTAAAAGTAACTAAATAGATTACATCATGTAATGCATACATACCCACATACCCAAAAACCCTAATCACTTCAGTATTTGTAATTAGTTACTTCCATCCTTGTGAAGAACAAATCCATATTTCTTTATTGCCAAGAAGACACAGATGCACAGATGGGAATGTTCCTCCTTAGAACCATCATGAAGGAAGGAACATGAAGGCTGGAGCCTCATCAATTCAAAATCATGTTTATAATAAATTCTGATTAAATGAAGAAAAGTGCTGAAGAATGAAGATAATATGATGTTTGATTTCTGATCTGAGTGTTAAAGATGAAACAACAGGGTTCATTCTTTCATTCCTCTGAGCGCAGTCATTCATAATAACAACAGTTGTTCATAATTCAAAAGAAAAAAATGATGTTTTTCAGTGTTTTGGCAGCGAGAAGCTCACACTGATAATTACAGGAACGCGCGTGGGTGGAGTGTGCGCGCGTGTCTGTGTGTGTGTGAGTGTGTGTGACAGAGAGAGAGAGAGAGACAGAGAGAGAGCTGGTGGATGAGAGAGGGAGAGCGAGAGAGAGAGGGGGAGAGCAGGTCTCTCTCTCTTGTTCTCGTCAGTCGGACTCTGAGCGCAGACACAGAAACACTCTCTGCTCCTTCTTCTCCTCTTCCTCCTCCTCTTCCTCCTCCGCGCAGCCTCAGTCACGGACCCGCGGTCGGTGGGTCGGTCGGTGGGACGGAGCCGCTCCGCTCTGATGGAGGGATGAAGAGTTGGTGATGATGAGGAGTTCTCTCTGACGCTCCGGGCTCGTGGAAACTATCAACCCGCGCGTGATTCTCCCGCAGGTGTGACGCGTTCACCATCATCATCATCATCACCTCTGTTTGTTCTGTCAGTATGACATCAGAGGGTGTCTCGTTCACACCTGCACACGCGGGATAATCCCGGGATAACCCACTGGAGGAGTTCTTCTTCTTTTTCTTCCTCTTCTTCCTCTTCTCTTTCTGTCTGATGGATTCTGGAGCAACAAGCGGCCGCAGCGGCGGTGCGGCGGTGCAGCAGCGACTGTGCGCGCTCCTCACACGGATAACGTGCTGCTGAATCAGAGGCTCGCGCTGCTTGTGTGTGTGTTTGTGTGTTTTTGTGTGTGTGTGTGTGTATAACGGCTCTACCTGCGGGATTACAGTAATCTGATTACTCCCACCTGCTTGTGTTTTGTGTGTTGGAATGAACCCTGCTCTCGGATTGGTTTAACTCTCCTGAAAAGTGTCCCCGCAGCTGCGGCGTCTCCAGTCCGCGTCTCCAACCGCTCCCGAGGATTAAACCGGATCAGATCGGACGATGAGGGGGCAGTCTACCCGCCCGAACCCGGGTCTGACGCTCCGGGTGCTGTGGATGCTGCAGGCGCTCGTGGACCTGGCCGCGGCGCAGGAGATTTACGCGCCGCACTCGATCCGTGTGGAGGGCGACGTGACGCTGGGGGGGCTGTTCCCGGTGCACGCCCGGGGCGTCCCGGGGAGCCCGTGCGGGGACATCAAGAAGGAGAACGGGATCCACCGGCTGGAGGCCATGATGTATGCGCTGGACCAGATCAACGGGGACGAAGAGCTGCTGCCCAACGTGACGCTGGGCGCGCGGATCCTGGACACCTGCTCGCGGGACACATACGCGCTGGAGCAGTCCCTCACGTTCGTCCAGGCGCTCATCCAGAAGGACACGTCGGACGTGAGGTGCACCAACGGGGAGCCGCCGGTGTTCGTGAAACCCGAGAAGGTGGTGGGAGTGATCGGGGCGTCCGCGAGCTCCGTGTCCATCATGGTGGCCAACATCCTCAGACTGTTCCAGGTAAGACACGCTGTGAGGGGGGGACACTGTCCACCTGAGAGGACACATCACTGTCCTCTGGATGAGGAGTTAAATACAGCAGAATCAGCACTGTCACACACTCGATTCTTATATAACCACACACACACACACACACACACACACACACACACACACACACACACCAGTTCACAGAGCTCCAGTTCCACCTGAAGATTTTCGTGTAGATTCCTCCACAATAAAAGCCCCCCTCCTCTCCTTTTACACTGGCTGGAGTATGAATCCCTCTGAGTCATGAGTCTGTATTAGAGCTGCAACAATTAATCA
Organism: Lutjanus erythropterus; assembly: GCF_056507025.1. Classification (NCBI taxonomy): domain Eukaryota; kingdom Metazoa; phylum Chordata; class Actinopteri; order Lutjaniformes; family Lutjanidae; genus Lutjanus; species Lutjanus erythropterus. The sequence continues at coordinate 48,452,313 of NC_139318.1, forward strand.
GTTATGAATTATTAATCAATCAATTGCCAGCTATTTTGATAATTAATCATTTTGAGCCATTTTTAAGAAAAAAAAGTCTGATCTGATTTCAGTTTCTTAAATGTGAATATTTTCTGGTTTCTTTCCTCTTCTCTGACAGTAAACTGAATATCTTTGAGTTATGGACGTCAATAACTAATCAATCAATCATTAGTGAAAAGTTGTTGTTGTTAGTTGTTGGTTGCAGCTCTAGTCTGGATCAAGTTGGTGCAGCAGCAGGCTGCCAGTCACATGTCTCTACTAAAAGGACACCATAATTTGTTGGAGCTGAGATTTAGTGTGTGTGCTGTTTTTCTGTCCCTGTGAGACCTGTGTCCATATTTCACACAAATATTAGAAGACAAAGCAGTGACTTTCACGACTTCCAAGAAAAGACAAGAGGACACATTCTCATGAAAACCAGCCGGGCTGCGAAACTGATTCTCATATTTTATTGATTTTATTGAAGCTCATCACCATCTTGTTTTGTCCAACCAAAGTCCAAAACCCAGGGACTCTTCAAGAAAAGCAGCAAATCCTCACGTTTAAGAAGGTGAACCAGACAATGTTGGACATGAAAACTGACTCCTCTTGAATTCCTTGTCTCCTCTGGTTTGGCACGTGCTGCGTTTTCCTGTCGCTGTGGTTCAGAGAATCTGATCGGCCTTCTGTTTGAAAATCGAAGAAATGCAGCGCACTACTCGTGTTTTTACCATGGACACAGTTGTGTTATCAGTAAACTAACTACATATTTGGCTGGATCGTTATATGAGCCTGCAAACTCCAGCTAACGTCAGCGAGCCTCGATGCTATCAGCGCTACAGGATTAATCAATAATTGTCTGGCTACAGATTTTCTTCATCATTGCAGCTTTAAAAACCAACAGCTTGGACTCGTTTCCTCTCACAGATTCATATCTGAGCATCATGCTGATGAGAAAATGATCATCTTGAGTTGAAAAAGTCCTGTGAGGTCAACAGGAAGCTTTTGATGATCTTGTTTGATGATGCCGGTGCATGATGGGTGTTACTGTCAGTGAACAGGATGAACAGCTTTATTAAAAACACTGCTTGTGTTACTGTTTGACTCCTGATTGGTCAGAACCAGGAGGAGAGTTCAGACCAGTCTGATGGTCGTCTGAAAACTGTGAGTGACATTAAAGAAGTCATACAGATGGTTCTGGATGTTTCCTGAGATCTGATGGTCTGAAAACTGTGTCCATCTCACCGTCTCTGTCTGAAGACGCATTTATAGAAGAATCACTACTGTCAGAACCCCCCCCCCACACACACACACACACACACATACACACACACTGTGATCTGATCTGATCTGTGATCTGGTCTGAAGGTCTGGAGGAAACCCCTCTCAGAGTCATGAGTCTGGTCTATTTCCAAAAATAAGATCCAAAAACTACAAATCACATGTTCCTGCTCAAATGATTCCAGCAGAGCTCAGAGTAGTGTGTGTGTGTGTGTGTGTGTGTGTGTGTGTGTGTCCTGGTTAGATGTGTGTTTATTTCACATTAATATCAGGAACCAGTTCTGATCCAGATCAGCAGGTTGAATTTTACAGATGAATCTCTATGAGTTCATGTTGTTGAAGTTGAAGTCCTGTGACGTCGGTACGAAGCTTCTGGTGTCTGTTTCAGTCTCTGCTGATGATGCTGTTGCATGCTGGGTATTCTGTCAGTGAAAAACCCTGCTTGTATGACTGGTTTGACTCCTGATTAGGGCTGCTCAACGTGGAAAAAAGTCAGTTTTTGATTTTTTTGACATGTATTTAGATTGTAATGTGAGTCAGGATCATTTTTGAATCACAATTTGTTTTCACTGAAAAAAACAATCAAAGTTCATCTCCACTCAGGCTTTAATCTAAAATCTAAAAAAAAAAAAATCTAAAAATCTAAAATGCTCTGCAAGAAGTCATACATTGTTTTTTTTTCTGCAAAATAAGTTCAAATACTGTGTTAAATGTTTTACACGAAGCTCTGCAGCTCACCTTCACTTAGTATTCAGGATTGATGAATATGCAAACAGTCTCCACCCTCTTCACCCCCCCCCCACACACACACCACTGCACCTGTTTCTCCCCTGTTTTGTGAGCTAATCATAACTATGACTGGCTTCACCCCCTCGATTAACAGGATTGGTTCCTGAGGTTTATGATGTCATGTAGACTTTTTTACAGTATGTAAACAACAAGCGTGCGGTTTGACAGTGGATGTATGTCAGACTGAAGCAGCTTGTCGATGGGCCGCTGCAAACATGAGCAGTTTTGATCGCGGCCTCCGTCCAGTCAACAGGCCTTAAAGCCTGCAGCCACTGATTCCTCTGAAACAGTCGAGATTCTGTCGGAATCCTGTCAAACTTGAGTCGACCAGTGGAACAGGGATTTTGTAGATGAACTGAACAAGCAACAACCAGACATTTCAGAGATTTTTGTGTTTGTAAACCACCTCATTCAAAGTCTGCAGCTTGATACTTCGTCTGGATGACTGGGAGAGACCGGGAAGGACCTATGAGCAGCCTGACTGGATCTGTTTTTGTTCACTGTGGTTTCAAAGCAGGAAAAACCACATGGACGTGATAACAAGGTTAAAAACCTGATTTTCACTGGAGAGGGTCTTTAACATCATGATGACGTGGAGCAGGCGTGTAAGAAAATATCGATGTGAGGATCATGATTTTTGGTGATTCTGTATTTATATAAGAATACTGTATTGTGGTGTGATCTTTTAGATTTGTGTCAGTGGTTCATTTTTGTTTGGTTGCAGTGTTGTTATCTACCTTCACATGAAAAAGTGATTTTATGTGTGTGATACTGTGACTCAGTCTCATAATATATTGAAGTATTACTGAATTGTGTCTTTGCAAGTTGGGCTGAATGATTTTGAAAAAAAATATCTAAATGCAGTTATTTTGAATGATACTGAATTGTAGTATGATTTGTAATATCAGAGGGAATTGTATTTTTATATCATTTTTCTCATTTTCAGTGAAAAACATATTAAAGTGATTACGATGTGATTTTTGCAGGAATCTGTTCCCAACAAAGATGTTTTCTTGAGTCTTTAGAGTATGATTTGTAGGCCAGGACGTCTCTGCAGCATCTAAATATTTAATTTTATAGGTTATTTGGACATAATTTGCCTTGAACAAATATTGTGCCTTCTGCAGTTTGAAAATCTTGAATATGTGTCATGTTGAAATTCACAGATTAATATCTGAGCTTCATGTTGATGTAAAGTTTTACTGATCTGAGAATGTTGTGTTCAAGAAGACATCTGAAGCTTGTGGTGTCTTTTGGTGATGCTGTTGCATGCTGGGAGAGAGAGTCATGCACTCGTGGCCACGAGAAGAAATAGTTTTAATAACCTCCTGGACCGTTTTGTGGCGGTCATCTCCTGCTGTGTGTTTCTGTCCTGCCTGCTCTTGTTGGGTTTTCCTGTCAGTGATGGATGATGGATGCTGCTTGTGCTGCTGGTTTGACTCCTGGTTTATTAAAACTAGAGATCAAACCAGTCTGACGGTCGTCTAAAATGTATTTCCTGACATCTGTGTTGTGTTTCCAGCTAATTTGTTTCATATGTATTTTATTTTGTTCTTTTGATTCTTGGGGTTTTATTTCATATTTCTGGTCAGCTTTCATTAATGAACTGGCTGATTGTAGTAAAATATTGTTGTTTAATGCAGTGGTCAATACTCTTATTGACTATTAGCTGTATGTTTTGTGGACTGTGACAGCTGTCTTCAGTCTGTGGATGTTGGTCGTGTTTCCTGTGGATCGATGTCTTTTTGCTGCCAGTTTTCTTTTGGAAAATAGATTTTAATCTCAGCTCCATAATGTTTGCTTTGACTCCTGATTAGGTCTGGATGATATGGTAAAAAAAAATCAGATTGTAATTATTTTGACACATATTGTTATTGCGAGATGATTTAGGATCAGTTGGAATGATCATTTTTCATCACAATTTTTATTTTGACTGACAAAAACCATATTATTGTAGGTCAGTGCACCTCTGCCTCATTATAATGCTGTTTGTCACATATTTTACCTTTTATTAAAAAAAAAAAAAAAACAGAATTGAATTGAATAGAAACCGGTTCTCGACTTTCTGAAAAGGGAAGGTGATCATCAGCAGGTTGTTAACAGATCATCAATATCTCTGTGTTCATGTCAATATGAAGACAAACTGATCAGAAAATGTTCATCTTTGTTTAAGACGTCCTGTGAGGTCAGTGAGAAGCTTTATCTGATGATGCTGTTGCATGATGGGTATTCCAGCCAGTGATGTTTGGTGTTTTTAGTGTCTGAGAAGTGACTTTAAAGACGTCACACAGACGATTTCCAGGCTCTTTTTCTTCCACTTGGTTGTCTCCTGAGACCTGAGTTGTTTTTCCAGCTCTTTGTTTTGTATATATTTCCTGTTGTTTTGTCAGTTTTCAAGCTTTTATTTCACGTCACTTTTCAGGTCCGTCACTTTGTGACAGAACTGATCTGAATAATCATAAAGTCAAGATGAGTTTTTTTAATTGGTGCAAAAACAAACAAAAGTGATTTTACAGATAAAACAATGAATGATAAACAGACAAAATACACAAAATCAAAAACAAACAAAACATATCTGTAAACATAAATAATTAATATTAACATTTCTTATAATCATATTGACATCTTCATTTTGGGTAAGTTTGTAGTCTGTGAATGCTGAATGATAAAAGGTATAACAACAACAACAACAACAACAACAACAACAACAATAATAATAATAATTCTTATTATTATTATTTGTCTGTACCAAACAAACGTGTTTTTTTACATGTGTATAAAAATCTTTACAGGCTTTTCTCCTTCATTATTTCTTTTATCAAACAATTGCAGCAAATCAAGAAAACCCAATAAAATTAACAGCAAAGTCACAATAAACAATAGAAATAAATAATTCATGTATGAAAAGGAGGGGAAATAAGTGAATACTTATGAAGTCTGTCTCCTGTTTTTATATTCCATCAATAAACTTTGTATTAGATGTGAATATTCCAACTTTCTGCCCCGGTGTTCCCCACACAAACACACAGTTAAATGAAACACAAGTTAAACACTGAAAACACAACGAGAAGAAATGAGGATGAAACGAATCAGAATGAACTTACACGCTGAGAAAAACAGTTCAAAAAATAATGAGGAACAACAAAGAAGCAAAACATTTAATAAAAAGTTGTCACTGCTGAGTCATTAAAACTGTCAGCACTCGATCACTGTAGGTCTTCATCCAGACTCTGAACTACAGAAAACAACCCAAGGTCTCTTCTTCCTCCACGGATCCCTGCACAAATTATTTTAACATCTTCTAAAACTGATATTTTAACTCTCTTTGACCTCTGCAGTGGAAACAACTTCCTTTTCCTGCCAGTTCTCTCCTGAAAAAAAAGAAAAAAGAAATCCCAGAAAAACTGTTTAAATCGGAACATGAAGGGAAAATGAAAGCAGCTAAAGACTTGGATCTGGACCTGGATCAGACTGAAACTGAAACTGGCAGACAGAAAGTAAAACAGAGAGAAAAAGAACAAAGTTTTAGAATGGCATAGAAAGAGAAGGTGTGTGTGTGTGTGTGTGTGTGTGTGTGTGTGTGTGTGTGTGTCTGTGTCTGTGTGTGTGAGAGAGACAGAGTAAAGAGGAGGGTGGTGCTGAAAGAACAGCTCCTCCATCAGTCTGCTGAAACTCTCCCAGCTCAGAATGAGACACTTTTCATTTCAGTTAAAATACTCTCCTCTTTTTTGAGGTAATAAATTACACACACAGTCATTTTATTACACTTTAAGTTGGTCCAGTTGTGCATTATTCATAAGAAAATAACTTATTTTAATTTTTCTTTTCCAATCCCATCTTTGACCTCAGGCTGCGCTGATCAGCTGCACTCCTGTTGGTGCAGACATGAATGAAAAAAAAAATGCTCTCTAATGAATGAATGATTAGAGGCAACTTAAATCAAACAGTGATCAAAGAAATTACTGCATGAAATCATGAGATCTAATAAATTTACTCTTTATGACATTCTGTGTCGAGGCCACATTAATCACAGTACAATCAAACTGATTGTACTGTGGACCAGCAGTCAGCAACTTCATCCTCCAACCACCGATATATTTCAGGTATAACAAAAGTATTTAGGCCTAATGAGCCTATTATTGTTTAATAAGTTCACTTTCTCACTAAATTGTTATTTTATTAGTCTATATAGCTGTGTACGTTTTTAAAATCTCAAGGAAACAAGAATGACCTCTGAGCTGCTACCTACACGCTCAAAACAGAAAATTAGCACCCGGGATGCTAACAGCTGTTAGTTTTTCCTTTGCAGCGATGTGGTCATTTTAAAACCACAGTTTGCCTTCCGACGTGCAAATGTTCCACCAAAACAAGTTCCCCCTCGCGGCAGCACTGTTGCTGTGGCCTGGGCTTAGCTCCGCCCAAGACATTTGTGATTGGTTTAAAGAAATGCAAACAAGGCAGGGTGTTTTTTTCCTTTTATTTTACCCTCACAGACCTTTGTCCAACACTGGGTGCTGTGGAGAGACACTAACTGAGGAGAGATGCTTAACATCTGTCAGAAAACAGAAAAATATTAATCATCTTTAAGCAGTATTGATGCTATAATGCAGATCTGACACCTGTAGTTGCTGCTGTTGCAGCAAATTCATTTAATACTACAGGCCTTTGAATTCTGGAGCAGCAATAATAAAAAAGTCAAACAATAGTGGGAGTTTTCCTTCATTCTGTGAGCACCTGTGATGTGATTTGATGCCACTCACAGCATGAGTCACAGTGAAAGGAGTTGGTTACCTGGCTGAGAGAAGTTGTGTGAAGTGTGTGTGAGGTGTTCAGCCTGTTGCCTGCAGCTCTTCATCTAATTTGGCTTTTCCAGCGGCACTGATGACTTGACCGAGTCAAACCGTGCTGCGCTGATTCGCAACTCCATTATCACTTTTATCAAGCCGCGCCACGGCCAAGATGGACCCACCGTGAGGTGGGGACGAAGGTGCCCGACCAGCTCCAAGCGGGCTGCGGTGACGTCACACCAACCTGTGACGACACTTCCTTCTCCCCCACAAACAAGCGAGTGATGTGATACTCAACTGTGCAGGAGAGTGTGACTTATCAACCTCCAACTTCTTCTGGCAGTCAGAGGAGGTGCATTTAATTTATGCACCAGAAGCAGCGATAACACGTATCCTCACCAATACAAGGGATAAAAAATTAATAACCACAAAGTGGATATAAAAAAAATGAATGACCACAAGGAGGATATGAAAAGCAGAGAGGGAGAAATCCTTTTTTGTTCAAATGATTCTTTTGAATTCATTTAATTCTCCTAATTGTTGTGTTAATCTCAGTGTCCTGCTCCGCTCTGACAGGTGAACAGCGTTTCTTTCATTACTTAACTATATATCACTCATGCCATTTGTTCAAACTCACTTTAGATCGCCCTTCAAAACTTTAAAGTTCCACCAAATGAAATCCAGAAGTCCGGTTCTCCCCTCACTTCTTCAGCTGTTGAAGTATTTTTTCATTTATTTGGGAGCTTAGTCACTTTTTGTAAGCTTTTCAGAGCTTTGGCTTTCAGGCTGGCTCACTCTCTCCTCTCCAAAGCTGATTGTGAAAAGAATGTCATTTTTATATCAGACTAAAGGTGCACAGAGAGGTTCTACCGTCCCACATTCCTTAAACGCAGCATGAAGATTCAGGGATATGATGACCAATAAAAAACCTTGAGTCTTCTGAAAAGTAGGTGAATATTTAACTCAAGGATTCAGAAAAACTTGATTCATATGAGTCAGTCTGTGACGCAGATGTTAGAGGACAGATTTGTGGAGGTTTTTGCTGAAGGTAAATGGGTCGGATGTTGAAGAGGGGTGGGGGTAGAGAGGGGGTGTCCAGCAGGAAGCCAGTAAACAGAAGCTGGTTCAGTTCAGTGGAATGAGATGAGATGAAATGGGAGGATAATTATTTTCCCCTGTGATCGAGGAGTCATCTGTTCTGCAGCTGTTTTCACTTCATTACACCCCTGACGTTCACTAAATGGCCCAGTTGGCACCAGAGTCACACCACAAACACATTAAGGCTCCACTCTCTGGACTGCTGCCCCCCTCCAACCCCCCCGGTGGATCATGGGTCAGGTCAGAGCCAGAAAAAGAGTTTTACAGTACATGTAGGGCAGTGGGTTGACAGAGAACAGGGGTTTACCAGTACAGAAAGTAGATCAGTGAACAGGAAGTTCTGTTTTTCATCCTCTCCTGTCATCAGACATGTGACTATCAAATATCCACACTGTGATTGTTGTGGTCAAAAGTATCAGCATGGATTTTATCATGAGGGCGTCATCAGGGTGGAACTGTTGGAGCTGAACTACAGTAAAATGACCTCACATCCTGTTTACTTTGAACTCCAACAACTTGAACAAATGCCAAGTTCAAAACCTCGTCTTGAAACTTTGTTGCTTGTTGTTTCATTCGTATGCTGCTCATTCCTGAGGACAGGGAGGTAAAACTTCAGTTTTACTTTTTAATTATGCTGGAAAATGTATTTTACAAGGTCAAAGTCTTGGCTGTTAAACCTTGAAATGGGCCAACGCCCTCGTGGTTACATTTTTTATTAAATGTAGATGTCAGTTCCTTTTCATGGAAAATCTGACAGAGCAGACAAAAGCCGTATTCCTGCCTTTTTTTAAACAAGGAAATGACACAGGGGTCCTTAGGGTATAGCTGACCCTTTTTATGCCTGATTAAATCATGCTTGTGTAAAAATCTGATGGAGTGGACAGAAATCTTGGACAGAACTTTAAAATTTAAAGATGACTGTAATAACACTGTAATAACACAGTAAAAATGGTTAGTTTTACATTCTGAAGGCTTTTAACACATTTCTAAATAGTTTGAAGTTGTGAATTCTTGTTTGAGACGAGGCCGTTTTCTGACACAGGGAAGGTTTAGATATTAAAAAACTTAAAGCAAACCAAAACATTTCATAAATTACGTATTTCAGGTATATAAATCCTGAAAGAATCGATTTTCACCGAGTGTTGGTGTTAATCGTTTTTACTTAGTTTGCGAGCAGGTGATACATCGACCCCTCAGATTAACCTCTGTAGAGTCAGGTGACCTTTGTCGTCATGGTGACCTTCATCATGGTTAAAGTTGTGAAACAGTTGTGGTTTGGTTCGGTTTAGGCAGCAAAACTATTTTGTGAGATTGTGGCAAAGATGGTGGTGATGGTCTGAAATAATTCAGACTGGGGTTGCAGTTTTTTGTATTTTTTGCAGAAGTTTCATAATAACCCCTTAAGTGTAATTTAATTCAAGTGCTCTGCCAGAAAACTAGACTTCTGCTCCTCATCCCGGCTGTTTTCAGGTTTATCCTGTGACAAGAGACTTTGGCCAATCACAGGTCAGTAAGACAGCTGATTATTGAGTCTCATTCTGAAAATGTCGACCTGAGACTCAACGATTTTCACCAGAATCACTTCCTGCATCTTAACTTAACGTACAGTCAGTAACACTGTTCTGTTCTGTGCCACAAAATCACCAAAGATGAGTTATTAAACAGAACTGTGCGATAAATTAGAGCAATCCTGGAGGAAGTGAGTAAGAAATAACAGCGTGTGCTGCAGTCATCCGTGCAGCTGACCTGCTGTTAACGAGGCGGATCATTTATCTCATCACAGACTGGTCCTGCAGCACAGCGGGACAAACTGACACAAATGAGGACAAATATTTACGAATTTGTCACAGCATTTCACAAAGTTCACAAAGTTAAGTTTCCCTGTAACTCAACAACTCACAAAACACGAAACTGTGACCCCTCCCTGAAAACTGAGACGAAGCGTCCACCACAGACAGACAGACAGAGCTGCACCTTTTAACATCTGAAATCACCACGAGGCAGCAAGTGTCCTGTTTTTCTCTCCAAACTCCTGACGGCATCACATAAGAAAAGTCTTTTAGTGAACGAGCGGTGAAGACAGGAGTCTCCTGTGGTCATGGTGTCCTCTGAACACAGCTGAGCAGGAATGTGCTCATATCTCTGGTGAGCAGTGAGCTGAATGGATCAGTTTGACATTAATGAACAAGAATGTGAGCTTTACAGCAGTAATCTGATTACTTTATGATTACTGCTGTTCTAGGATTTTAATTATTTGAGCCCAAAATATTTTTTTTTACTCTTTTAAATAATAATAAAACATGAATATTGTACACCGTTTAGTATAAAGCCATTATGTGACTCCAGGGTTCCTGGTAGGAGGAATATTCTGTTTCAAATTAAAAAAAAATAAAAATAAACTAAACAAACAAAAATTAAAGAAATTAACGTGAACTAGTTTATTTTAATCTCTGTGAACTGAACTTTGACTATTTTAATGTCTATTAAAATGTTTCCAGCAAAAATGCCAAATATGTTTTGATTCCAGCTGCTCAGATGAAGATTTACATGTTTTAATAAGTAGTAATGTAAGTAATAAGTAGTAGTAAGTAATGTTAATAACAGACAGCCAGCACACCTGAACTCACCTGCCTCTTCCTCCGTTTTTCTCCCATGCAGTTGTTTTTCTTCCTCTCGTTTGTCTTTCCTTTTCTTTATTCTTTTCTTTTTTTTCCCTTCATTAGGCTGTAACACTGGTCGATTCAGCACAGGTGCATGCTGGGTCATTAAATTCCCCCTGTCTCTGCACATTATGGAGAATACTCCTCCCTTTGTTAGCTGTAAATTTTAGTGAGCCTGAGATCAAAATAAAAATGGATTTTCTCCCCGACTCTCTTATAAAATCAGTTGCCGGCGCTCTGCAGCTCTTTACGATCTGACTGCTGCTGTTATGTTTTTAATTGAGGAGGTGGGTGTTTCTGCTCGCCGTCCATATGTGCAGATAATTAGACTGCTAGGTGTGTTTGGTTTTGTTTTTTCACATCAGCAGTGTTGGTGGTAATGGGAGTTAATGGGAGAAATGTGAGCTACAGCCCATTAGCTACATACACCGTTATGACTCCAGCATATGTGACATTATTAGTGCTGATCATGAGGTTCAGTGTTACTGCAGAAAAAAACACATGTAGGATCAGGATTGCTTCTTTTGTTTTCTCAGTTTAACAACAAGCAGTGTGACCTGGTTACTCGCTACTTGCACATTACAAATCGAAAATTTATTTAACCTGCAGACAAAATAAATATGATATCTGACAGGAAGGCCGCTACCTGAGAGTCAAAGAAGAAGAAGAGAGAGGCCTCAGATTCTTCCTGTCCAGCAGTTTGTTTTCTCTTTGTCAGAGTGCATTACAGTAAAAGAGAGAAACTACAAAAATGAACAGGGAGAAGATTTCAATGAGGAATTATAAATATCATGAATATATTTTTATTAAAAAGAAATCCTGGTGCTGCTGTCAGACACTTCACCAGAGCGCACCGCGGAGCGCAGGACGGCCTTTAGTTTAAACTAAAGTAGTTATTGTTTTCTCTGACAAAGGTAAGACTGAAACATAAACAGAATATGATAAAACTAAAGGATATTTGACACAGGATGAATATCAAATTCAATCGTCTGAAAAAATGACCACCAGATAGGGGTGTTTTCTGCCCTTTCAACAGAATTCATTATTTATTAATGTCCACACTTCTTTTTCTGATTTGATTTGCTGACACTCTCTCTGACTGTGGATGGTCAGAGCTGACTGAATCACCCAGCAGTGACTCATGATGTGTTCACTGACTGTGAGCTGTGCTGGAAGTTAAATTTACAGGTTTACTTCAGCTTTAAGTTGCAGTTTGCAGGAACTGAGTGTGATAAGGACGTAGTAACCAGCAGCGTTTCCCCCCTGCTTGGTTGAATAGGCATCAGAAGCAGTATTTAAAACTGCATGACAAGAGGATTCTCTATTCAGACCAAAACAAATCCTGTTAGCCGGCGTGGCTGCTCCTCCAGGCAGGAGAGCCACCCTGTGTGTTCACCGTGGAGAGGAAACTCTCTCCGCTCGGCTCAGAAAAACACCAGATTAGACTGTTGAAGGTGCTAAATATCAGACCTGGTTGAACATTCTCCACATAATTCTGTGTGAAATATCCCACTGGTGGCTGCATCAACGTGAGCGCTGCAGAGTTTAGCCTATTAAAAATGAAGCGGTACAAGTTTTGGTGGCTGAGGTTTATCTGACAGGCGTACTGGTGTCCCTGCAGGGTAAAACCTGCTGCGCTTTCCTCGCAGAGCTCCAGTTTCCTTCCTCAGGACTGAACGGCAGGCTGCTCAGGTGGAGCAGACACTACAGACTGAACCACAACAACCGCGGTGGTGTCGGTTTACTGTGTCACACTGTGTGAGGCGGTCTAATAAAATCTGCGTCAGAAGGGAGGACCTGTCAGAGGAACGTGAGGTGAACCGCAGCTCTGTGATGGAGACAGAAATAAAGTACATGAGAGCAGAGATGCATCAGCAGTTTGCATCATTTATTTTCATCTATATTGCTCTGATGTTTTTAAAATGCACCAAAGTAATAAAGAGAGTTTGGCCAGACTCATGACACTTTTAAGAACTGAAAAACCTCAGAACAGAAGGAGTGTGTGGAACAAGCTGTGTCCAAAAAATATGGCAAACTCTTCATTTCCCCTGAGACTTCATTTCAAAATGTACTGGTCAGCATATTCAAGGCCTGCCCTCTAATAGTCAACTAAACCATTAAAACACGTTTTCATTTATTTGTTAGTCACAGGAAAAATACGGCAACCTCAGACTCAACTAACCTGTCGCTAAGCCCCGCCCTCCATAGTTACTATTACTGAGCCTGCCAAACTTTCCCTTGACACACTGCATTTTTGCAGTTGATGGTGACGGTGGAAAATTTAACATCAAAATTGTGCGTAACTGTTGAAACATGAGGTCTGTGATTCCTTAGAAAAGTAAAGCAGATTCTCATTTCTAGCTGAGGACGGTGGATTTTGTCACTAAAATAAAGACTCACAAGCAGATTTTATTAAATGTAGCTGGTTGATGTAAGCTAATGCTAATGCTAACTCGACTTGAGTCAGCTGAGACACATACAAACAGAGGAGGGAGAGAAAATGGAAGAAAAACAGATCGGGCTACCAGGCTTGTGATTAGGCAGAGTTTACGAGCTACCGTTAAGCTAAATACAATGCTAACGTTAGTTTAGCTGTTTGTGTACGTTCGCTATTCCAGGCAGACACAGTGACAGGATCAGTGCTTCGTAGATATAAACTGTCGTTTAGCTACGTCCATTTTCACACTGCTGCTAAGTCTGCTTTAGCTGTCAGGGAGCAAAAAAAGTGTGTTAGTGTGTGTGTGTGTGTGTGTGTGTGTGTGTGTGTGTGTGTGTGTGTGTGTGTGTGTGTGTGTTGCAGTTCCACAAAAAGCAATGTGATAAAATATGTCCAACATCCAAATTAGCTTCAAATGAGGCTTTACACAATTTCTTTTTTCTCTTGACTGCCCTCCTATAAAACCTTTAGCTTCAGTTTTGAAGGGAACCCTGCTTTGAAGTGGCCCTTTTTGAGAAAGCAGTCCAGTAAAAAAAAAAAAAAAGTAAAATGTCACCACACATGAAGCATTAGAAATGTTCCAGTTTCTCAGTCAGCAAAAATAAAGTTAATCCACTGGATCTTCATTTCCTCTGATGGTGGGAGTAGATAAAGAATTTCGTGCTTTGCTTCGGTCCTCATGTTTGTCACCAGATTTGCTGTTTGAGTGAATAACAACAGCTGACAGTGAGGTGTAGATATTTTATTGGATTAAAATGCAAATAGTCTCCTTGTTTTATGTTGTGTGCTGTATAAAGTGGAAGGGCCAGTTGTCCTTTGGACCCCTGATATCCTGCACCATTGATCTGGATTGATTACCTTGGAGCTGTTGGTGGCAGTCATGTGTTGCTGCAGGATGTTGTTCTCCAAAGCTCCATATCAGCTGAGCAGATTGTGTATTGCAGATTTGGATATGTAGGTGGAGAATAGATTTTGTTACAAGTGAACACTGTAATGATGCATTCACTATGAATATTTTTGCAGATACATCTTGTCAGATTCAGCATTAAGTTCTTCTCAGAGCGTATGTGCTGAAGATGAGCTGTATACACACAGTATTTCTCAGACTCGGTGCTGCTCACTGAGGTATAGGGCCGCCATTTTGGAGTGGCGACCCGTGATCGTCAACTTTCCTCTCAGACAGCTCAGAATCAGTGTTAAGAGTCCTCAAGTCACCCCTGTGAGCTGAATTTATGTGAAACTCCTTCATGTGGACACTCCGTCCAGACAAATGTGCTAACTCTGTTTCAGGCAGTATCTCACCACCACTGACTGTGAGTAAAGGCTGCAGCCTCTTTCTGGGTCTGTGCACTTTATTTTTGGATACCAGACAAACTCATAACTCTTGGACAGACTATTTTTCTGACCTATATTCATCTGAGTGCCACAACAAGAGTGCTGATTCGTTGAAACTAACAGTTGTGGCGCTTGTAGCCGCCTCCACCTCGTGTCTCATCTGTTAGTACTTTCCAACACTTCTGCAGAAAAAAGATAAAACCAGACAACTCAGGAAGCAATCAGGAACATTTCTGAGGTCACACTGCTTTTTAAAACAATTTGAACAGCTGTGATTGAAGGGGGAAAAAAAACAGTGTTCCAGGTAACTTCCAGAGCACAGCTGCTTTCATCACACAGGAAGCTTCTGTTTCCAGAGACTGTTTGAAAGCATTTTTGATCTTCACTCACTTTGTTGCCTGTTGCTTAGAGATTTTCCTCCTACATCACTGAAAAAAAATTACCATTAATGAACATGAATGAGGAACTTTGCAGAAACTGAAAACTTTGTCTCTCTGAGGCAACATTCTTCTTCTAACTGGCAAACAGTTTTTAAAGTCGCATAACAAACAATAAGAGGAGCTGAATATCTGTAGGACTGAAGAAGCATTTGGTTTCTTATACTTTAGTTAAAGCTGCAACACAGTTCACTGCTTTTATCATAACTTTAAGATCAGTGCAGCAATTTTATGGAGGAGGTGAAAGCCGTGGTTGCCGTGCCGTCTCAGTTTGGCCTTTTGCATCTTGATCTGTCCTTCATGCTCTGCCCTCTTCTCAAATGGTTTTTAGACTCTTGTATCTTTTGTTAAGATTCTTCTTTTTTAACATCAAGTGAAATGCTGCTCAAATAACCAGTAGTGGGTTCAGTAACTACCTCATAACAAAACATTAAACCGCCGTGTAGCATGAAAACATCGGTGCTCAGTTGCAGATCTGGGCACAAAGCAGGGCTGCTTACTCTGCGGCCTGTGGGAGTCACGCCACGGCCGGGACGGAGAACGCTACACCCCCTGGGGCTCTTGGTGATGAACACAGCTAACATTAGCCACACAAGTGACAGTGATGTCACACACGTAATAAAATAAAAACCTGAAGTGGATATTCTGCTCAAAAAAATTTCTTTCACAAAACCAGTTTTCTCAGTTTTTTGTCTGAAGAAACATTCAAGTGTTTATAGCTTAAGTATTGCAATATGCATTTATTTTATTTTTTTTAGAAAAGCTGCCATGAAATCAGGCATTGTGTGCTGCAACAATCCCAAAAAAGGCCTGTGAAATCCTGGAAGGGCCGACTGTTTGAATTAGATTCCAGAGGTAGCTGTGTATCAGATACTGTGCGTCATTGTATGATTGTTGGTATGAGACAAGTTGGGAATGAGACTGTCAGGATATTTGGTCACTGAGAGACGTTCCTTCCTGAGTTCATTCTAATTCCAGTCAATTCTGCAGTGATATAATATGTGTTTGAAGAAGAAAGACAAACGAGTATTGAGCTTTAATGTAAGTGTTTAAAGAAGTCTGTCCTGTGGTGACAATTCTTCTGCTCAATTTAAGACCAAAGAATGAAAAACCAGATCTGAGCCCAAACCTGCAGTGACATGAAACCACCATCAACAAGCTGAAACAGCCTTTTTCATGTAAAACTGCACCAGCTAACACAGGAAACAGATTCGAAGCCATGTCCAGGCCCACGGGAGCGTTTCTGCCGGTAATAGATGGGCCTGTGTGGCTGCGAGCGTCTCAGAGGGACAACTGAGACGACCACAGCTATTCTTTTATATTTAGCAAAGACAGCGAGGAGAAAGAGGCTTTCCAAGCAGCTGTGACAGGCTGAGAGGCGACACAAAGACGGTCCAAAACAAGGACAGAAGCAGCTGAGAGAGGAACCGGTCTCTCCTGGGTGCCGGATTAATAGAATGTGAGAGCTGCAGCTTTGTGAGGCGGCGGCGAGAGGACCGAGGGTCGAAACGGACGGAGAAAACCCTGAGAAGGAGGCGTTTCTCTGCTGCAGGGTTTCTGCACAGTTCACCCATTTATATTTAAGACCCTTTTAATATCATACAGAACAATCATAAAGGCCAAAGTGTGAAAGTACGATGGAGAACCGACAGGGAATTATGGCCTAGAACATTTTTTCAGTGTTTCCCAGCAGAATCTAACAGTGACTCCTAATCATTTCATCAGTTACATTAAAGTGAAATGAAAAGATGAATCAAAACTGAGAATAATCAATTCATTTAGCCTCATTCAGACCCTTTTAAGTTGATATGCTGAACTTGTCGGTGAGCAGTTGCTATAGTAACGCACCAGGCTGTTCATGTGACGTCAATGTAAACCTGTTTGCGGCTGTATAAGACGCCCTGCGTGGTGACGAACTGTTGTGACGAACTGTTGTCTGAGCAGAATTGTGACCACATGATGGCGCTAGAAGAACAGTCAGAGTATCACCAAAGTTTTTATAAATGACACTGAGAGGAACATGAAGGTGAACGAGGGATGTCAGGATTTTAGTCATTTAGTTGTGGAAACCATGTGGATTCGCCTGGTTCCCAGGTCCAGCGCCAGAGGACAAGCTGCTGAACGAGGATCTTCTGGACCATGAATGTCTGCAGAAAATTTGGAACCAATTTAAAATGTCAACCTGCTGGTGGCACGAGAGAAAAAGTCACTGGAGAAATTAAAATTCATCCTCTGGTTACCATAAATATTTGTACCAAATTTAACGACAGTCCATCACATATTTGTTTCTCGCGTGTTTTCAGTATTTCTGGACTGAAGTGGACCAACAGACTGACAGACCATCCAGAGAGTCCTGCTGCTTGTTGAATTGAAGTAAAGTTGAGCAGTTGCAGCATTATAAATGACAAACACCCAAGCTGTGCATTTGTCTCTGAAATCTCCAAACTGAAGGCCAGATCTGCTTCACGGAGCCTGAACCTCACATCTGTCTGAGGTTTGTTATGTGAGCACAGAATCCAACCTGTGGTGAGGTCCCAGATGAATAGTGCTGACACAGACGGGCTTTTCTGCCCCGTTACAGATGAACCTGCGCCGCTCTGTGTGCCTCAAGGGGCTGCTGTAGTCTGGCACACTCGTTTTTCTTTGAATACTCCAACACAGTGTTTCTGAAACTATGGGTGGTCACCCAAAACCAAACGCGGGCCTGGACGTCGGGGCAAGCTTTTATTCTGCAGCGACAACAGGATCCTAATTGGAAAAAGGAAAACACAACCGCACAACAAAGAAGATACAGTAAGTCTGTGAGAACACAACAAAGTGAACTACAATCTGCTTCAAATCTGATGTCAGTACAGAGGATAATAATAACACAATTTTACATGAACAAGAGATCTTATTTAAAGTTTTTAGCACTTTAATGAATCTGTGGCACATAATTCACACAACCTGTCGTCCAACTTCAGGGTTCAGAGGAAGGATTCCTGCTCTCAGCTGGGCAACTAAACACCTTTGACTCTTAATAATATAATAAATTTGATTCAGGGCCATAATTATGTTTGATTTGAATTTATGTTCATAATTTTGATTTTAACAAAATATCATTGGATCATTTTGCCTCAAATCTAACAAGTAACTTTCTTCTAATTGGGTTCATGCTGCATGTTAAGTCATTAGTGTATGAAGCTGTTTAGCCTGTGGAGAAGTATGTGATTTATTGCAAAGGAAAACCTTCTGACTGACCCTGTTTTCTGACATATTAAGGAGAAGATTCCACAGTCTGATCATTTTGGCCTTATCGATTCAGGAATCCAACCAGGTCACCCTGAACAGACAAAACAGGAACAAACCTGAACACAGCCTGTCTTAACTGTGACCAAGGCTGCAGATCCTATTGCAACTTCTACAAATTCAGCCCTGGACTTATCTGTGTGGAGTGTTGTCCACTTTTCCCATGAACTATGATGTAGTGTTTCTGATTTAAAAAAAAAATAAAAATAAGCTCGATCTCTCAGCTAGTTGTGGAAACTGGTGACACACACTGCAGTACATTACATCATAGATGTGTCAGCTTCTACACACTTCAACCTTCATTCTTTGACAGTGTAATTGTCTTTTTTGTCATCATCACCTTCTGTAAGGATCATGTTAGCAGTCTGAGTTGGCGTCAGACGTCAGACGTCAGTATCCCTCACATCTCTGTAGCGAGGCCACGAGTAGGCTGCTGTTTACTGTGTTAGTTGATTGTTGAACTAAAAAGTGTTAAGGAAGTTTTTGTGGAACAGTAATGTTTTGTTGGCAAAGGCTCCCAGTATGGAGATGAAACTGAGTGGCCACACAGGAAATATTTGGTTAAACTCTGTACTACATCACCTGACTTCCTCCTCTGCTCCTGTCATACTTACTACAGCCACTAGAGGTCAGCAGTGAACAGTAAATGGGTCTAAGTGGGGGGGGGGGGGGGGGGGGGGGGGGTGACTAGACATCAGCATGCATGGCTGTAGTCTGTTTGTCTTGTTGTCTGCTGTAGAAAAAGTTTGACGTGATCTGTTATCATTATAATAACTTTTTGTATTGTTTTGAGAGAAACTTTTCAAGTTTTTCCTCAGAGACTTGATGCCTCAGGTTCATTTATCACACTGAGAACTTCTGCTACAATTTAAAGTCAAACTCTTCAGTCTTTTTATTGTGTATTTCTGCGTGTATTTCTGCGTCAGGAGAAGCACTCTGCTTCTGTAAAAGCTACAAACAGCTCAGATGATAGATTATCTCCTGTTTTCTTCATGAAGTTTTTACAGCAAGTGAGAATGGCATCAAGCTAGCAGCTAATGTGAACACTAAAATATTATTTACTGAAGTGATTAACTCAGACACTGGTGCAGCCTAACAAAGCCTCAGTAACAGAATGTACAGCACACATGAGGAGGGCTGCAGCTGATTTGTTGTCAGGCCTCTGACCAGCTGATTCTTTGGCACACTGAGAGAAATACAGCAGCGAGCCTCCTGCCAATTTACAGCAGTAAAAAGCTATGGTGGTATTTATGGTACATTATGTCAAAGATATAAAGTGGAAGGAGGTCACAAGTGCCCTACAAGTGCTGAGGGAACAGACTGTTGCTATGGATACCACTCAATACAAAGCATCTTGTGTCACTTAATTATGATTCAATATGGCTACTTGATTAAGTTGCATCGATTTGGAATTTCTGTGCACGTGTTGTGCAGTGAAAACAATAAGGATGCAGTAATCCTGTGGAGTCCTGCTGGCAGAGGAGGAAGAAGTACTCAGATTCTTTACTGAAGTAAAAGTACCAATACAACAATATAAAAATACTTCTTACAAGTAAATGTCCTGCATGCAGAATTCATTCACAGTATCACCTGCTTCATGTTCGTACAGATGATGTAACATTTCTGGCTTGTGTACTTACATGATCCAAAATGTTTCCAATAATGTTCAAACGCAGAGCAATCTGTACTTTATTCAGGGTAACAGTGTGTGTCCTGCTAGTGAACATGACTAAACATAACATGAAAAAAACTTTACTCATTACCTCGTCCCTGTGATGCTACTTCACAACATCGACATTTGTTATTGCTTTCATGCAAGAGACCCCTGGCAGCAGAACTATTGATGAACTATAGAACATACTGTGTACTTAAAGTATTAGCAGTAAAAATGTTGTGAAATTAGATCATTAATGACTAAAATGTCTATCAGTTGCAGTTCTATAAATGACAACACAGAGTCGGTGCTGTCTAAGAAGAATTTGACATTTGGACTATGGAGCTGGTTTGCATTTTGCAAAACCAACACAGTGCGAACAACAGTTATTTGCTAAGACTGCAAAGTTAAGGTTCACATGTTGAATGACAACACAATGAACATGTTTGTGCACGTCACACAAAAACACCTGAAACAGTCTGCAGCAGGGCAGGAAGTTCACAGGTTCTGCTAAGTCAACGGATACAGAAGCTTTGATGTGACCACAGCTTTTAGACACCAGTGTCTTTCGTTGAGATTCTGATTTGGCAACATCAGGTGCACATAACCAGTGGTGTGTTAGCATTCAAGCCTGGTATGAAGTGATGCAGCGAGAGCGTGTAGGAGTGTGAGTACAGACAGAAGTGTCGACGTGATATAAACTTTCTTTGATCATGAAGCCTGAAGTTACTCTGCAAGTCTGCGGACACAAGTCACAGTCACAGATCCACATCATATACGTTCATTTCCTCTATGAGACGTCTGTCTTTTCATTGCACTGTCCATGTCCTGTCTCTTTCTTTGCAAACCCTTGAGTCCCAATGTGATGGACTAGTTTTTTAAAATAGGTGGATTAGTTTGGTTTTGTTTACTTTGGTTACTTTTCAGTAACTTAAAACCAGCATGAAGAAGAATTATTCGAAGAACCAGGATCATGATCCATCAAAAAAAACAAAAACATCACAATATTTTTCCATATTGCCGACTCCTGCTGTGACTAACATTTCATCTCACTTTAGAAATGAATTTAACAACTTCAATATCAACTTTGTTCTACAAGGTTCTTCAACAGAACCTAAAAACCTGATCTGAGGGTCAGATATTCCTCTCTCTCACACACACACACACACACACACACACACACAGGTGTGTGGCTGTAGCCTCTCATGTCGACAGCAGCGGCTCTTCTGCCAATGTGCTGCACGTCAAGTGTCCTCCTGAAGGATTTCAGGTCCGGTCCAGATCTCCCTTGGACTTCTGGGTAAAGACGTTTTTTTGAGGTGATTGATGCAGGATTGATGTTTTGCCAACTCAGTCAGTCAGCGAGTCAAGGACAGTTCAGAGAGACTCTCATGCTGTCACTGCACGTCTGACCTGCTGCTCTGCTGCTGGGAACCACGTTTGGCTGGAAAACTGAACCACCTGACTGAGAGTCAGACCCCCGGCTGCTGCTCAGGAGTTCACTGGTTTTATCTCTGAATGTGACTCTGCACAGTTTTACATCTGCAGCAGTACAGAAAACATCAACCTTTGTTGTAATAAATCAGAATAAATCCACAATGAGCTTTAAAGTTACACACCAGTCCATTCATTCTGCAAACAAATAACAGCACTTCAGATTTTTTTCAATAACAGGACTATTTAAATTACATGTTAAGAACCAGTCTTAAACCAGTAATTTGTCTCTGACTGGTCAATACCAAAATATTGATAAACTGCTTGTGGACAAACAATAAGGCTAAAAATATCTTTAATGTTAGATAAACAGCTGATAAAACAAAATATTGAAAAAAAGTGTCTCACTTTACTAAATGTGATGAAAAAGTATCTAACTGCTACAATTTAGGACACAAGCTAACTTTTTACTTTTACCAAAAAAAGTAATAAATTAACTGTTGAATTTTTTCTTTTGATTCTTTTTGTGTCATATTTTTTATTTTTAGTCCGTAGAATAGCATCAAAAGTCTCAACAAAATCCCAGTGATACCGATCCCTATGCATGACTTAATTTACAGTGCAATGCAACACAAAACAACACAAAACAACACACTGTAACACAACGTCACATTCTTGTTTTAGCCCAAACTTCTGATCTTTTCCTAAATCTAAACAAATACTGGTCTATTTCCAAAAAGGTTGGGACATTGTGTGAAACAGAATCCAAGTGGAGGTGAGATTCACCACTTTGTGAAAAACTACAAAACAGTCCAACAGTTTAAGAACAAAGTTTGTCGACACAAAACTGCAGGAATTTATGGATTTCACCATCTACAATCCATAATTTCATTAAAACATTCAGAGAATCCAGAGAAATATCTGCACGTAAAGAGCAAGACTGAAAACCAACGCTGACTGTCTGTGACCTTTGACCCCTCAGGCAGCACTGCATTAAAACCCACATCATTGAATGGATACTACATGGACTCAGGAACACTTTGGAAAACCGTTGTCAGTAAACACAGTTTTGTCTTTGACAGCAGCTGTGATGGTATGGACGGATTCAGAGAGACATATGCTGCCATCACTGACGTCTTTTTCAGAGACGTCCCTGATTATTTCAGAGAGACGATGCTGAGACACATTGTGGACGTGTTCCAGCAGCGTGTCTTCATAGTAAAAGAGTTCAGGTACTAGACTGAGCTGCCTGCAGTCCAGACGTGTCTCCCATTGAAAATGTGTGGTGCATTATGAAGCACAAAATACGACAACAGAGACTGTGGACTGTTGAGCAGCTGAAGACGAATATCAAGAAAGAATGAGGAAGAATTTACCTTTAAAACTTCAACAGTTAGTGTCTCAGTTCACAAACACTGACTGAGTGTCAGTGATAAAATGATCCTGTCACAACAGGCTATTATATATATTATATATTATATATTTATATATATATATTTACAAAAAAAAATAGTTTATCAGTTTGAACAGGAAATATCTGGTCTTTGTTCTGTATTCTGTTGAATGCAGGTTCCAAGTCACTGTATTGTGTTTTTATTTGCATTTTACACTTTGTACCAACCTTTGTGAAATTACATAACCAAACTGCAACCATGTTACAATGTTGCCCGTGTGTTTTTGTTTTTGTTACCATGCCAACAATCACCTGACTATTGATCTGCTGTCCACAAAAGTTAACGTGAAGTATTGGTGAATCATCTGCAGACAGAGTTGGACTCTGCAGGGAATCTGACAGAGTAAAGTCCTGTTATTTGTTTGCAGAGACCAGGTTGGCATTTAATGAAAATGTGACAGAACAATTTTTTTTTCCTTCCCACATAACAGTATTTGACCTTCTTGTATTCTTCACACAATCAGATTTACAGCCAATAAAACGTCTGTGAGAGAAGACATCTGTTTCCATAACCACGTAAACATGGAGGCCGTCTCCTGACACGTATGAACAACAACACTCTGTTCTTTGGTTCTATTTTAACTCGCAGCAGTGCTTCCTTCTCCTCCCACTCTCAATCTGCCTGTTACTTCGCCTTCGCTGTCACTGTTGTCACCGCTTCCAAACACTGCATACACTCTGCAGCCTGCATACAAATGTTACATGTTTACGCTCTCTGTCTCCCTCCCCAACTGAAGAAATGAAGTAAAATCATTTAAAACGAGCAGCGAGAAGCGCGACGAAGCGTCGAAGAGGAGTGAGAGTAACAGGTGGTCTCACATGACTGATACGACGAGGTAAAAACTGAACCCCGCCGTCACTGTAGGCAGACAAAGCAAACGTGTAATTATATTGTGGGAGCACATTGTTGCATGATTGCAGTTGAGGAGACAATAAACAGTTTGGAGTCTGGAATTAACCTGTAACACAGTGTTATTATCATTTTTAAATCCAGGTTTATTTTGTAGAGCTTTTACAGAAAAATTATAGATCTCATCAGTGTTCAGTTTCTCCTGGTGGTTCCAGTTATAAAACAAGACTGCAGCCACGCTCGCAGCCTGACAGCAGCTAAAAATGACTTGTAACGTCTGAGCAGTAAAACAGAGGAGTGCAGAGATGTGCGCTCACAGCAGGAAGCAAGGCCGTAGAATTCAGCACAGGGACACGTCCCAATCCTGGGATTACTGAGAGGCCACAGGCAATGATGTCATCAAAAAATTCAAACAAAACCACCACAAGTTTCTAATCAGTGTTAGTGAGATTCAGCAGGTTTTATTGTGCTAATTATAGATGTGTTTTTAAGTTCTGAAAGATGCGTTTGATCGACTGCTGCCTGCAGCCAATGGCCTCTTTTTACTGAAAAATATTTAACACTTTTTCTTGAGAAATGGCACAAATCACATCTGACCAAAATGTTTTGGTGTTCATTAAGTATTAATTTATGTCATTTATGAAATGTTTTGATAAGCTTTACTTGAATAATCAATTATTTATCAATTATTATATTCATCTTCAACTATTTCAATAAAAGATGACTCTGCCTGAGTATATTTTTAAGAAAATAAATAAATGTAAATATATCCTGGATTTCTTTCTGGTTTCTGAGGACGTCATCGTGAGCTGATTGACATTTTTATGAACCAAACATCTTATCAATTAATTTAAGAAAATGATCAACGGATTTATTGTTAAAGAAAATAATTGTTACAGGGAAGACTTGTAAAATAGTATTTTTCAAGTGACAAGATTGTGACAGGATGAATGGATTGATTAACTGAGAAAATACAGTAATCGACACATTAAAACGGCACTTGTACAAAACAAGAATCCACAACTTCAAACAAATAAAATATGTATTAAAAACCTTCACAACCTAAAACTAACAATACCTTCTGATTACATGGATGAAATAATGTTTTAAAATATATGTATTTTTAATGACAGTGTTGGACCTTTAAAGTTGTGCCCCAGATGTCCATCAGATTTTTACAAACACACAATTTAATCAGGCATAAAAAGAGTTAGCTATGTCCTTTTTATTTTTAGACAAATTCATTCAATAATTTTACTATCAGATGTTTCAACCATAACGTGAACTCTGTAGCACTTCTAAATCAAAGCTAAATAAGAATTACTGTAAAAAATGTGTATTTTTGTACATTTTGTCAACAGTCATAAGACCCCGACTCCATCAGATTTTCCATCTGAGCAGAAAACAACAGCCAGCAAGTGAAACCAGCCACGCTGGTGTTGGGTTTCCTCAGTGCTCATTGGTTATTGATAAGCAGTCATTTGCTGTTCATTGGGTGCCCAGCAGCTCGGTCCACAGGGACTTGGTTTAGCTGATTCAAGTGCAACGTGGGCCAGTCAGTGTGGAGTGTGAGCTGGTAGCTGGAGAGGATCCAGTTCACCTCCAGGACACCAAGGTGCCCTTTAGCACCAAACCCTGAACTGCAGCAGGTACCTGACATGTGGCGGCAGCCTCACTCTGACTTTTCTGCAGCGATGCATGTCTGTAGGTCCTGTTAGGGCCTGTGTGCATGTAAATAATATGGATTAATAAAGTACGCCTCCTTATTCTTAACACAGGATGCTGATCAACTTTACCAAACCCAGTTGTACAGCTGGTATCATATCATACATGAACAGGCCACACGTAACCTACATGTTACATTTTAGTTGGGAGGTAAAAGTCAACAGGAGCTCAGCAACAGGCGGCATTTTACAATATCAGCTGTTACATACACTGCATTTTCTAAAATAAAATGAACAAACCACAGCAGTGAGCGCAGGAGTCAGAACAAATCTTCCTCTGACTGAAGAATGATCATGCATGATGAAGCAGGGTGGCATTATGGGTAGTGTGACCTCTCTGGTGGCCTGACCTCATGTCAGCCAGCATCATCTCCTGTGACCTCTGAGCTCCACACTGAAAAACTCAAAGAGGTGAACACATAATACACATGTAGAGTGTTGAATATAAATAACAACACGTAGAGTCTGCAGCTGCGCCGGCAGCTCTGTGAGGCCGTGCTTATGGTGCATTCAGGTGCTCTTCCGATGCTCGGATAGTGTCCGGTGTGTTCATGAGCTTTAAGTTGTGTTGTGGAAACAAAATGCGCACTGCAAAGAGTTGGGCTGTTGTTGTTGTTGTTGTTGTTGTTGTTGTTGTAGTGTCTGGGTTATGATTGGCTGAGACGAGTCTCCAACTGAAGATTGACGTTGCTGAAACAATTTGAAGTTTTCTATTACAAAGTAATTTTTTTTCCAAGAAACTCACTAAAATCTGACTTTATCAGTGTTAATACTAATAACTCTCTTCTCTAACTATTCTAGCTTAGTAGTTAACTAATGGTTACATCCTAATATGATATTATAAGTAATGTGAGCAAAAATTTATTTGTAACGTATGAATTAATAAAACGTTGTTTATCAGACTTTGATCCATCGTGTTTCTGCTATGAATTCAATTGAAACCAACTCTGCAATTCCTGGACCAACATTTTCTCTGACTTTCAGAATAGTTTCTTCCCAACTTTAGGCAATATTGATGTGGAGACTAATTTATTCCGACACCAGGACCACTCTGCTCAAACCAACCAAACTCCATTTACAAAACCAGTCATTTTACCTCACAGAACACAGGAGTCTCTGATCTACAGCTGCTTTGATCGGTTCGTTTCTTTGCATTATTGTGTGACTTCAGTGACCCTAAACTAACTATTCAAAATGCTGAAGTCACACAATAATGCAAACAGACTAACAGATCAAGGCAGCGGTGGACCAGAACTTCCATGTTCTGTGAGGTAAAATTACTGATTTCGCCAATGGAGTCTGGTTAGTTGGGAGAGAGTGATATTTGGCTTATATAACCAAGGTTTCCCAAGAGGGGGGGTGTCAACCACCATCTACTGTTGGTGATACACTGACTGTGGGTAAGAGCACATCAAACACACTTCAGATCATCTGAACTGTCCCTTTGAGATGAATCATCTCAACATGAATGTCTGTGCAAAATGTCATGATAATTCTTGTAAAGTGGTGGACCAACCAACATCCCCATGCTGCTGCTACCATGAAAGCCTCTTCTCTGGAAACACTGGTTACATATTTAGCTGTAAAAGCAGCATGATTAACCCTGGATGAGAAGAATAAAGGGGTGAAATTATAATGACATCACTGTATAATGAGAGAACAAGACCAAAAAAGAACCATCGGCTTCAAACACGGATGTACTGACTCATAGAAATAATGAAATCATTAATTAGAACATGTAGCCATGGTTCAGTCCCACATGATTATTCTGCATATCTGTTGGGACTGAGAAAAAAAACAAAAAAAAAACACAATAGCTTCTGTTGTGCCCCGTTCTGCTTTGTTCTTTGTCTTACATGCAGATTGAGCTGCTGCAGAGGTACCACCATCCTCACTGAATTACTGCTGCACTGCTGGAGAGGAAATGTTTGCAAAAAAAAATCAGAGAAATTATTCACTCCTCAGCTGGCAGCAGGCAGAGAGAATCTCCAGTCCACTGGCTGATGGAGATTCCAGAGTTATGACTCAGTAGAAGCAGCTTTTCCTCTCTGAAGATGATAATGAAGGCTGTGTGCACGATTCAGCTCTGAAATGTGATCCCACAGTCAGTCACAGAAGAGACTACATCAGTGCACCTCATAGGAGTTCAGAGGGTTTCTTTGGGTTTATCATTTGAGGAGGTCAACACACCATGAAGACGTCAGAAGTGGAGCATCGATGCACCTTGGGCAATGAATCAGTGAAGCAGTCTGAGCAGCTCTGACAGGCAGAGAGCTCAACTGTTGCTGCTTTTATTCTTCTGTTTGTGCACCTTTAAGTCATGCTGGCAGCAGGGCTGCAGGGACAGCAATGTCCACCCGTCCATCCGTCTGTTGGTCAGTTAGTCAGTCCACTACTTTAGCCCAGAGTAGAATTCAAACACCACCTTGATGGATTTCTGTGAGATTTTGTGCAAACATTCATGTTCTCCAGAGGATGAAGCTGACTGACTTCTCCTCAGCAGAGTGAAATGTATCTCAGCTACGTGATGATTGTAATGAAATGTGGTTCAGACCTTCGTGTTCTCATCAGGATGAATGTAATAACTTGGTTGATCTTCTGACTTTTTATGTAGCGCCATCATCACATTGACGTTTTTAATAAATCCTTCTATAAAGTAGAAAAGGTGAACATTTTAACATTTCACCTGCTGAACATCAGCCTGTTAGAGTTGCCATCGTGAGCAGTAGGTGATTTGTAAGGGTGGGACTTAAAGTAGAAATATTGTGCTCATTTTTGGATTCATATTTTTATTGAATAGATTTACAGGTTTTAATGTTCATAAAACACACTATTTTTCTTATACTGGACATTTTTGCAGCTGCTTTGTTCACTCTGTCTGAAACTCTCTGTTTTAGCTCCTGTCTCTGCTCTGATTGGTCAGCTCCCTGCTCAGGGGACCAGCCCCCCCCCCACTGTTATTCACTTGGTATTCAAGACAGTCACCTGTCTGGCTGCTGAGCCCTTTGTGACATCACAAGGGGAGGCAAATCTGACTGGTGCCTTGGAAACACATTTTCTGAAAGAAGAAGCAAGAAAAAAAGAGAAGAAGTCAGTTTCTTGTATTTCAGGTGTTTAGAGACAGCAGGGAGGCATATCGTTGTTGAAAAACCATGAAAAAGTGTATTTTGTATAATATGTGACCTTTAAAGAAAAAGGAGCAACTACACATCTTGACGTGATTAGGCAGACTTTACACATTCAGCTGTTATCTCATTGGTTGCGTTTTGAAAGGTCAGCGGCAAACAAGGTCAAAGTTCAAATAATTTGAACTCTGGGCGCAGTGGTGAGCGGCAGATCCGAGCGGTGCACCATGCTGAGGGTAGCCGCTAGGTCGGGCGCCACCGCTCTCTCCATAGGAAAATAATGGGACAGCCAACGTAAAGCATTTTTACCGCTGATCATATTTTGGGGCTTTTAGACCTAAAAGCACATGAACACACTGAAGTCTGAATAACGACTTCCCATCTCAAACACTGAGACCATCTGAGGAGCACATGAATGCAATTTAACCCCCCCCCCCCCCCCCCCCCCTATCGGGGCGTCCCCAATAACTTCAAACATGTTTGATAGGAAGGACTTAAAATCTCGATGATTATGTCAGAGCAGAAGTTAAAGAGAGGTGTTGCCGAGCAACGGTAAATATTTTTGACCTTGTGGCTAATGTTAGCTTGCATAATACTGTTGACAGATATGAAAACTGACAGTTAAAATCTTGCTGAAGAATATACGAGCCGTGTGGAACGCTCCACAACATTTTCTCCTCCAGACTTGTTTAACTTCCGCTTTTGTTGCAAAGCGTTAATGTTAGAAGGTTCTTCTGATTCGTCAGCCTCCGTTTTGTTTGCACCTGCTTCGATATGAGAGATCGTGTTCTCTCCTCTGCCACCATAATCTTGATACTAATCTATAGTTTGTGGTGTGTCATTATTTTCTAATCTTTCAGTGTGTAGCTGTTTGAGATTAGAGAGAAAAGAGAATCTGTGTGGAACCTCATAAGATCATCTGAGGCTTCAGGTTTTGTGCTTGTGGTTCAATCAGTGTTCTGTGAAGAACTACTGGCTTCTATGAGTGCAGTTTATGTGTGACAACAGCAAAAACTACAGTGGTGACTTCTGAAGAGGTTGGCATAGATTAGAGATGATTTCTTTATAGAAATTGGGGCGGAGAACAGCAACGAAGGCATGAAGGCATCATATGGTTTGAATGACAGCGATAGACAGATGGTTCATCCAATCACCTGCTAAGTACTTCTCAAAAATGCCTGCCCTTTTCCAAACAGTTTCTAAGGACAACTTCTCAGGTGGTTTTGTGTAACATCATGATGGACAACAATATAATGAGTAGGTCTGAAAAGGTCTTGATCTCATCTTGATTTTTTTTGTGTGAGTTGCAGAGTTTTGCAGATCTCAGCCATAGAGACGTCACTCTTGTGGCTCAGAGAGCCAAAAAAATACATTTGAAAAATTCTAAACCAGCATCTTTTTCCAAAAATGATGACCTGGATACTCAAGATAATTCACAGGCTTTGTTGTGAGCAGTTTCATGGAGGAACTACTTTATTTCTGCAGTAGAATCCAGTGGGACTACTTTATTTTTCTACTGAAATAATCACTTCAAGCTCTTCTATAATTTGTTGCTGTATTTTTGCTGTGTTTTTGACCTATAAATGACCTTGATACCTTGATACAGAAACACAAACATACACAGAAAAACAACATTTGAATATCTCTCATCGTGTTTCTTCGACACAAACATCTCCAACCTTTGTCTCTCTCTTTTTTCAAACAAACACACTTCACATAACCTCACTTTGTCTCGTCTCTTCTCTTCCGCTCATTAATGTCATAAACTGGGGCACTGGGACTGCTTGTCAGCCTGTCATCACCTCTGTCTTCCTCGTTGGTGCCGTAACAAGGATCCCCCCGCAGAGGGAGGCTGCCAGAAACCGTTACAGCCGTCTGATCACTCGGCTCAATTCTCCAAGTATTAAGTGATGACGCATAATGACAGTATTGAATGATCTCTCACTCTCTGCCTTAAACACACACACACACACACACACTCAGACTGTGATCAATAGAGACCGCTGCGTCCCTGCAGACCGACTTCATTCACACTCTGACATTCATCAAGTTGAAGCTGTTAATTTGTTGCAGCATTAATTCAGAAAGAGAGAGGGACTGAAAGAGGCGTCCAGCAGGGTGAAGACAGGCTGACAGAACACTTCAGAGGAAGATTATTACTTCTTACGTCTTTATTCTCTTCTGGTCGAAAGGTCACTGGCTCCAAACATTCAATTCATAATCAAGATTTCCTGTCTGAGTATGGAAATATAGCCTGAGATCAGTGACTTATTCTCTCTTTACTGATAGTTTCCATCCAAATGTAGCACAAATTTCAGCCCGTCCTGGTCTTTAAGTCATCTGTGCAAGAAAACTGTTAGGTGGTGACCTCTAGTGAGGTACTTTCTGCATCTGCGGGTTTATATTTTGTAAATTTTATCATTAGAGGCATCAGCTCTGTGTAGACATCTACATATCCCCAATTCTTTGTGACTGCGTTGACTTGTCTATGCTACCAGGACGCTGGTCAGCCACACGTTTGGAATGCATCCTCCAATTTCACTCCAGAAAGTAAACAGAACATGGTGTCCATTTTGGGAGTTTAATCCAGGCTTAAAGACTGAAAGGTTTGTGGATGGATGTATGGATGGATGGATGGATGGATGGATGGATGGATGGATGGATGGATGGATGGACGGTTGGATGGATGATGGATGAATGGATGGATGGACGGATGGACGGACGGATGGATGGATGGATGGACGGTTGGATGGATGATGGATGGATGGATGGATGGCTAGATCACCATGGTAACTGAGGCTGAACTGAGTTGTAGATTAAATTGGCTGTAAAAAGCGCCGCTCTTTAACTAATTATTTTCCAAACAAATTCCTTTATGATTGACAACGATGCATCAAACCCCCCTTTTTTATGTGAGCGTGCAGAGAGTCTGAATTAACAAAGACAGTTGATAACCAGCGTTGTCACGCCTGTTATTGTCTGACTGGGGCTTTAGGTTTTGTCAAGCAGCTCATGCAAAGTAACTAAAGCTGGTAGATGAATGTAATGTAATAAAAAGTATAATGTTTGCCTCAGAAGCAGCAGTGTGTAGCAGCATAAAGTAGTTTAAAATAGATATCACCAAAGTACAGAACAGAAACCACAAAATGTGTACTTGAGTACATCACTGAGTACATATTAGTGTGTGTCTGTTCCACCACTCAAACAGCACCATTAGATTAATGATGTCTGAACACACAAACCCCATCTGATCACTTTTTTTCTTTTTTTTTTAAATGCGGGCAGATTTCAGGAACAGCAGATTTGTTTTCCTTCAGTCTGGATATGAAATCTTCGCTCCAAAGCTTTCCAAAGCAAACATGTACAGATTTTCCTTTAACTCAAAACTTAGAAATGGCCAGGATTATCTTTTGGCAGAGTGAAAACTGAACAACACAATGCAGTTGCCAACAAGTCAACACAAATTACTGACTGCAGAGAAACACAAGGCCTCCAGCAGGAAGACAATGCAGCCCCAGGAGCGCCGGCAGTCAGCTGTAAGACTTAAAGGCTCAGATTGAATTAACCTGCAGGAAAATGGTTTGATTATAAACTCATTAAATCAGAATTTAATGAAGTAAGTGTAATCAATTTGTTTGACATTGATTTTCTTTCCAGTCTGAGTGAAGCCCCACCTGAGCCGCCGTGTTGACGGACAAACAATAGTGTGACTCTCTAATCAAAGCGCTCGGCGCTGAATGAACGGAGGGAACAATGCGTTCCTAATTGGACATCGAAGAGTCAGAACATGCACCACATTTTCCTGCAAATTCAAGCTTCATTTGCTGCCGTTTAACACCAGCGATGTGACGGTGTGTGTGCGCCTGTTTCTGTGTGTGCGTGAGAGTGTGTGTTCTTGTTCTTGAGTTTCCACATGTGCGCACACAAACACACAAAGGCACTCAGGGAAATGAGGAGGGAAGAGGAGCAGTGAGGCGAGAGAAAGTGACTGTATAAACATGAGACAAGAGAGACAGAAAGAGGAAGAAAGAGGGAACAAGATTTTCATACACTTCTCTCCAGACACACACACTTTGTGTGGTGTAATACTGTGGTACACAACTCTGTGATCTGCACAGACGCCGTACAGACAGCTGCTGTGATTTATGTCACGTCTGTGTTTGTGCCTAAAGAAGCTGAAAAATAAATGTGACGTCATTTTTCACACCTGTAGGTTCGTTTGGTCAGAAACAAGGAGAGAAAAGATCGGTTCTTGGTTTTCAGGGTTCTTTGACAAGAAACAGATTTATTTGCAAAAATGCAAAATGACATGAATCATATCTAATAACAGTGATGTCACATATATCCTTTATTATTTTGTAACAGTGTGATAAAGTACCATCACAGTGAAAAACAAAAGAAATGCCTTGATATAAATGTAATGTCACACCGCCTGTCTCTGATGTCCATACAATGTTATAACAAGAGATCAAAAACGGTCCAGGTTTCTACTGTAAATGAAACTTTCTTTTTGTTGAAAGACTCAACTCAATAATTCTATTTCTAAAGGCTTTACATCCAGTCTGAAAGAAGAAATTCTTCTTTTGAAGGTCGACATTCAGAATCTCTAATGTATTAACTATCCAGTTTATTAAAGAGCTTCTTTGAAACGAGGACGTCCAGTAAATGTCCTGCATGAATCAGATCTTTTGTATTAACGCAGGTGTGACATTTTCAAAGAGTGGATGTCTCATTTTGGAACAAAAGGTTTTGTGGATGGAAGTGAAGAGGCCTCGTCATCATTACTGTGTGATCACAGAGAAAAGTCAAGAGACCGAAGAGTCAGGTCAAGTCCACACAGCGTTTGTCCGTCCACAGGCTCGTGTACCGACAGACAGAACTCAGCCAGTAAATATGAGTGATGTAAGAAACTGAAACTCTTCAATTTTCTCTGTTTCTTTTCTTTTCTGGGTAATAATCACTGTAATTCATAAGTGAGTCATTCCCACAATGATTTGACATTGATATCAGTACCTCACAGAAACTGTCTGCAAGAAAATTCTGCTGTCAGATTCATGAACACTACAAGTGCCAGAATTTCATAACTACTAGAACGAACATGACAGTAAACTGTAATGATTTCATAAGTTCACAGCAGTAATTTTCTGTAGAATAATAATCATCTGTGATCTGATTCAAATTTTAGATTAATCTAAAATCACTCAGAGCGAGAAACAGTTAAATGTATTTCATAAGGTTATAAACATGTTATTTTAACATAGATAATAACACATTTCCATGTAGAACCACCACAAAAACAACAGCCAAAAAATAATGTTTAAAAAATATGATGAAGAGAAGCAAAATGTCAAACTGTTTGACACCTGAGTTTCAGCGCAGTTTTTTTTTTTTTAAATAGCTGACTTTAATATGATTTTAAAGACAAGAAGCCAAAGTTTCTCAAATGTTGAAAACAAGCAGTTGCACAAGTTTTTCCCCTAAATAAAATCATCTTTAATTGGATAAACTTTGATTTAAATCTAATTTGATCAACTGATGGGTAAATTTGAGCAGCCACTCGATGACTCATTTTGGTGGCTGACAGTTTTTCTTGCACACTCCATCAGTTCAGACCCTTAATCATAAGATACATTTTTATTCTGCTCTGTTTCTGCCATTTGTAGTCCCATTCATCAGGAACGCTGTTAGCTCTTTATGATCATTAAAGTCACAATAAGTTTGTGTTTGACATTTTCCAACAGGTCTCTCTGACCATGATGAAGTGTTTGGGTATTAAATATTAACGTCCCCTGCAGCCTGTGTGTTGCAGCTCGTGTTTCTGTTCTGTTTACCGTCCTGCTTCTGTGTGAATTTCCCTTCAGGGACAATTAAGTTTGAACTTGAACTTATCTTGTTATCTGGTGTTTTTCATTAAGTCTATTGGCTCAGCACCAGGTGGCCTCGTTAAACAGCGAGCAGTAACACCGTGATGATGTTCACAGATTCAGCAGCAGGTTTCTGTCTCTCTGATAAAATCTGATAAAGAGCAGCTGCAGGACGGAGGTTTTCCGTCATTATAACCATTTTCTTCTTCTTCTCTCTGCTGTATCCGTGCCGCTGTACCTCCTGCTCTCCTCCGTAAACGTGTCTGTGGGACTTCCTGTTTGAGTGACTCACTGATTTATGTTTCGGGGTGAGTCGGCCTCACATCTCGCCATTCTCGTGAATCATCCTGTCAGAAATCATTTCTCCACAGAGGATTTGTGTGAATCAGGAGGAAGCAACAAATTCATTCACTCAGTTGAGTCCACAGGTTCTTACGTGCACACGGACGAACACTGCGCTCTCTCTGCCCTCAGGTAACGCAAAGCCTAATTCATGACATCACTTCCTGTTTAGGCTTTGTTCCAGTAGCCTCAGTGACTCAACACAGTCTCTAAATTCAGATTTATCGACTGAGAGATTCAACACATTCTCACGTCCACTGAATCAAATACAACAGCTCAGTCATCTACCCTGCGCTTCAAACTCTGACCCTGTAGGTTCCCCTCAGTTCTAGAGGCAGAACTCTAGCGTTATGTTTTGATGTGCCGCCAAATTCAGATTGTCCAGTCGGAGTCCCATTTCCTCAGTGTTGTTGTCCTGACCGGACATGAGTCTGTTTAGGTTGCCAACTTTACATCTGGCCGGGGAACACCAATAAAAACTAGTCTTTTGTCTAATTCTGCATTTTTACAGTAATGTTTATTAATATGCACTGTGCCTAAGAAATAGAAAAATATATATTTGTGTGAGACAGGAACAGTGTCCAGACAGGACTGCAGCTAATCATTATTTTTCCGCTGTTCTTTTCTCGAGTGGTTGTTTGGTCATAAAATGTCATAAAATTGTGAAAATTGCTGCAGTTTTCCAAAACCAAAGGTGATGTCTTCACATTTGTTTTAGCCAACAGCAAGGGCTTCTAAATATCATTCAACAATTTCTTCAAAATGGAAGATTCACATTAAAAATCCAGTACATCCAGAACTCTGCCGCCCGACTACTCACCCATACCCGCACCCGTGACCACATCACCCCCATCCTCCACAAACTCCACTGGCTGCCCATCCCCCAGAGAATTCATTTCAAAATCCTCCTAATTACATACAAAATCCTAAATAACCTGGCCCCACCCTACCTGTCTGAACTTCTTCACCGACACACTCCCACCCGTGCACTCCGCTCTGCTGACGCTAATCTCCTGTCCGCACCCATCCGGACCAAGTACAAATCCTGGGGGGACAGGGCTTTCTCCATCGCTGCTCCCACCCTCTGGAACTCACTCCTCTCCCCATATTCAAAAAACTGCTCAAGACTCATCTGTTCAACACTGCTTTCAACCACTGACTGTTTCTTCTCTTCATTCCTTGTTTATTTTTTTGTATGTTGTTTCTTCCTTTCTCTTGTCTTTTGTGAAGCGTCTTTGAGTATTTTGAAAAGCGCTATATAAGTATAATGAATTATTATTATTATTATTAAAAATGAACTCAAGGCAAAGTCATTCTGCTCTCATAAAAACAGAGAAGTCAGACAGAGACAGACGATAATATGAAAATAATCCTGGCAGCAACTTTTCAGAGGATAGTTTTACAACATCGATTCAAAAACAGTTGTGATGTTTTGTGTAAAACATAAATAAAAACAGAATGAAATAATTTACAAAAACTTTTTGACTGACATTCAGCTGAATACAGGACAAAGACAAGATATTTAATGTTCTAACTATTAAAATGTTTTTGTACAAATACACTCACTCTAAAGTGACAGGAGCAACAGAAGACTGTGAAAGTTGTGTGACGCTCCAAAAACATCTGTTTGGAACAAAAAAAACTGCATTAAAACCCTCATCATTGTATAAATGATACTACATGGACTCAGGAACACTTTGGAAAACTGTTGTCAGTAAACACAGTTTGTCTCTGCATCTACAAATGTAAGTTCAGACTCTACCATGCAAAGAGAAAGACAGATATCAACAACATCCAGAAACACTGCAGACTTCTCTGGACCCAAGTACAGTACAAGTATAATGTACTTGAATAAATGTACTTAGTAACTCTCAACCGTTGCATTTAATTAAGTCAATCAGTTGCAGAGTCAGTGGATCAATCAGTGAGATAATCAGCGGTTCAGTGGCTGCTGTCCTCTCTCATCGTCTCTGTGTCTCCTCCGCTCACTTTTCCTCTGTCAACTCCGAGTGAATCTCATCAGCTGACTGGTCTGCCACTGCACATTAGCCAGCCAGCCCCCCCCACCACCCCCCGGGAGGACACACACACACACACACACACACACACACACACATACAATCTTCCATCCAGTCTGAACCCACAAACATATAAGATCCTGTTGACTGGACTGTAAACAAAAACAGGCGAACATACAGGCAGAGAATCTACTGAAGTGTAAACACACACACACACACACACACACACACACACACAGACAGAAACCCTCTGAGCCCACAGTTGTATTTATTGTGAATGGTCCTTATCTGGGCTGTTGAACCAGCAGTGTTATCACTCACACCCCTAAAACTGTCAGTAATCACTCTGCAGGTGAATATCTCCACTCTGTGTGTGTGTGTGTGTGTGTGTGTGTGTGTGTGTGTGTGTGTGTGTGGTTTGAGCTTAGTCACACACCCACGACAGCTCACGGTGACTTATCTTGTCATCAGAAAACACACACACACACACATTGACACACCACCACTGAGTGGAGTATCGTGGCTCAACATCATTCACACCAGCGTCACTCAGAGTGGAAATATTTGACTTTATGTGATGATGAAAAGTGTCATCAGAGAAATGTCAGCGAGCAGGAAAACCACTCTTCACCCTCATGTTGTGTTTTGGGCCCCAGAGCCCCCGGCCCTCGTTAACAGCTCAACAAAACACGCTGAACTTTATTTTATCAGCGTGATTCGTGTGATGTTTAGCCGATGATTCAGAGGTCTGGATGAATACCTGCTCTGTATCTGTGATGCACAAAATTGGTGAAGTACTGAAAGTTAACAAACCGTCATGGCTGCTGTGGCGTCTCCCTGCAGTATGAGCGCAAATGCATGTGATCTTCTACTTTTACCTTTTCATGTAACTGTGTGTGTAACTTTTGTAACAGAACCAACCTGAGAATAGTCATGTTTTCTTCAGAATCACAATGATCCTCTGACAGCTGTTTGTACGTCCATGGCTTCACTGTGAACAGGAGCTGCTCACAGCTCATTCAGCAGACTTTAAATTTAACTACATGTGAATAAATACTGGCTAAAAACACAAGACTCAAGTTGTAGCCAACAGCTAACTAACTAATAGAGTCAAAGATTCTCTTTACTTTCTTCTGATTTTCTATTAATGCTGTTGAAGAAGGCCTGACTGTGTGAAAATGTTATTCCTAATTTCATTCTGGACTTCTGTAGCATTGTATCTGAGAGTGCTGAGAATAATAAAACCAAACTCACTGATAGCTTTTCACAGCTAATCGTGTATTGAATCAAAAACATTGTGCAGGGAGTCGACTGCACGGCTCCTGTGGACAGAGTTTAACAAACGGCAATAATTAATCCACTTATAGGATTGCTGTCAGACTCTGGTGGACTCCCAACGATCGGTGCCACTGATGTTTTCTATCAGACTGATCAAATGCTGGCGTTTGGCTGCTCAAGTGCACAAGGTACAAGGTTAATCTATTGATCATCTTACAACACAGGGCTGTATAAAAGATTCAGTTATAGGTCCATTTATGCTACTCATGAAAACAAAAATTACTTCCAGTAATTGGCTGAAAGGATCATCAATCATAAAAGTAAGTGTTGTCTTTTATCATCACCTCACCTCCCTGATATCTCTGATGGTAGATGGGTACCAGTGATGTTCTTGGCAGTTTCAGGTGTCAATCACACAGAGCACATCTGGTTCATTGTCTTTTCAACTCAAGGTGTTCACAGTACTCCTGCAAAAAACATCAAGTTCCCAGGTAGCATTACCAGCCCACAAGATGCTCACTGTCTATAAAAACAACTGAGAAAATAAAAACCTGCATTCTGTCTGACTGGAACCTTGATCACCTGCTGCAGGCTCTTCCTGTCCGTGTCCTGGCCGTGGACACACCATGATTCAGTTTGTGATGTTTCCAGTCAGGATTCTTTCTGTTGCTCGTCTGTGTGTAAAGTCCATCACAGGTTCTCTGTGATGTTGATTCCCAGGAACCTGAACCTGGTCACCTGCTCCACCTCAGCGGTTTTGCTGATGTTGAGAAGTAGGTTATTTTCTGTGCATCACTCTGTAGGACCACTCTGAGGTCCTGCCGTTGTTGTTGCATCTCAGACATCTTCCAGAGGTAAACAATCAAATTTCAGTCCAACTTTGGTGTTTCTTAGATGCTAAGTACATTAGGCTTTCTTTCCGCCAGAGATGCATGAAATGACTCAGTGTAAATGCACCAAACCTCAATGAACTGTACTCATTGTCGTCTGATTCCAGCCTGGTGTTGTTCTCCAACAGTTCCAGCAGGTTCTGCTTCAAAGCTCTCTGTCGCTGAGGTCACAGGTCCTGTTGTTATTTCACAGGTGAACTTTTGATTGAATCCTCCTGCAGCAGTTAATGGCCGACAGCTGCCAGTCAGGTGCTTCTGTCTCCTCTCACTGTGCTCTCTAAAGACGTCTGCTTAATGATTCTTAATGATCGATGAAACCCAGAGTTGCTGTAGGACATTTGGGAATAAGTGGAGTGGCACTTCATGCAGGGAAATCACATATTTCTGCTGCTTCCTTTGACAGTGTTTGTTGCACTAATCAGGCAGCCAAAATCACATTTTCAGCACAGTAGGTTGCAAAAGAAATCAAAAAAGCAAAATGAATAAATCAATACTGGTATTTCAGTGCTAAGCAACAGCTCACACTGCTCAGGAGATGAACAGACTGCTGGTTTTTATTGTTTGAAGATTCATGTGTTACAAGCCGCTGATGTTTGCATTGAAACCTGCTGTCAAAACCACCAAACCTGCATTCATCCTCTGTTGATCAGGGCAGATTTTCTGGATCTTAAAAAGACTTTTGACACATTGAACCTTGATGCTCTCATTTATAAAATTAAAATTAAATTTTACAATAGTTTTAATCTTTCTAACCATTATTGCCATCTTTCTAAGAGCGTTATGCAAGAATTCCTCAGGGTTCTGTTCTTGGCCCACTTGAGTTTGTACATAATTGAGCCTGAGATGAATCTCATGTTTCATTTGTTTCGGCAGATATGTCTGGCCAGCTTCGTGTTGAGTGATTTCCACCCATCCTTGATCTGATTGGGCCGATCACAACCATTTATTTAATGTGTGGCAGGTTTGAAATGATGGCTGACAGAGGAGGGTCACAGGTCCAGATTTGAAAAGTCAGATGGTTCACCAAACTCAGACTGAGCTGTTAAACTAAACCAGCATGAATTAAAAATCTATTTGTTTCTCAAATATTCTCAGAAACATATTTAGTGTCTGTTTAGCTGTAATTTGAGAAGTTTTCTCGTACCACCCCAGCTTGTGTGTCTCTCATTGTTTGTGTGTCTCTCCACTTTGGTCAAGATGCAGTTTGGTCTGCAGCAATGCAGCTATTTTAACACAACGATGATCTTTTCCTAAACTTAACCAACTAGTTTTGTCGTCTAAACCTAACCAAACCATTTCAACCATCATTAACTGTTTCACCTGACTGTTACAATGTTCAAAACTCAGGAAACCTGCTGGACTAAATGTGCTTAAATGACATGCAAAAAGCTTAAAATGTGTCATCATGAAGCACAACTTGGCCTTAAAATGTATGTAATATTTATTGGATTCATCCAATGAGATCATGTTGTAAAGACATATATGTATCCACTGGGAGTATTTTGTCAGTTTCTACCGAGTTGTTGAAGCAGTTTCTGTCCAAAGCAGACTGGTTTGAAGACTGATGTCTAAACCTCAGCTTTGCTTTTCTTTCAGGACTCATCAGAAGTTAAATTAAGTTAAATTTAACTATAATGAAAAATGAATCAAAGCCTTTGAAGTGAAATATTTCAGTCTTGTGTTAGATCTCCATGTAAAATGTTAATATGGTGGGAAAAGTTTTCCTTGTGAGGCAGCTGGATTGGCAAGATCTCAAGATCAGACGTTCAGACCAATCAGTGTCCTGAGAGGAACCAGACTTTCACAGAGAGGAAAAGCAAAGATGGAAAAGATGTTTCCGTTTTTCTCTCGTCATAAGGTCTGTTGATCTGACTGGTTGAAGTTAGCCTGTGATAGACATGATAGGCAGATGGTTCATCCAATCACATTCCAGGTATTTTTTAAAAGTGCCTGCTGTTTTCTGAACAGCTTCCAACATTTACTTTACAGATGATTCAAAACCATTTTACGAGCAGCTTCTACAGTCGGGCTCTTATGATAATAATGATAACATTATACTGTAGTGTTACAGTTTGTGACAGGATTCTGCTTTCATTTAGAACTGTTCTAAATTAAAAATATCCCATAAATGCATGAATAACCAGGCTTGTCAGGTCTCAATGTGCTAATTAACTGTGTTTCCATTAAAATGTATCACAACTTCTTCACCAATTTTTTTATAAATATGCAAAAGAAAATGCAAATGAATGCTTGTCTTTATACATTTATGACCATATTGTCCATATTCACCTGAAAACCTGCTCTAAGATGTGACTCTGGTGAGTTATATAAACTGAAAAGTAATGGGAAAAGAACAGAACCCTGAGGGATTCTGGCTCAACTCTCTCATAAAGTCATGTTTCCATCTAAATGTACTGCAAATTTTCATCAAAGTTTTACTAAATCATCTAAAGGAAATGACTGATAATTGAATGTTTGTTTCCACTGACTACCATTATGTATGTTATTAAGAACTGGTTTATTGAGATAAATAGTTGGTGGCACCAATTCTCCAGTCAGAAAACCTTTATACCATCGCAGAAGAAGAGCGACAAGATGATCTCACTAAAACACTGGAAACATTAGAACCTCAAGCCGTGGAAAACCATGTTGGGAACGGGATGGTAGTTTCTATCTGCCATTACAAATCCTCCATTTCTAACGTGATACTTGAAAATGTTTGTGAATACTTGAACAGAAACACAGTGTATCTTAAACAGTGAGACTCCCTCTTTATTTGATCAGATCAACATGTGGAACTCCTCCTCCACAACACTTACAGGCTCTGGTGTCTAAGATTAACAGTCACCTCTTCATGGGTCCTGTCCTGTTTGACTTTCATGATCATTTTATTGTTTTGTGCTGTTTTGGATGTATTTTATTTTTGTGAGTTTGTATAAAAGCTCAGCTCAGCAGTATGAGCTCAGTGATTCATGCTTTATATAAGATAAACAGAAAATAAATGAATAAAACTGTGCACAAGCACCAGGCAGGGGGTTTAAACAGACCCTTAATTTCAGAGTTGTGTCTCTGATGTGAAACCAGTGTAATAAGTGTTACCTGTGTTAGCCAGGTATCGGCCAGCTGCAGTGTTCCTGTGTGACTAACTGAGCCAAATCAAACCTGCGCTCT
Organism: Lutjanus erythropterus; assembly: GCF_056507025.1. Classification (NCBI taxonomy): domain Eukaryota; kingdom Metazoa; phylum Chordata; class Actinopteri; order Lutjaniformes; family Lutjanidae; genus Lutjanus; species Lutjanus erythropterus. Next base: position 48,494,228 of record NC_139318.1, read on the forward strand.
TAATTTGGATGAGAGATGGTAATTTCTCTCAGAGGAGTGAAATTAACCAACACTTCCAACAGTACACCAACTTCTTCATCCCCAGCCTGATAATGAGCAGATACACACCAGGGAGGACTGTTGTTTCAGCTGAGGCGGGCGATTCAGAGGCGGCAGGAGGATTCTGAGGATTAAGAGGGAGGGAAATTGAATAACCCCCCCAAAAAAACTCAGCATCCTCCGTCAGTGTGCCCCTGAGCGAGGCGTGAAGCCACGATGTTAAACAGATCTGCTTAGACGGTGACTCTGCAGACAAAGTTTTATTTGATTTTTCACGAGCTCTGTTGGCTCATTTTTATAGATTCCACAATCTGGCAGACGACTTGATTTATCTTGAGGTTTGTCCAAAGCTGCTGATGAGTGCAGTGGACCAGTGGAACAGGTCCAACCATGTCAGAACAACGCCTGCAGCTGCACGTTAGTCATTATGTCAAAGAGTCTGTGTCATTTCGCGTTGATACATGGTTCCTCTGAACCACTTCCATTGATTACAGAGTTGATAATATAATTTTTCTGTTGTCACAGCGCTGATCTGAGCTCTGTAAGAGTTGGATGCAGACTGACTGGACATATCCTAGTTTCTGTAGATCTTTTAGCATTCTAACCTGAAAATAAAAGACATTTCAGATCATTTCAGTGTTCATACTTCATCATTTACACTATCAATTAAATAACTATTCAATTCACTTATTCACACAGTCCAGTCAAATTAATTTATTGATTATAATTGACTTGAATCAATCAAAATGTTTGTTAATGAGCCTCCGTCTGTATCACCTGCTGATCATGGATCCATGTAAGAATGTCCAGCTGATGTCCTTGGGTCCCTCGATAGACTCTATTCAGTAGGTGATTTGACGAGGGGTGAGGGTTTCCTTGCAAGGAAGCTGGACTCACAAGATGTTGGTGCAAACCAGTCAGCATCCTCAGAGGGACTGCTGGCAGCTAAGGGTGTGATTTTAGGTGCACCGACACAAGAAGCATCCATGGAAACACGAAATGAAAGAATGGTGGTTCATGAAGATGTTAGCATAGATACTCTGGAGAGAATTTCTTCACTGACAGCAGAGCAAAGAACCACTGAAGGATTTTATAGACAGAAAAGATCTGTTCACTCTTCCTCCTGCCAGTGTTGGTTCGGTGAGTTGATCTGATTGGTTGAAGTTAGTCTGTATTAAATTTGACAGATGATTCATCCAATCACCAGCCAAGTATTACTTTAAAAGTGCATGCCCTTTTCCAAACAGTTTTCCCTGATGGTTCTGTGTAATAAACCCTGTGGCGTGTCAGGTCAGGATGAGGAGGTTTCCGTCCCTGTTGTTAGTAAGATGACCACCAGTAGCAGAGAGAGAGTGCAGGAGCAGAGGGGTTCTGGATGTGTACAGGGAGGAGGGGCTGCTGGGGCTTGATACTTTATCTGACTGAGCTTTGAAAAACTGGACTCTCTCTCTCTCTCTCTCTCTCATGGCTCTGAACTATGGGCAGTCTAACTGAGGTGTGTGTTGGCTGGATCTGTCTGTGGTGCTGAAGGAGCAGCCAGTGTTGTAACTGTGCTTTTCTCTCTCAGTTTGATCTTGGAAATATATTATTTTCTTAACTACATACTGTAAATGCTCAGTGTTACACTATTGTAAACTATATAATGCAAGAACCATTCACACAGATGTGTTCTTAATTTTCTAGTAGTTTGTAAATTTTGTTAATATCTGACAGAAAATTCAAAGTCCAGACGTGTGGTGGAATAATGTGCAGTCAGTCTGATGGTATACAAACCAAAGTTTTTCACTAATGACTGAATATTTCATTAATTTGAAGACATTTAGAGTTTGAAAAATAAATTAGACATCATAATTATGCAGACATTATCCAATTGTCCAGTTATAATCATTTCTAATTATAACATGATTGTAAATTTCCATATAAAGCCTCTCATCATTAATTTAATGATGCATTATTACCTGCTGTCAGGTGATTTGGTCGTATATTTTCACATGGTTTATGAAGTCGCTGTCCTGTGAAACATCCTCTCGTTTTCTCTCCTCTGCAGTCATATTTCACCCTTTGCTGTGGCGACGTGTTTTTTTCTTTGAAGTCATTTTCATATTGAGGCATGTCCTCTTTATTTCAGTGACAGTCTGACCCTCAGGTAACTCTGCGTTAACAGCACTCGTTTATCCCGTTTCTTTGCTTTAGCAGGTCTTTTAATTCCACTGCTGACGCTGTTAAAATGACAAATTCTCCTTTATGGATCTCTGAAAGCAGGACATCAAACTCCAAACTGGTAAAGTTCTTCTTTTTATTCTTCGATGATAAAGTTCTGAAAATACACCCACCTCTATAACAAAATGTTTTAGAGATACAGTTTTTACCACAGAGTTAGGTTTGGGACATTTCAATGTTTGATCCTGGTGTAAACGTGCAAATAACTTAAAAATATATATATATTTGTATTATTCATTCACTTTAAGAAATGTACAAATTAATGGAAACTAGTCAACTACTGTGAGGGTCGAATGTTGTCATGTTTCTGTTTATAATATGCAGCAAATCAATTGAGTGAGAAACATGAGTGAACAGATACGCATCTTGTTTTTGGCTCAGCGAGGGTTCGTCTGCACACAAACTAATTAAACAGCACAAACAACCTGTGAGCACATTAAAGTCTGGATGAAAATCTGCTGAGGAGGCTCCTTGTTTAAAGTCAGTTTGACGCACAGCTCATCATGGTGTTATGGTGCAGAGACGAGCCTTCTCATATACAGTACGGCAATTATACGTGATTCCCACGGTTCTGCGTGTCCTCGCTCAGCTGTGCTGCTGGTACAAATGAAGAGTTGTCTGATTAAAAGTTGCTCCGCTGTGAGGATGAGGAGATGCAACTGGGCAACTGGGTCAGAGGAAGAGGCGAGTATGAGCGAGGCAGAGGTGGATAAAGACGGCGGGAGAGAGAAGCTTTGGGGAAGCCGACTGGCGTGATTGGCGAGTTTTATTTTGCTGGAATCAGACACAGCTCCATTTTGAGCGTGGTGTTTCTGTTGAGTCTAGGAGCAGGATTTGGCTGTTAGTGCGTTCAACTCGTGTGTGTTTGTCAGTGTGTCGAAGCAGCGACTGTCTGCTTTTGTGCATTCAGCATCTGTTGTTTTTAGACGGCGAGCCTCGGGGCTCCGGCCTGCATACTAATAATACTGCTAATAATGATGGCGAGCAAGCAAACAAAGATAGAGAGGAGAGGAGGGCAGGCCGAGGATAAATAAAGGAGAAAAAACAAGAGAAGAAGAAGGAGAAACAGTGAGAGAGGGATGGACGGAGGGACAGAGGGACGGAGGGACAGAAAGAGAAGACACTCAGTATCATCGAGATAATGATGATGAAAACAAAACCAGGCACTAATGTTGTTTCCTGCTCGACTCTCTGTCTCTGGGAGTTTTTAAAAGCATTCAGTGATACCAACAAAGAAGAAGGACAGCGTGGAGCTGCAGAGTGACCTCTGGCTTCAATTAGTGAGAACAGGTAGAACCGCAGATCAGAAAGAACCGGGACAGAAATCTAAACCTCCGTCATGTACGCTCTGAGAAATAAAGGTGCTAACTTCAACCATAAAGGGTTCTTCAGATTGTCTCCAAAGGAGAACCCTTTTATAAAGGTCCAACTTTGAACCCTAAGTTCTACCTCTAACCCAACATAAAGGGTTATACGTAGAACCATCTGTAAAAGGTTCCCCACAAAATGAGCGAGTCTACAGGGAACCTTTCTGTGATGTAATGGTTCCAACCAGAACCCTCTCGGGGGGTTCTATCAAGAACCTTTCCATCTTCTGGGTGTTAATAAGAAACCGCCCAGAGGGTTCTACGGTTTTATCTAGAACACATCTGTTAGATTCTATTGAGAACCCATTCATATTTCAAAGATTGATCTGGAACCCACCCACTGGTTTCTACTGAGAACCTTTTTATATTCCCAAGATTTTATCTTGGGAGGGTCTACTGAGAACCTCTTTATATTCAAAAAGGTTCATCTGGAACCCACCCAGGGGGTTCTACTGAGAGCCTTTTGACAAACCTTTGATAAAAAAGATTTCAACGGTCTTTAAAGAACTTCTTTTTAATCAAAAAGGGTTTTTTGATAGAAAGAGTTCTTGGCACATTCAATCTTCCAAAGAACCCATTTCTTCAACAAAGCATTCTTTAGAAGCAGATATTTCTGGATAGAACCTCAGCCCTTCAGGAAGAACCTTTTTGGAACCTTTGTTAATATAAGAGTGTTCTATAAACACGTCCCGGCTGAGCTGAGGTTTTCAGAGTAACAATGATTATCATCTGCATAATTTAAAGGCTGCGGTCTGTATTTAGCCTCGTTCAGCAGAGGAGGAGGAACTAGAACAGGAGGAACCGTGAGGACGAGGACACAAAGTTCACATGAGGTGTCTCTGAAGACATGATCATATTGATTATTGATCATTGATCTGAAGTGAACTTACAGATCTGAGTAGCTGCTGCTCAGCTGGAGGCTCCAGGCTACATCAGCTGCTACTAAAACACAACCTGTGACCCAACTGTCAGAGCTCAGGGTGCATCGTGGGTAATGTGGGCATCAGGTATCTCTGGCTCTGCTGCATTGATTTGATCCTTATTTTAAAAAAAGAAAACAATGACAGTTTTATAAATGTACTCACCTCATCTCCTGACTGTTCTGTCATCTGTGATTTAGATTGAAGTGGAAGATGATGGAAGAATAATATGAAGTGATTTTTCCTTTAATGTGGGCGTTTTATGAAACTCGGTCTGGTGATCGGATCGCGCTGCAGGTGCCGACTGTTTTTACTGAATCTGGGAAATCCAGTTTCTCATACTGTGCACCTGCAGGGTGGAACAACATGAGGAACCATTTAAAGCTTTCCTCGTTTTTATCCACAGGGCCATTTAAATCTTTAACTGTAGAACATTTTAAACGCATTTTATTGCGTCTTTTATTGTTTTTTACTTCTTGTTGCCACTTTTATATGAGTTTGTGTTTTCTGTGTCTAGGAGCTTTTATTTTATTGTTTTACTTGTAATTACAGAACATATTTGAGAGATTTTTTTTTTTTTTTTTGCAGGAACAGATATCTCTGTTCATGTTGTTCATTTATTCTAAGAAAAGCATTTATCCATTTTTATATGATACATGAGAGGTAATACAGAATATTTTGATTTATTTTATACAGTGGAGGAAAGTAGATCCGCCGCCTTTTCTGCCTTTTGTTCGTGTGCAGTGTTTATGAATGAGGCGACAGCTCTCTCATATCTTCAATCCTGGATCTTCAGAGCAGAAATAAGTGGATAGACACGTCCTCCATGATGGTGGATCAGATCGATTTCCGGGTCACCCGATGAGCAAGAAGGCGTAAAATGAGGCAGATGAGAAGCTGCAGAACTTCCAAGGTCAAAACATGTTTTTTTCAGTCAGACTGTTTTCCCTCCGAGATACAAAGTACCAGTTGAACGGTTCATGATTTCTGTTGGTAATTTGAGAAAAATAATATCTTTACCATTCGAGCCAAGTGCAAGACCTTAAAGCTGAGTGGGTGGAGCATCCAGAGGGATTATTACTACGTCAAGAGCAGCTCTGCCTCCTGCAGATAAACTCTGAACGTGTGAGAGAAGGAAGGAGAGGAAGAGGAGTGTAACAGGAGGAAGAGAGAAAGTCTTCTGAACGTATTTAAACTCTTGGTCGAGACAGAATTACCCACTCATGGAATGCAGCCCTGCTGATTTTATTATGCCATCAATTTTGTGTGTCAACGCTTCCACACCCCACTTCCTGTCTGCTTCATCTCTCGTCCACTCCTCTCCTCCCCGTCTGCCACCCCCCCCACCATCTCCCCCTCCGTCTCCATGCAATATTATCTTATTCTCTCTCTTCTTTTATTTATATATTTCCCACAGTATTAAAGTGATTTATCTTCTGTGTTACATTTCTACAGTTGCGAATTAATTATAGATCACAGGCGTCATCACATGGCTCTGCGCCACAGAGACGGCAGACACGCGTGTGTGTGTGTGTGTGTGTGTGTGTGTGTGTGTGTGTGTGTGTGTTTTCTATCATTGTCACTTAGTTTTCTGCAGTGGAATCATCCAGAAAATCAGGTACACCAAGAACAAGTATATCATGTCAGAGAGGCAGCAGACCCCGACACAGACGGAGTCAAATATAGCTGCAGCACCTCCAGCTGAATCCACATCAGCACACAAAGAACTCATTCCAGACTGTGCAGCAGGTAAAAATTATTATTATTATTATGACAACATCATGATTTTATGTCGACTTAAAGTCATACTTACCTTTGAAGAAGAGTCGTTTCCTCGTTTCCTGTCAATCCCTCATTTGTGTGAATTCAGTACAGGAATGGCAGATCCACTAATAATAAACACTATAGAGATATATAGAGATTTAATTACAGATTATTGTTCATTTATGAAACAAACATAAAGATAAGATAATCTAAATAATCTAAACTAACCTTAACTAAGATAACATCAGATATTCCTTTATTAGTCCCACAATGGGGTAATTTATTTTTTTTAATTTATAAAAAAGGAATATACAAACGAAAAAATAGGAACAATATAAACAGGGGGAACAGTATATACATCATATGGAGCGTCAGCAGTTGAATTTACACTTTTTTATGCTTTTTATTTATTTTTCATATTGCACATAGAATGATGATAATACACCTGATTAATGCATGTTGGAATGAAGAATTCACCTGAGTGAAATATTGATATTTCACACTGAATGATAATAACACTAACCCTGATTAAAGTACTGAATATTTGGAACTAACGAAATTTAAAATGAATTGCACAGAAACAGAGACACGATCTTTCCTTGACGTTCCTGGATGATCTGATGAGGTTCATGTGTGGAAACAGACTCAGACTGATGACAAACAGGTCAGTGTTGGTGTGACGTTTCAGGTCCTCACGTCTGTTCACACTAATCATCTTTTTTTGTTGATGTGGCAGAAAGTGTTGAGCTGAGTGCTTCTTGCCCAGCCTCATATAAACTAGGTAATTATCCTGACGTCTCATTGCCTCTGAATTTATGCTGGTGTCTCGGCTCAGACGCTCAGAGACGAGGCCTCTTCACTCACAAACACAATGAGACGAAATGACACTTGGACGTCGTCTCTGCTGCTTTATCGTCATTTCGGCTGGTAGTTTTTGTCTCGTGTTTTTTGTCTCTGCAGGTCGGACTGTAATGACGTGTGTTTGGCTCACCTGCGCTTGATGAATGTGCTCTTTGTATGAGTACGAGCGCGCGCTAAATGACTCAAATGTAAATGTGATTGCACTCGCGCATGCAGAGAGAACGATTGGCCCCATGGTTTGAATAAAATGCTTCATTTGTGCGAGAGAACGACACCCCCGGTGTTAGCGATGCAGGAGTGAACGTTCAGGGGTAATTCCACACGTCAGTCAGTCGACTCTCTTTATTTCTACTCTGAAAAGCTCCATGAGAGCAGGAGGCTGAGAGAAAATGATCTGGAACCAGATCTGCTACCCTCATGGGAAAACTATTGAATCACTGCTCATCACAAAATCAACACAAGTTGTGATTTGTGTAACTTCAGTAGTTGTGAGGAGAGTTTGGGGACTTATGCTGATGATTCTCACATAATGACCAGTTATGACCATTTAAATCACTGCATAATTATGACTTAATTACTTTGGTCTCACTAGCTTTTGAGAAATGATCATATACATAAAAAATACACATTCCTCCACATATATTATTGAATTACTACACAATGTCTACACACTCACTTCTTGTGTAGTGTTGCATCACTATTGATCACTATTGAATTTCGTTTCATTTCAATACAAACTCTTTTGTATGACGATGTGGTAAAACAGTCATGCTGAAATTATTGTGACTGAAGTTGTGATTGTTTTGCATTACAATTTTGATTTTTGCTGAAAAAAAATTATTAGAATTGTGATGATGTGACATTTGTAGAAGTCTGAACCAAACATGTTTTCTTTCTTCTGGAGAACAGAAGAACAGAATTTTTTGGCAGGTCGTCTCTGCAGCTCTACAGTAGAACTTGAGATCTGTTCTAGAACCCAGTGAGACTCGATGGTTTCGGTTTCATGAGCTCACGTCGGGTTCAGGTTGTATTATTTATTTCTTTTCATTTCAGGTCCAGTTCCCTGCATGAATTGTCTCTGTCACTAAAACTCCTTAAGAAAAATGTTCAGGTCCATTTTGGACAGAATTTTATCGACATCAGGCCTCGACGAGCTCAACTTCTTCAGGCACGATTAAAGTGCAACATCACAGTGCCTCATTACAGTCCTGCCTTCTCACACATTTCTCCCTTTTCTGATGTTGAAGAAGGACACATTTACTATTATTTACTTGTATTTTATTTATCCAGTATCATGCTGTATTATAGTGCACATACATTATTCTTATAAAACAAGAATGAGCTTCCACAAGCTTTATTTCATTAAATTGACAGAAATTGTCATCATATTGTTGTGGGAGCTGCTGGTGCTGCAGACGCCTCGGTTAGGTTTTTTGAAAAAGGAAAATCAGGTGAGAAAACGTTATTATAGTGAGGTACTGTAGAGCTGCAGAGATGATCTAAAACTCTTCTTCTACACATGAAACAACACGTTTGTTTGGTTCAGAACTCAACAAATGTCACATCATCATTTTTTACCATAATTGGAGCGTCTCCTGAGCTGAGGTGTCCTGCTGAATCTGCCTCCAGGAAAATAATCCTGCAGATAAATGTGTGAGACTCGAGTGATCGGTGCTGCTGGAAGCATTTTGGAAAGTATGTAACTATACATACTATATTCAAGTGGTTCATAATTTAATATTTGTTGTTACTCTCAGACTCATAATTGAAAACAAACACAGACTTCCTCCTGAAATTCTGTATGAAAGAAGTGACACGAATAAATATTTTTCTTTTGTCAGAGACGCACTTCACCTGAACCTCTGTGTCGGGACTCACAATAACAAAATTGTGCTGTAGACAAGTTTGGCACAGAATGAACGTTGGAACGTTGGTATCAGGAGCTCAATTATGCAGCGCTGCGACTGAAACTGAAAGGATTCTGTCATTCTGTCAGCCCGAGTTCGACATCACCGCCTACATCTGTGCCGACCACTTCACAAGTACCTGTGAAGCTGAAAGGATAGTAATTTGCACGGGGGGATTCATCGCAACATAAAATGTCCCTGTTGTTTTGTTCGTCTTTGAACAAAAAACATGTTTGCTGTCAGAAATAAATATTATATTCTGATGTATTAAATCCACTTTGTTTGATACTCCAGGGATTTTTACTCTGAGTACCTCCTGGTAGGCTTTTTCTACATTTCTTCTTCTCTTTCCTTCCACACAGACGCACGTTTCCAGTCCTGAAAAGACGTGTTTTTGTTGACAGTGTGAAGCTGCAGCAGAGCCATAATTTGCCAACATGTCTGATAACTTTTTTTAGACAGACGACAATTAAGTAATGTGGTGTCAACAAGCGAACCTGCTATTAGTGTCTCGCTCTTGTCACGGCTGTCCATAGTTGAGACGGTGACACTGCAGTGAAAGGGAGAAGAGGAGAAAATGAAAGGGTTGTGTCGAGGAGGAGGAGGAGGAGAGATAAAACTGGTGTAAGGCCAAAGGACGTGAACACAGAGGAAAAAAAGACAATAAAATAAACAGGAATAAAAACAATATATCAAAGATTTCTAACAACATTTACAAAGAGAAAACTTCTAGAAAAAGATGTAAAAGAAGCAGGAGTCTGAGTCAGACAGTTCCACAGTGTGGTGCCGCTAAAAGCCAAACCTTTTCTCACAAACCTTGACCTGGGAGGAACCAGCTGCCGGGGCTCGATGGCTGAGGGGACACAGACCAAGTCAATAAATCACAAATGTTTTCAGGAGCAAGACCATTTCAGGCCTTAAAAGAGAGCCATAAAATTTTAAAATCAATTCGATATCTAACAGGGAGAGTCTAACGGGGCTCCTCTCCAGCCTCGGCTGACAGCTGAGGAAAGTGCTTTACAATAATCAAGCAGAGAAAAGATAAAAACATCAGCAATTGATAAAATAACCTCGTTTTAGAGATCTTCACAGTTTTCAGTTGCACTTTGCTTAAGTTTAGGTAACAAATATACATGGTAAGGTTTAATGAAAGATAAAGAAATACTAAATAGCCACACTGGCTATTAGCCTTCATTCAAATAGCATTGTTTGCTACGTACACCTCAGTGCTAATGGCATCTGTTGACTTTAATTTGACATATTGTTTAAATGCCAACATTTTTAATGTTTTTGTTTGAAAACTAAGGCAACAAACACTTGTTTATTTTAATCCAGATGGATCACCATGGTAACCTGAGCTGGAGGCCTCTTCCAAAGCACTTTAACTTTCGGGATCAAATAAAAAAACTGTCAACAGCCCGACTGACCAATCAGGTCACTGGAAAAGGACAGAGACAAAAGTGCAGATTCTCAAAATCTAATGTAGATGAAAATCTAAGGAAAGCTTTTTGTATGAATTCATGTATGTGGTTCTTCTAAAAAAACTAAGAATAGCAATGCACTTTAGCAGGTTGCACTTAAACTGACAGTTGAGATTATTTTAGTATAGTTTAGGATTATTACAGTAGATGGCGGCTGAAACAGCCCCAGTTTGAAGAAGCTAAGCAATGTCCCGCTGAGGACAGAGTCATCAGCAACACGAATTTTACACACCTAAAAAAATCTGTATCGGTTTTAAATGTACACAAAATTTCAAATATTTTCACCTGTTGACCTCGCTGTCGGACAGACTTTCCTGATGGGAATCCATCGTTATATAAAACAAACATCACTTCAATCCGTCGTTAGTCTTTATTACTGTGTGACCTCAGAGTTTTGAAATGATTTCTGTATTCACCAAAGTCACACAACAACACAAACAAACTAACAGATCAAGACACTGACACAGACAACAGATACGTCCCTCATGCAGCCACACTTTACATAATCCAGACTCTCACTTTAATTTTCTGAGACAGGAGACCAAGATGAGCACTGAAACAGCTGCTGGATTTTGAGGGAACCCAACAGAAATACCTCAGACTCATCATCACTACCTTTTTGTTTTTTGAGAAATCCAGGAAAGAGGAAAGCTTTAAGATTTGTTTGGCTGCTGGGATCTTTGAGTTTGAATGTATACCTGAGTGTCATCAGCATAGAACATCATGATTTTGAACGCCATGGCCAAAAGGAAACATATAAAGAAAACAGAAGAGGGGCAAGAATGGCGCCTCGAGGAACACCACACTGTTCTTGTATATTTACACTTTTATGTTTATAATAAACATCTAAAATGCATTTGTCTTTCAGTAAAACAGTAAAGCTGGAATACAGATAACATTCAGACACCTGCAGACACAAAACATGATACAATATCTAAAAGGAAATAAACTGCACGCTTTCTATTAATGTGGCAATCAACTAAATGATGGTGGAATAAAGATAATAAAAACTCTACTCTGCTCTTTTGTCACTCATGTCCACACCCCCAGTCCTGACAGCCAGTGACACACCAAAGACTTTCCTGCTTTTGGGAAACCTGACCTGGTTAATTCCTTCACTGTCAGTTAAAGCAGAAAAGCAGAAAGCGGTCCTTCTCTACCTCGACATTCGGGCCGCCCCGAGTCCACATCTGACCGAGATTTGCTTGTGTGGAACTGAACGTCTTCATTCATCATTCCCTGGGATCTGTCAATCTGTCCAGGATCCGACAAGTTAAAAATCTCTGGAGACAGCTGATAAATAATCCTTCACCACGGTACCGTGAGCTTGTGAAAGCCATGACTTTATTTGTTCCTTCTTGCCTCTGTTTGCCATTTATATCCTTCTTTTTTATAAACTTTGAGGGTCTGATTGTTGTCTGAAAGTGAACTGAACTGAACTGCTGGAGAAACTTTCCTGTTTTGAGTTTCATTTGTTGGATTACAGAAAATCCAAAGTGGAATATTTTTGTTTAATGAACTAAACTGAGCTGATCCACAGAAAAACTCAAAGACTTCTGTTCTGTTTTGTGTGTTTTAATATAATCTTCAAACAGCTGTGTGCTGAGTGTATTTAAATTCAGGCCCTACAATTATTTCATGGAATCGTCTGTGTAGTGGAAATTAACCAGGAGAATTGTGTATTTTGAATCATTTATGGAACTTTTTACTGGATTAAACTAAAGATTTGGAACAGATAATAGTTCTCAAGTTATCAGCAGTTATTTTACAGTCCTGCTTGGAGAAACACGAGTATTGCACATTGAAATCTGTGCTAATATGAAGTATCTGCATTTGTATTTTGGTGACTGAACTGGTGACGTCATGGAGCTTCTGGTGTTTGTCGGTTTGGCTCTTTGCATTCAGAGTTTTGGACGTTGAAACTGTGTTTTGCAGACTGAGGCAAAGCAGCATAAAATACTGTGATTTGCAATGAAGAACATCAATAAGAAAGAAAGAGAAAGAGAATACAGCAAAATGGGAGGCAGAGTAATGGCTGGATGTGAGGAGGAGAGGAGGAGATGGATGGAAAAAAAAGCAGAAAGAAGAAGAAGAGATGGATCAGAAAAATGAAGCAGGAGACATGCAGAGGAGAAGCCGGGCAGTGAGGCAGACATTTTGACTGGTTATTAGTGCTGCGGCTGTTTGTGTCAGAGCTGCTCTGGATTAGACATCCTCTGACACATCATATTTCCTCACCTTTTAATTGGACTGTCACGCCTCGGACCACCCACCCTGAGGCGCGGGGGCCGTGATGTGGCCCTGCTGGACGGGCGCCCGGTTATCTCACACCATTTTCACAGTTTGACTGAGCAGAGAAAGAAAATTATCACAGGCAAATATAGAAGTAACACATCTCACATCCTGCTGCCATGAAGTGGAGGTGAGCTGCAAACACTGATTGATAAAGTGACTCCTCTGCAGACGTGTTACACCAGGTGAGCAGCTCACGCTTTCATTTAAAAACAGGTGAAACTACAGAAGGAAAAGATAAATGCACCGTCATTAACACCATTTATTCCTCTTTAACACGACTTTCTTAAAATGAGCTTTGTTTCTGCTTCCTTAACAACTTTAGCAGCTTTCCTCACTGAACAGAAAAGGTGAAAATACTGTGAAGTTGTTACTCTGCTGACAAATCTGGATACAAAGGAGGTCACAGCGGCTGGTTTGGTAGGTGAAGTGGAAGCTCATCTCTGAACAAACGTCAGTGTTGGATTCTTTTAATCATAAAGTCTAACTGAGTGGTAGAGACACATTTTTACAACAGATGAAATGCTCTGATTTGAACAACAGCCTCCATCTTATATAGTTTTTCCTTCAAAAAGTTCTAATCCTTTCTTGCATTAGTTAAAGTTGTAGTGGAAGTAAAGTTTATTGTCCAGAGATGTAATGTTGTCAACAGGACTGAGATCATAAATGTAGAGCTGTGTGTCGTCTGCATTATGTCCTAACAGTACAGTTCAAACCACGTTATTATTATTATGGTAACCAGTATTTATGTTTATTGTTAGGTGGTGACCTCTAGTGGCCTTTTAAAGAGCACATGACTTTAACCGGGACACGTACGTGACCTCCATCATGTGTCATACATAAAATACTTAACCACGCAGTTCAGCACGTCTAAATCTAACCAGGCTGCTGCCATTTCAAAACAGTAACCACGTCTTTAACGTCATATAACTGAAGCATAACTTAACATAACGCAGCAGTCAGCAGCATGACGGTGGATTTAACAGGAGGAAACAAAGACAAAAGGTTTGACACATCTTCTAAGTGTCAGAGCGTGAAATCTAAGTTTGAGGGAAGTGATGTGCAGTTATGATTATCCAGCAGATATATTCAACCAGAGCAGATCAACTTTATTTATTATGTTCGAGAAATGTGGAGAAAATGACAACTGTGATGTGTGACAGCAGTCCTTCATCATAAGACCACCCACTCTGTCCATCTTTAATTTTTTACTTTTTTACACACTTTTACGTCTCTCTGAGGATCTCTGTGTGTGTGTGTGTGTGTGTGTGTGTGTGTGTGTGTGTGTGTGTGTGTGTGTGTGTGTGTGTGGGTGAATGTAACATAAAATGGTTTGATTGTGTCTCTTTCTGCAGACTGAACTGCTTTTGTGAAACGTAACAAAAAGAAAGAGAACATGATTTTATTTTCCACTCAATTACTCTGCTTCTGTCTCAGTGTCTCTGTTTCTGTCTCAGTGTCTCTGTTTCTGTCTCAGTGTCTCTGCTTCTGTTTCCATCTTTGTTTCTGTCTCAGTGTCTCTGCTTCTGTCTCAGTGTCTCTGTCTTTCTCTCTCTGTTCACCAGCGGTGAAAAGTTTGTTGTTTTAAATGATTAGTAAAATGCTCTGCAGCAGAATTTATCCTGAAGGAGGTAATAATATCTGTCTCGGTGCAGTGCAGTGTGGGTAATTTAGCAGGAGAAGGAGGGCTGTGAGACTGAAGCTCAGTCTGCACACTGACTGAAAACTGACTGATATTCTGTCCAGTTTCAGGATAATGAGCTCATCAGTGTCTCGATGTCGACTGACAGACACAGACTGACCTGAGACCATCACATCGTGTCTTTCAGTTAAATATGAACAGGAACTTGAACCCTAGATCTTCAAATTAAAAGCATGACTCTCAGCTGTCAGGGTTATCTTTGCTCTTAGAAGTAATTTATACGACTGGCTCTTTAGATAATGAGATTACTGTCATTAAAATGTTACATCCAAGGACAGATAAAGACTTAACTTCATGTAGAGGAGTTGAGCCGCTTGTTAGGAACAAATGATCTCCCAACGAAGTTTAATTAAACATGATCCTGTCAGGAATAAGTGAAGGAAACTGTTTTTCTCTGTTAGCCTGGATGTTAGATGTAGCTTTTGTTAGAAATAACTTGTTTGTGTTGGACTGCACTCTAAAAAGAAATGAATCCAACAGTTTGCATCAGTCTTTTTGAGTTAAATATGTTCAACCAATGAATTACAGTAAGGTAGAAGAATCAGCTTTTCCTCTACAAGCAAAAGTATTTTAATTACCACTTTCTTAATATTTGATGCATATATAATATTTTACTTTACTCATAAAATAAAGTTGTTTTCCTCGCATTACTTATTTTTTACATTTTATTTTTAAGTGTTTTATTCCTAATTATCATAATTGTTTTTTTGTTTTGTTTTTTGAGTTAACAGCCTTTTATAAAATTAAGTTGCTCCTCGGGAGTTTTGAGCTTTTTCATGTTTTTTAAATAAATTAATTCATTACACAACCATATTAACAAATGAACTTTTTTCTTCTAAACTGCAGTTAAATTATACAAATTTATATCACCCCACAAATTATAAATCGTCAAACTGGCCAAGCCAATTTTATGAAGTTTACTATTACTATTTTCAGGATTTAGTTTTGAATCAATTCACAGAGGAATTTGAGTTTGAATTACACACAATATTAAATTGATACAATCACCAATATAACTATAACACAGGTTATTAAAATAATGTTTGCATTTTGAAGTTTTATCTTTATTTAGTTCTCGTCTCCTGAGTTACTCTTCAGGGTGGTTTTGGATGCAGTGGACCTTTAATCACACTGTTGTGTCATGTGTCCTTTTTTAGTTTTCTTCAGGGGAATCGAAAAGACACAGCAGCATCATTTGTGACATGACTGCATTTCATATGTTGTTCATCAGGTCTTGTTCTTTGACTTGTCTCATGTGACCGCCTCGCCCTCCTCCATCTTTGTTATTTCCCGTCAGCAGCAGCTTCCCTCTGTGGCTGCAGAGACAAACAGACCTGCACAAACACAGAGTGTCTCCTCTGCCCTCATGTTTGCACTGGAAACACTGGAGGCGGCCGCGACACCGCTGCTGGTGTCACTGCACACTGTCTGTACTGTCTGTCTGTGGGTTTTTTCCTCTGGCGCCCCCTGTAGTTACTGATGGTAACAGCAGTTTAATGTGGTTCAAAAAAAAACTTCCAGGATTCTGGGGGCAACAAAACAAGCTACTGTCACTTTAATAAAGAACTCAGGTAATAAGTGTTTATTTTTTTCCCATCGTTCTGTGAGGAACCACAGTCTGACTTTACGCTGCAGACGTCCTGAGTGTGTGAGCCGCAGTGACAGGAGTTGGTTACCTGGCTGACATGTTGGAGGTGTGCAGTCTGTCGCCTGCAGCTCACTCTGGCTGCTCCTGACAGATTCACACTCATCCACTGACAACAAATCAAACAACCTTCGTCTTCTGTTTGATGAACAGTAGGAGTGAAGCTAAGCTGACAAACACATTGCGTTTCCTGTGACTACTTCAAAATAAAAGTCAACTTGCTTCACTAGCATTCTAAAATCACATGCAGATCCGTTTATAGAGATTACATTGGAAACGTTATAATCAATGTCGGGTATTATTGAACAAAATTATGACAAGTACCAATACGAGTTCACTTACAGTGATACCAGTGTCATTTGACATCCTTTTTTAAACTTCCATGCTTAATGTTCTGTTGGTTTCTCTGTGTGCTGAACTGCCAACTTTAACTAATACACCACACACCACTGCTAGCTACTAACTGCAAGCTGTAGCTGTTAGCTGTAGCTGCAAGCTGTAGCTGCTAGCTGTAGCTGCAAGCTGTAGCTGCTAGCTGCAAGCTGTAGCTGCTAGCTGTAGCTGTTAGCTGTAGCTGCTAGCTGTAGCTGTTAGCTGTAGCTGCTAGCTGCAAGCTGTAGCTGCTAGCTGTAGCTGCTAGCTGCAAGCTGTAGCTGCTAGCTGTAGCTGCAAGCTGTAGCTGTTAGCTGTAGCTGCTAGCTATAGCTGCAAGCTGTAGCTGCTAGCTGTAGCTGCCAGACTTCATCACATTAAATTGAAGAACACTTGCAGTCATTGGCTGTGAGCAAAATCATACAAATAGTACTTTTTCTAAATCTGGGTACAAAAATATTTGAATTTCAGCATCATTTGACTGAAAAAGCACCGGGTTACTTCAGTCATGACCTTTATGATCATTTAATTCAGTTAAACTCCTTTAACCTGAAATGTTTGTTCTTATGTTCCCAGTGTTGTTTGTTCTTTAAGGGATCTTTTCTTTACTCAGCCACACTGATTCACAGCAAACTATAAAGCACAGCAAATACACATCTGAAAATTCTGCGAGCTGCAGAAACATCCATGATTCAAACGTGATGATTTATGAGTGATCTGCTCTCTTTAAAGATGCCAGAGAAAAAAAAACCACACACTCTGGAGCTCATATATATTCCATTAAACACATCTTCACACAGCATCGTGTTCGTCATCATGGTCGCCGCTCTGACCTCTTGTTCTACATGCTCGAGTCCGACCACACATGGAGATGACAAATTTAAATAAAAGCTTAATTAACCGTGTTCGCCGTGTGGCACCTGCTGCAGATGTGATGTGTAGGAGAGCTCATTAATGTTTTTTGCTGTTCTGCTGAAAATAATAGTGATGAAATATTCCACTGTACCATCTGGCAGGCTGATAAGTCATGCATCAAAAGCAGCAGGGAGGGGACTGATTAAAAAAAACTCTGCTATAAGGGAGCTAATGTATATATTCATTTGACAGTGACATTTAAGTTAGAGAACATCCAGCTGAGGCTCCACTGAAGTTCTCTTTGACTTTCATGTCCTCTGAAATGTCTGAAGTGTGGACTGACAGGGGACATACGACTGAGGGAAAATACAGATAAGTCACTGTGTGGAAAATATCTTCATGTATTCACAGTGTTTGTACAGTATTTATGTGACTGGTGGGGAAAAACTGGATATGAGCTGTAAAATCTGAGGAAAATACACACAGTCACGGTTGTCAACCAGCAGCAGTTTGATTTGGTTTTGGCTCAAGCTGAACAATTAATCAAAATTTTATCAAAATCACAGTGTGGCCTGATGCAATTTTCATATCACAGGACGCACAATATTTGTTAAAGGCTAAATGTGTTAAAAATACAGATTTCTATTAAATGATTGTCCTGCTGCAGTGGTGTCCAGGCCTCAACATCAGATTCAAAGAAAACATCTTTGTAGAATTATTTTCATCATATTCATCATCAGTTAATCTGTCATTTTCTCAATCAAATTTTCAATTACTGATCAATCTGGCAATAATTCTCCCACTAATCGATCAGTTGTTTGGTTCACAAAATGTCAGAAAATGTTGATCAAAGTCCAAGATGACGTCCTCAAATGTCTTGTTTTGTCCAAAACTCAAAGATCATCAGTTTACTGTCAGAGAGGAAAGAAACCAGAAAATACTCACATTTAAGAAACTGAAATCAGAGAAAAAAAAAGATCCAAACTGATTCATTTATCATCAAAATAGTTGTCAACTAATTAATTAATCAACTGATCATCACAGTTCTGTTTGGTGAGAATAATGGTGATGAGAATAAGGATATAAAAATAATCATTCCCTCTAATGACACAGATCATTTCACAATATCAGTAAAAAAATAATCACATTTAGAAATTTTTATTTTTCGACCTGCGCTGCTGATCTACTGCTGCCTCCATCTGTTAGTTTATTAGTGTTATTGTGTAACTTCAGTGAATCTGAACAAACACACCAACAGCTCCTCTGTTCCGTCAGCTAAAATGACTGATTTTGTGAAAGGAGTTTGGTTGGTTTGTAGAGAGCGACGGTGGTTTCCTGTCAGAAAACACTCAAACTGATATTTCTTTTTCTTTTTTTTTTTTTAAGTGGGCCTTTCTTTAGGTTAAATTATCCCTTTAACAAAACAGAGATGTATCGTCTGTTTAAAGCTGCATTGATTTAAATGTATTTCAGTTTAACATCTGTTTCTGCACAGGCGCTGACTGTTCTGACGGCACATGAAGCGCTCATGCAGCAGCGTTGCAGTGAACAATAATATAAAGACGTGGTTAATGTGTGCAGCTGCAGTAAGAATAACCATATGTGGTCGAACAGCAGCTCTGTGACTTGTATTTATTCACAGAGAGAATTTTACAGCGCAGTGAGTCCCAGTGCAGATACCATCAGCCCGTCTCTGTGTTGCATTCACACAGCAGCATTTCTCAGTGACCTTTAACTCCACCCGGGAGATTATATCTCCACCTCTGCCTCCACCAAGTCTCCCAGCACACAGCAGAACACCCGGCGACTGATAACCGCTGCTTTATCATCACAGCGTTCATTACTGTAGATTTACAAACCAAGTTACAGCGATAGTGAGGTTGCTGACTCAGTCTTTGTGCTGTTTGCTTTCTTGTTTCATGATAACCTCAGAGCAGCTTGTCAAAGTCAGAGCCTCCCTCCGACAAATCTGACCCAGTTTGAAAGCATCTTTTTTTTTTCGCAAATTAGCACCATTAAAAAGTGATAAATGAGCTGTTAGCAGCTCCTGTTTGAAAACTTGAAATATGATAAGTCTTAACCAAGTTCTGTAGTTATATGAAGCTCAGTTTTTCTGAGTTTTATGGATGTTTGAACTTTTACCAGAATTTTTTTCTGACTCTTTTAACGGTGGTGCAGTGGTTAGCAGTTTTACCTCACTATAAGAAGGTTCTGAGTTCTTCTCCAGGAACTCCAGTGTGCTGCCTGTGCTGCCGTACGAAGGTAAAAGGCAGGAACTTCTCCGAGTGCACAACTGAGAGAAATGACTTTAAAGTTTTCTTGTTGTCGCAAACAGATAATTCTATATGTGTCAGTTTTATATCTTTATATCAGGTTATTGTTTCTACTATATATATATTAATCCTGACCTCTGATTTGACCTTTGACCTTATTTGGAAGTTCCTGTACTCTGCATTTGCAGAGCGAACCAAAAAATATTGGGTCATACCAAAGCAAAAGACAAACTTCCGTTTTATCTGATGACTTTAGCTTTAAAAAACAAAATAATGACAAATATGATCAAATCCTCAGTCTGATAATGATGTCAAATTAAATTTACCTTTTACTGTTAATGTTTACATTATTGTTATTGTCATCATTTATTTACATTTATTATTATATTACAGTACACTTGTGATGTCCCAGGTAACTTTTCAAATCAAATTATTTCAATGGTTTCTGAGCATTTGAAGCTGCTAATATTTATATTCTAATAAAATAACATTTGGAATATAAAAGGCAACATGCTGTTCACTTGTTTGGACCCAGTGATCAATCTGGCAATATTTTTTTTTACAAATCGATTAGTTGTTTGGTCCATAAAATATCAGGACTCAACAAAAACAAATAAGAACAAAGTTAAAAGAGGTCAATAAATTAAACTGAACTCATCTAACAAACCTGACAGAGATCTGAGGGAAACAAAACTCAAAGTCCTCCTGATCCCCCCCATGATTTCTGAGATCTTGGTATGGTCCTTTTCCTGAGAGTCTGCATAAAAGCTGGCTCCGCCCTCTGCATGATCTTTTGTCACACCTGGAGGAGAGCTCAGCAGCAGGTAATTCAAACTCTGCACCAAACACTCTCTGCTTTATGTTTAGGGACTGCAAACTGCACATGAATTCAATCTATGAGGGTCTGAAACCTGAAACCTTCAGTTGTGATCAAAAACACAGTGACAGAACACCAGGAAACAAAGGTTCATGGTGGAATTTAGGCTTCCACACTTTGGAAGACTCCAACAAACTTTTCAATTTGGCTTAAATTTTACGACCCGTCCAACTGTTGAGCACGATTTGTTCACAGCGGAGGTTTAAATGTGACATTATGCAAATTCTGTCCATCCAACATATTTATTGGAAGTAATATTACTGTGGGTTCTTTTTTCATTTTGTAATTTATCCAACATATTTCCACTCATCAAGAACCCCAAAACTCCCAGCTTTGGTCCTGGCTCCTTCTGTGAGTCACAGAAACAGATTTTATGTCTTTAGCTCATCAGGAGTCACAGTCTGGTGCCGATCCACATGTTTTGTGTTAAAGTGTGTGAAGTACAGACCGTCTGCAGGTTTATTGGAGAATCTCTGCAGGAATCAGAATGAGCGAGGCCTGTCTCTACCTGTCTCACTGCTCCTGTCTGTTGTCCGTCCTCGTCCACTTGATCTCCTTTGGTCTCTGTGTGGGCCGTGTGCCACCTCGCTCGGTGACCGAGCCCTTTTTTCACCACCAATAATTTCCACCCTGACTGCAGCAATGAAAGGCAGAAGGTAGATGAATAATTTATCTGTGGTGGGCTGTGTGGCCGGGAGAGACGCCGCTAACCCGTCGAGCGAAGCCCCACTGTGGGGTTGGTTGGACGGAGGTAGAGCGGCCATGTCACGCCCAGCACACGGTTAGAGCTGCCGTCCTTTTGTGGGGACGAGAGTCCGAGGTTTCCAAACACACTGAGTCATCGTCCATTTTCCTGTAGGTGTCAGGATGAGGTCAGAGGCTGTTTAGAAGAAAACAAATGCATCAATGGAAGAAAAGTTCAGATGATTTAGTTGAAGTTGAAGTTTTATTAGCAGAATCCAAGTTTGTAGTGGTTGGTCAAGGTGGAGCTCAGTAATGTATCGTCTGTTTTTAAATTGATATGATGACAGTTTGTCATTTACACATCCAGCACTTATTGAGCAGCATGATTTAAAAAGAGCTCATTTGTAAATTTGGAGTTGTGTTTGTGTCACCTGATGAATTTCAATTCAGTATTTTTTCTTTTTTTGGTCTCCACCACCTCCTGAAATGTTGGGCTCTTTAGCTGCTAAATGCTCCACTGTGTTCACCAGCTCGTCTCTGACTGCGTCTGTCTGCTGTCTTCTCCTCAGCAGGTTGTCTTCAGTGTCTTTTTACAGTTTTTATTCTGATAATGACACTATGAGACCTCTGAGAGTGAACCAGAGCAGGAAACATCGAATAATTCACACTCTTTGTGTTTTCACCAGTGTTGTGTTGAGAACTGGCTCAAAGTTCAGTTGACACAGATGAAAATGAACTAGTTCACCTTCATGTCTTGTGTTTTTCTCAGTTTTCTCACAGTGTAGTCTAGTAAAAGTCTGTCCACGTGTTGGGACACTCAGGTAACTGACTGACTTGTTGTCTGTCCTTTTGTCCATGATGTCTTGTGATCATCAATCACTTGCAGATATTTCCCAGAACTGTCAGAATGCTTCAGCTTCATGCGTGTTTCAGATTCTGTGCAGATGTGGCTGATACTCTTGTTGGTTGACTTGTTTTGTCTGTTGGAATCAGCACTGATTTGTTCATAAAGCTTCATATGAAGTGGCTTCAGTAGTTCTGAGAGCTGCGTCTGAATTTCCACTCGCTGTCGTCTTACGTCAAACACGGTGTGTTAGTTCCTGTTCACTGCATGGCTTTAACTTTGTTGTCTGATGCATTATTATAAAATTATTGATTAGAGTTAATCTCTTTATTTCTGCAAAACTCTTAATCTAGGAACTGAGAACAGCCTGTGCTCTGCTCTGAAAATGGCGGGTAGCTTTCACATCATCACGCTGTACGCTCAGGTCGCGAGCTGATGACATCATTACGTTGTGTTAGGTGCAGTGCAGAACATGGTAACAAAGTAGAATGTTGAAGTGAAGCAGTGCTAAAAAAAAATTAGTTTTATATTCTTAATATTTTGTTAGCATTGAATCGCAGTTTTGCATTTTTTTTATGACAGTTTCAATAATTTTATCAGTGATTCTGATTTTTCTTTTTAAACCATGTTAGCTCAGGTTGTGCAGACTTAAGAATGAAGCATTTGAAGATAGTTTAGTTTAAGAATGAGCACAACTGCAAACCATGAGAGCAGAAAGTAAAGTGTTAGATCTGGGTGTTTAATAGACTTTCTTTCCTGTATTCTGGCAGCTTTTAAAAAATGAAAGTAACAGAATAAAAAGTATTATATATATATATATTTTTTTTTTTTTTTTTGCAAACAGATGACTTAAGATGACTTATAACTGACACATATTAGCTGGGAAACACAACTGGACCAACATTTAGCCTGATCCTATTTCAAATTTGATGACATTAATGTAGAAAATGAATTTCTGTCCATCTCTCACTCACTGAGGACACAGAGGAGGACGAGATACGAGCATGGACGTCTGTAGACGTCTTCATTGTACAAACAACATCACAGCTCTGTGGTTAAGATCTCTGCAGGTTTAGGGACAGAACACAGGGTTTGGAGGAAGGATCACACCAACAAGATCTTTTGTGAGTCAGAAACAGACGACTTTTAGAGTTTTAGGGCTTTATGGAAAACTGTACAGTTCCAGGAATTTGTCATAAATTGGGAGAAATATGTGAGAACTGTGATCCTGGGAGGAAACCAGGAGGGAGTCTTCTGGAAACATCTGCAGGTATGAGACTAAGTGTCTTGAAACAAGATAAAGAAGGATAAGTCACCATCACTGTGTTGGGTTTATGAGAAGGTTGACTTTAGGAACAGAAACAGGTTCCTTATTAACTTTCAAATCTTTTTTGCTGAACCTTTGCAGTCACAATATTTTGTTCCTCTCTGAATAATGTTTTAAAAACTCAATTTAAAAGAAAAGAAAAAACAATCTGCAGAAAAACAGATGTAAGAGATGTTAAGTGGAAGTATAAAAGTTTTTTCCTTTCTTTTCAGCTGGTTTCTGTCTCATTTCTGCTGCTGTGTTTGTCCTCTCTGTAGTTCTTCAGTAAATGCGGTTACTGAAAATGTGGGCACCAAATTACCCCGCAGTATTTTGCTCCAGTATTTCAAAAGTTGGAGGCTTCTTATCCTTTTTTCGGTTGGTTGTGTTGTTTCTTTCCGTTTTGCTGCAAGACACTGAAGTTTGGAAAAGTGCTCCATAAACAAAGCTTGAAGTTCTCATTATTGCCGTCCCCACCGGGCGCCCTCCGCTTCTCTTCTGTCCTCTGTCCTCCTTTAACCCGCGGAGTCTTTGCTGGGCATCGTGGGCGAGAGGAACGGAGAGGGTTTTAATCTTGAAAGAGCCAAACGTGCAGCCTGAAGCGATGCAGGCTGCAGCAGCAGCAGGAGGAAATGATGACCCCACATAAACCACAGAAAACCACCGCAGCCTCGACAGAAACTTAAACCAACAATACTGTCCCCGTCCAAACACTGCAGAGACACAGACAGACGGAGGTTAACCACCTGTACGCTCTGTTCAGAGTTCACGGTAAAGAGTCTGCGGTTACTGAAGGAGAAGAGCTGCACTCGTTCACTCTGTCAGAGAGATGACGAGTCCGAGTGTCCTCGGCCTGAGCAAAGTGTCAGAAAACATAAATGTGGAGGATATTTGTCCTGTCTGAAGCGTCCTGTCGTCTCCCAGCAGAGACAGAAGAGCCTGAACAGTCACTGAAGAGGAGTAGTGAGTGAGAACACGTCTGATGGTTGAGGTCATCATCACACTCTCACAGGATCTTTCAATACTGAAGTATTTCATAAGTACAACTTCAGAAATGTATTCTGATACTGTTACTAACCACATAAAGACCACAACAATTATATACAATGATATACCCGTTAAAAATGTTATCAGTAATCTAAACAAGGTATGACAGTATTAAAGTAATGTAACCTGATACTTGTGATGAAGTGGTGACCTCGCCTCTCACTCCAGCCTAGAAACCAGAAAACATTCACATTTAAAAAGCTGAAATCAAAGAATTTAGACTTTTTATGATTAAAGAAAGAGTTAAAATTATTCATTGTTTTTCATAATAGCTGTAGATTAATTTAATAGTTGATTAATAACAGATTTTATCATTGCAGCTGTCAGTGTTTTTTGTCTGTTGTTGGATTTATGATTTATTAGTTTGTCCAGCTGTTCATGTAATTGATTGATTGATTGATTGATTGATTGATTGATTGATTTAAAGACACAATTTCTTGTTGAAATTTCCAGGCAGTGAAACATTTAGCATCTACATTTCACTAACTTTTTTTTTTAACTGATGCTAAAATAAATGGGACACAAACTCAACACCCATCTGTTACCATGGTTACAAAATGATCATGAGTAAACAGCCAGATATGCTGCTTATATCTAACAAATCACATCTTCAACAGTTCACGGCCACAACATGGATTTGATATCAGTTTAACTCGTACATCTCTGCTCATAAAAGCCTGTTCGAGTTGTTTGAAGGAAGCAGACGGAGTTTGACTGACAGGTTTCCCTCCGGCCCAAATGAGGTGCAGCAGATGGACAAACACAGCAGAGCTGAGACAAACAGGTCTGTGAAGGCACCGTGAAAGACTGCTGAGGGGAACATCAACCACACAGTAGGATACTCTGTACTTCTGGGTAATATTATGATATATAAAGAATTTTCTTCCTTTGCATTAAGCTTTGTGTCGTGATTCCTCCGGGCGCAGCATCTCTGAAGTCTGAGACATGGTTCTGATCTGGTCTCGTCATGGTTTCAACAGCAGTTCTGAAGCAGAACATCTTCACTGCCTGATTTTTTTAAGATTTTGCTGATTTGTTCTTTTTCCTGATGTTTGTGTTTCTACCATGAGTCAGTGGCCACATAGTTAAATAGTTCCATCATCATCAAAGTGTAAGTGGATCTAAATTATTGCTGTGGTGATTGAACATTAAATATAAAAAAGAAGAAGTCACATCCTCCAACATTTGTCACCGTGGTGAAGTGACCTGTGATCACTGCAGAACTTTATCCATCAGACATGTTTTCCTGGATGATTCTTTGGAACAACATGATGCCCGGAGTTGAGGAAAATGTCACGAGCAGAACATTACTTGTGGTTCATGTAGTGGAAAACATGGTGGAGCATTACGTTTGGTTCACATCGTAGCTGCATGCAGCCGAGCAGTGACTGACAGTTCTGATCCACTTACAGCCGCGACAAAAAGTCAGGATTGATTTTCCGGATTGAGCCGAGGCAGCCGGTGATGCCCTCTGAGTCCTGGCATTTAATGTGGGTCCAGGTGTGTGTGTGTGTGTGTGTGTGTGTGTGTGTGTGTGTGTGTGTGTGTGTGTGTGTGTGTGTGTGTGAAATCCAGAGCGGGTTATTGATAAATAGCTCAAGAGGCTGTACTGATGTGAGAGTTGCTCTGAAGTGAGCAGGTGATTCAGAGGTCGCTGGTTTAAATCCCCAGAACAGCTGAAAAACATCTGCAGAGGAGGACGGGAGGACGTGTACTGATGGAGACACTCAGGAGACACAAAAACTCTGCAGATACACAACTCAAACTGTGTGTTCAAATACAGGAACAACCTTCTCATGGGGTTCATAAAACTGTGAGTGGTTCTGTTTTTCACTGCATGTGAACGAGCTTCACTTCCACTCTCACACTCAGACAGAAATAGACACGTATCAATACCTGCCTGCTCCACCAGCTGTTAGACCTGATCATGAAAAGAACAGGTCTAACAGCTGACTAATCCCGACTAAACCCTGATCTCTGCAGACTTATATCACCGAACATCCCTGATTATAAGGCAGGTGCTGTCAGTATTAGGTTGATTTGAGATTTATAGATGACAAGCCTGTAAGAAAGGATGTTTATGCTCAGTATCTTTTATGAATTAAATGTAAGCACACAGTCTCAAGAATATTTTTATAAATGAGGCGTTTGGTGTCACCATTAGACCCTGAGAAGCTGGTAGATGTTCATTTATCAGAATGATAATAATATGAGAGAGAGAACACACGACTGTTCGATTTTCATGTTCACAACAACAGTTTCTGCAGATTCCCGTCACTGTTTCAGACACGCTGTCGGTGGATAATTAGCAGTCGATCAGGTGTTCCACAGCTGACAGCGGTTCAGATGATCCCGCTGACTCCCGCCGCTCGCTCCGCCTTGTCTGAGGTGTTTTCACGGTCGACATGGTGGACGTCGGGTTGTAAATATATATCAGACATGTGAGCCAGCGTCGGGCCAGATTGGATCTGTTAAGATTGAATCTGTACAGCTCTCACATCCGCAGGTGATTTACGCTGCCGCTCTGAGCGGCGTCCTGCTCCGCCTGTCAGCTGTGGAGAGCCAACCAGGATTTCTACCAGCGACGGCCGTTCACAGAACCTTCTCTGAGACAAGGGGGCCGGGGGGTTTCGAGGAAGCAGTTAGCCATTTACACACACACACACACACACAAAACCGAAGAGTCGCCAAGTGAGCCTGCCAGCTACTGCTAATGACTCCAATCCTCCAGACCCCACTGATGATTATCCTCACAGACAGACAGACAGACAGACAGACAGAACGACAGACAGACAGACAGACAGACAGAGGAAACGTGTGAGACAGAAGCTACTGATCAATAATGTGATGTTGTTGCTGATGACAGTAGAGAGGAAGTGTTCTCCAGGTGTTCTCCAGGTGTTCTCCAGGTGTTGGTGAGTCGTACTGCATGTTTAAACTAGAGACTAAAGACTTCAGTTCAGCTGACTTCTCACTTTACAGCCTGACGTGCACCTTCATGTAGAATTTAACTGACTACAGACTGCAACAGGTCAGTTTCTTAGTTCACATCTCTCTGTTGTTGGACAAACAAAAAGTTCATAAGGTTTCATGGTTGAACAGAACTTCCTGTCATGTCTTCTTTCTGCGTTGTAGTAATTTCAGAAGCGGCTCGTTCAGAGAAAAGGTTGACCACAAAGATCTTTAACTGAGACAGAGCTCACACTCATTCTGTAATAGTTTATCTCTCCGATTTAAATTTTATTTTCAGGACCAATTTTCACTGTAATATAAAACAACAAATATGATTAAAGATTCATTAAAAACAACGGAAACTGGAGATTTGCTCAAACTACGTTCAAACCAAAGAAGAAATCTGTACAGAACCTTAAATATCATTTAATTTAAAGAGAAGGCAGAGCTCCCTGTGTCCAGTTAAGAACAAGATGGAGGACATCATGGTCGAAGCTGTGTGTTGTTGGTTTTATGATAATGATGGAGTCTGAAAGGAGACGTGTGAGTTTAGATAATGTGGATGAAAGACTCATTTGGCAGCACGAGGTGGAGAGAAGATAGCACTGCAGACGGGTAATTAAATTTAACGTTACATTATTGTAATGTTACATTACCAGAAACACTTTTCTTTATATGTTGTTACGTGTTCATGGAGGTTTTACACTGGTGGACTGCAGCTCCCAGCGATGACCTCTGAAAGCCGACTGCTGAGTCCTACGTGTCCAACATATGGCGGTCTGAAGCCGAGAACGGCGCCCAGTGCTCCACTCGCTTCTTTTTTTCTCGGAGCCACTTTGGTTTTTGTGGTCTTTTATTTTCTTGATCTTCCTCCTGTTCTGCTTCACTGTGCAGCAGAGGCCTGATGTAGAGACTCGACAGGAAACGCTGCTGAAGATGTTTATATTCCTCTCTGACGAGTCAAAGTCATTGTCACTTCGCTGTCGGTCCACTTGTCTGTGTTTTGCTCCATTTTTTTTTTAAATAATTGTGAGCTGTTGTGTACGCTGCTACTTCAAGCTAACGTCATGTCGAGGGGGTTAAAATGGCAGCTGCTGGCACTGCATTGGCATCAAC
The DNA here is from genome assembly GCF_056507025.1 of Lutjanus erythropterus. Lineage (NCBI taxonomy): Eukaryota > Metazoa > Chordata > Actinopteri > Lutjaniformes > Lutjanidae > Lutjanus > Lutjanus erythropterus. The sequence goes on from NC_139318.1 coordinate 48,522,752, forward strand.
GCACACTGATGTCTATGGAAAACTTCCTCCTGTTGTTGGGATGGTCGGGCGTTCAAAGCATCCAGCCGCTGTTACAGCTGATCCTTCTCTAAACCTGAAGCAGGAAGTCAGAGGACGTTGTTATAAAGACATTAAGTCTACAGAGGAATGAGAAAATGTTGTTCTTGAACACCAGAGACGGCTGTTCATTGACTGTCATTCACTAACTTTAACCATGAGGGTATCGCTGTAACCATGACGATGAGTATCTAGCTTCAGTATCAGGATGTAGTTCAGAGTCAAACGGGTAACTAATGAATCTTAGCTAATCAATGGGTGAATGTCATGAATAAGTCAAACAAGTCTTAAGTAGGAAGAAAACTTTTTCATACAGTAATTCAAATACAAATAGATTTTTTTGGCATATATTGTCACACAGGTGATCAGGCATCTTACAAAATTAAAAAGGGCAGTTTTTACATCATGTAGACATTATTAGGCACTCATTTTAACCCAAACCATTTTCCCGACACCTAACGAAGTCGTGTGTGTCCCTGAACCTGATCAAACCTTCACCAGAGTGTCGTCACATCATAAAACAGATTGATTTGTAATTGTCTGATCAGAAACACTTCAGAGCTCATCAACAAACAACTGATTCTGTCGGTTAACTTGAAGCCACTGGCAGTCTTTTATTTAGGCAGTCATTTAGTTTGTTAGAAATACAGACAGGGTTATTTTGATTTAGATTCATCTTTTTAACCATTTTTCAGTCAAAAATAAAATCCACAGTCACATCTCAATTTGGAATTTTCTGCTTTTATTGTGATAGTAAAGTGATTATATAGATTTTTGGACTGTTGGTCAGTGAAAACAGGACATTTTTTAGGGCATTTCTCTCTTTTGTCTGACATTTCATGGTCTAAATGATTCATGAATTCACTGAGAAAACCTCAGTCATGATTTCATTCTCACAGCAGAGATTCAAACAGTGTGAAGTGAAAAAGAGAGAAACATATCTGCAAACAAACCTCAGGCGTGCAGGACCATGTGGCATCATGGCAGCATCAACTATTAAAGCAGGAACGGTGTCCAATAAAGGGCAGATAGGCCTGAACGGAGGCAGCAGCGAGCCCTGAAGGCAACACCCAGTCAACAGCGGGAGGGGGAACCGGGAGGGGGAACCGTCCTGCACGAGCAGAAAATCTGTGGGAACGCTCCCCGGGTGGAAGAGGAGGTGAGGCTGGAGGGAAGGCGAGACAGAGATGGAAGCAGGAATTCAGCCAGAGGCAACATGCTGCAGCAAAGACCATTTCTAATGTACACTGGCTCTTTCACTGGGGGGGTCCCAGAGGAAACACTGAGGAAGGGAGGAAGAGGGGGAGAAGGGGGAGGAGGGGGGAGACGCACGGAGGAAAGATGTGATTCAGCTCAGAGCAGCACAGCACACATCCAACAGCCATTATTCTCCACATCGCCTTCACTGCAGCTGTCCATCACCCTCCCCCTATATACCTCCAGCACCCCCCCACAACCCCCCACCCTCATTTTTATTTCCTAACAGCCTCCTGCTGAGCCTCATTAATTCTTTCCAGGTCTCTGAGCAGCACAGGAGCAGTTAAACTGCACCTTTAGAACACATTTACATGCAGCTTTCTTCTTTCTGCAATTAAAAGCTCTCTATCTATCTATCTATCTATCTATCTATCTATCTATCTATCTATCTATCTATCTATCTATCTATCTATCTATCTATCTATCTATAGTTGTAGTTCCTTCATACATAATACAGATAATTTATTAAATTTGTAGAGAATAGGACAAAAATATAAAACTAAATTAAAGAAATTAAAATAAAGTAAGATATAGAGTTATTTCTATAAATACATGCGTACACACCCAGAGAATAATTGTTGTAATGATTGTTGCTGTAATCTTCATCAGGTTGAATTTAAACAGCAGCAACAAGATGATGATGATAATCTGGTCGACATCTTCACATTTAAAAGTTCAACACAGGAAACGTTGTCCATCAGTTGTGACTGAGTTTGTGCTCGTAGCATCATCCATGTGAAGACAGAGTCCTCCTCCCCTCCTCCACCCTGTCAGATGAGGACAGAACCGTCTCTGGTTTTCCAGGTCTTTGTCCAGACTGAGTCACAACCTTTAGGTTTAGAAAGCTAAAAGTTGGAAAATAGGAAAAACGAGTAGGAGTAGTAGTAGTAGTACATAATGTTACGTGCTTATTGGTCTTAACATGGTCTTATCCTAAACTATTTTTGCTTTTTTGCACAAAGCAACATCTATGTGAGCACAGAGTCCTCCTCCCCTCATCCTGAATGTTACGTCCTGTCAGATGTGGACACAACCGTCTCCCAGTTATTTTTTTTTTTTTTTACTTGCATTATTGTCACAATTTAGTAACAACGTAAAAAGACATGATCGAATATGTATCATTAACATTTATGTTTACAAAATGAGTACATCTATCTATCTATCTATCTTCATGTATTCACCATTTTTCTCTCTTTCATCTCTCTCTGTCTTCTGTCTCCATCTCTCCGTCTCTCTGTGTTTCAGCAGTCTGTATTCTGATCACTCCGTCAGCAGCGGCTCTGTCAGGATTTCCATTTCCAGCCTGATATAAAATTTATTGCTTGTTGGCTGCTGAGATCAAATGCATGTTGCATGCTTGGCCTGGTCTTTGTTGGCCATGGAGTAATTCAGACACACTCATCTATGCACACACACACACACACACACACACACACACAGAAGAGATAGTGCAGCACACACACACCTTTCAGAAGCCACACATGTATCATAAACACACATGACATGTGGTGGTAAAAATAGAGGCAGGATCAAAGCTGTTTCATGGCTCCTCTCTTTAACTGTGTGTGTTCTCACACACCAATCACTGCAACTGTGACACTCACTACACTGCTGTGTTTGTCCATGTGAAAGTAAGATGGTAATAATGTAGGTCCATATATGTTTTCACACATGTGCAGCTTCATGCATGTTCCTGTGAGTGTGTCCATTTCTATCTGTGTGTTCTTGTTATTGTGGGAACATGAGGCACTTCTAGTTTTTTCCTTCTATCTAAAGCAGGGCGTTTTTCTCCGTCTTCTAACAGCAGCAGCATCTGTAGACTAAATAATGTCAGAGCATGAACAGAACCGTCAGAGGTTCTCTGACAGCAGCTCTGTGTGGTTCATTCAGAGGTTTCATGCTGAGTTCTCACTCAGGAAACAGAACAGGAAGAAAACAACAGTCTGCAGCCATGTTAGCAGCTCTGTGAGGCTGCACTGAGGCACTGTGCTGCTTTCAGCTAACATGCTGATGTTCAGCAGCTGTAATTTAGCATGTTAGCATGCTAACATTTGCTAATTAGCAGTAAACACACAGTCCAGCTGAGGCTGATGGGAATGTCATTAATTCTGCAGGTATTTGGTCATAAGATAAGATATGCCTTTATTAGCCCCATAACAGGGACATTTACAGTGTTACAGCAGCAAAGTGGACAGCAAAAATATAAAGATGCATCAATGAAACCTATAAAAAATATGAACGATTTAAAGAAAGGACATAAAAAGATAAAAACAGGAACAGTATAAACAAAGAAAATATACAAATAGAAACAGTATTACAATATAAGGAGAATCAGCAGCTGAATTTACACCATTGCACAGATGTAACATTCATATTGCACACAGTCTCACATACCCACACGTCTCTCCACAGCACTCAGTGCTGAAGAAGAGTCTGGCTCCATGCATGCATATTCTACTCTATGGGGAAAAAAACCCTGCCTTGTTTGCATTTCTATAAACCAACCACAAACATCTTTGGCGGGGTTAAACCCAGCATGCAGCAACGGTGCTGCTGCAGAATAGTGTTGAAGAGGAACTTCCTTTGGTGGAACATTTGCACATTGAGAGGTGAACTCTGGTACTAAAATAACTACATCACTGTAAAAGAAAAGCTAACAGATGTTAGCTTCTTTATATTTATACCATTAGCATCCCAGGCACGAATTTGCCATTTTCAGTGTGTAGTTTGCAGCTCAGAGGTTTTTGAAAACAGAGACACAAATGTCACAATGCTGCTTGTAGCAAGCAACCAATGGCAGGCATGAGTGGCATGAATTAGACTATACTGCACAATGATGATGATGATGATGATGATGATGATGATCATACACCTGATTATTGCACACTGAAGTTAAAATTCACTTGGGTGAAATAAAGAATCCAGTGTCGGACATATTGACCTGATGGCAGCAGCTGGAGTTGGGTTTGTCTTGACGTGTGCCCTGCACAGATGTTAACGTGGATATTGATGAAATATACACTATAAAAACTGTTTAAAACTGTGTGTCACTGGTATTTGGCTTGTTGATGTGGAACAGAACTCGTCTAGTTGTTGCAGGCTGTGGAAAAACATGGTGTCATCCTCTCTGCCATTGCTGGGATTTAAAACATACTCGTCGACATGTTGTTCATCAGTTGGTCTGGATCAGTTCTGACCCAGCAGCAGCTTCATGAATACAGTTGCGTGTGAGCACAGAGTTGGATTCAGTCAACTTTGTTGGTAAAGATCAACTGTGGAGTTATGTGGGCCATAAGTTATGAAAAATCCTTGGCCAAGTAGCAGCTCTACCACCAACATGTTGGTGTGCTGCTTCCACATCTGGGCCAATTTTGGAGCATGCACAGATAATGTAGCCTGCAGTCAGCTGACGGATAAAAACCAGAGTCAGCCCAGAAATTAGTGCTGCCACCTGTTTACATCTACATCAGCCAAATTCACATAACTGTACTGGAGAGAAATGCACATTAATTCACACTTTCTTTGCAACAAAATCTGATTAAAGTCAAGTTTTGACAGCAAAATTCAGCAATGGTTTTTTTTGTGCATAGGAAAAAATCAACCTTTCTTAACTTGTGGCTTAAAGTACCGCCCCTTTTCACTCTTGGCAGTTAAGTTTCATCCTGTTTCCTGTTTTCAGATTTGTTCTGTGCTTTTGAAAATAGTTCAAAGATGTTCCTGACCTGTAAAAGCAAGTCACATCTTAAGTTAGCTAATGTTAGCAAAACTCTGGCTAACTAGCTAGCTAGCTAATCTACATTGATCACTTGCAAGCTAATTAGCTAGCATTGTGCTAACATAAGATGTGAGCCTACGTGTCAGTCTTCCAGGACAAGGAGGAACCAACTTTTCTCGACTGTTATTGGAGCACAGAGCAAAAAGGGGCAGGACTTAGGACGGGTCAACAGCTTCAGTAAATATGTGGACTATTGCTCTTTCTTACCGCAAAATGTTCAGTTCACAGACTCTTTGCTTTGGTTGTGATTGCTTTTTCTTTGATTTGGAGAAGCAGCAGGAGAAGTGGTGTATGACACCGTGGACAGCAGCAACATGAATTTTAAAGTAATAAAAAAAAAGAAAACTGCTGAAGCATACACTGTATTTAGAATATTTTCACCACTTGCTGTCAGACAGCCTTTTCTGACACTAAACCACTGTTATATAAGACAAATATCACCCTCTACAAACCAACCAAACTCCATTGACAAAATCAGTAATTTTAGCTGACAGAATACAGATGATGCTGGGATGCTGGTCTACTGCTGCTTCCAGCTTTGTGACTTCAGTGTTGTAAAGGGTTCATTCAGATTCACTTAAGTCACAAAATATCACAAACAAACTAACAACAGGAGGCAGCAGTTGACCATCAACTCCTGTACTCTGTGAGGTAAAATCACTGATTTTGCTAATGGAGTTTGGTTGAGTGACAAAGCGATATTTGGTTTAAATAATGATGGTGTCCTTTCGGAAAAGGCTGTCTGACAGCAGGGTAAAGACCCTTCACTTCCTCTAAAGACGCCTCATACTCCCTGCTCTCTGTATATCGAGGGAGATTTTTATCGCTGTCTTGAGGTTTATTTGAGAGAACAGCCTCTCCTCCCTCCCTGTGGCAGCTTTTGTTCACACAATGAGCTACAAGGTTGTAAAGTGAATGTTGAGGAGAGATTAATATACTGTAGCACCGAGCACTCTTAAAGTTTTTCAGCTCAGGATCTAATTATGATAATTTATTCCCTCCCAGAGACCGCGGCTCATTAAAACATACAGGTAGCCTTGTCAAGTCAAGGCCCATCACAAACAGGCCTGTGGCCCGTTTTGGACCCCGACCCGCTGCTTAATAATTACTGCCACACAGCCAGGTATTACATTTTTACCACTCACTTGTTAGTGCAGTCACCTCGGCATGCCGCTCTGGCCTGTAGCATCGCTTTACAAGCCCGAAGTCGAGTGTGAGGAGTGATTAATGCTGAGGTTACAAAATCCTGGGAACACCTGCTCTTTTCATGGAATCATCCATTATAAGCCGCAGTCGGCAAGATTTTCTTTAAAAATACATCAGTCTTATCAGCACCGAGCACAAAGTGAAGCTGCAACAGAGACGAGGGCTCCGTCTCCTCTTAATGAAACTCCGAGGATTGTCAGACTTTCTCAAATTAAATTCAGATGGTGGAAAATCGTCCACATGCAGGTTTCAGAGTTATAACGCTGAAAATAAAACCCAAACTGCAGAGAGAGCTCGACTCACCAAACACGGCTTAAAGTTTTATTCTATTTACTGAAATTATGTAACGGGTATTTTCATTTTGTCCTGCTTTAGTCTTTAGCTGCACCACATTTTTACTGTGTGGTTTTAGTGTTTTTCAGTGTTTTTTTTTACTCCTTTTCAAGTGTCGTGTTGCTCCATATAGTCTGTGCTGATACATGCTGAGGGACAGTAAACTTACTTGAATGTTGTAGAGAAAAAACTGTCAGGTGACGCAGTATAAAGAGAGAGACAGTCCATGAATGGACGAGTAGGGTGGACGGATTTGTGAGACAAACAGGACTTTCACCTCTTTAATGCCATCCCATGTGATCACATTGCATTTGATGATTTCTGTCAAAATATTTCAGGAAACCATAAATAATTTGATTTAATATCCTGTAAAATGATCTGGGGTATCATCAATTTAAAGACAGTTATAGTTGATAAATGAGAATGTATTATGAGAACGGATGTAAGGTATGTTCTCTATGTAATTACAGTATATTTTATGATAAACCTACAAACTTCACATGAGACCTCAACACAAATAACGAACCTTGAATCTAATGAGTTATTGAACATCCTGAACTCGACTTTGTGCTCGTAATAAAACTCACACTGCTGAACATTTTAATTAGATTCAGCAGCTCTGCTCTGATTCTTTGATTAGGTATCTGTTTGACTAATGAACGATACGTGTGTGTGTGTGTGTGTGTGTGTGTGTGTGTGTGTGTGTGTGTGTTTGTGTAGAAACATGGAGGTTGATATGAGAATCTGTCAGTAGAAAAATAAAAAGTTCTTCTGAATCTGGTGACAAATGTGTTGACGTGCAGCTCTGCAGCAGCCTGTCGTCTCCGTCTCCTGTTTCACCGACACAATTAGTGTAAAAACATCTGTGATGAACGGCTCCTCCTCCTTCTGCTCAGTTTATGTCACAAAGTGTGAAATTCCTCCTGTTTTCTCTCTGAACAGAAGATGAGATACAACTTTATTGATCCCTGAGGGTAAATTCACGTGTTGCAGCAGCACAGAGGAAAACAAAGAAAACAACTTCAAGGATGAAATAAATACAAATAGAATAAGAAATTAAAAAAATTATAGTAGTGATGTTGAAAAGCTTCCTAAATTGCGTGTACAGTATATGTAATACACAGTTCACAGACTGCACAGTCCTGATCAGTGGTGGAAGGAGGAAACACATCGGTGACTTCAGTAAAAGTCCAGATGATTTTATGAGATGGTGAATAAATAAGAACATTTCACCTGTCACGTCTGCACATTTGAACCTTTGTGTTTTGAGTTTTTTTTTAGTACAGCAACAGTCAGGTGACCTTCATCATTGTGGTTCATGTTGTAGGTTTAGCCAAAGATTTTAGTTTTGGTTAAAATGAGTACAGTACTGATTTTAATGTGTATTTAAAATTTTTGTTGTTAGATAATGAAATAATTAACTTTTGATCTTAAGAATTAAGAAATAACTGTGAGTATGATCACTCTCGGCTTCAGTGCTTTTATCTTTTCATTTTCCAGTTTTCTTTTCTAGTATCACATGTATTTATATCCTGAGTGTCCTGAATACTAAACTGACAGAAGAGCTTATTTTCCATTTTGTCTTTGGGTGGAGTTCTCCTCCACATTAATGTTGCGTCGTGCAGGAATCACCCTTCAAACATGAAACTACGTCACTGGCAGAGATTTTTATTGTCTGAAGAAAGCAGGTGGTGTTAATATTTTGGTGCAGGGACAAACCCTCATTATCAGCTCCGGTACAAGTGTCCTTGTTAGCGCCGTCCAGGCCCTGTGTGTGTCCTGCTCTGCTGCTGGCGTGCTTTATGAGCAGAGTGAGTCAGGTACAGATGGTGGTCTCACCCCACGGGTCACCCTCTGTTCCCATTGGCTCGCCGGAGGGACTCGACAGCAGAGCTAATATAGAACGCAGCAGAACTGGCGCTGACAGCCGAGTCCACACGGAGCCGCCGTGCAGTGTGAACTCCACTGTGTGAAGCACAGCAGCGTGTGTGTGTGTGTGTGTGTGTGTGTGTGTGTGTTATTCCCACATCCAAACAGACACATTCAGACTGCCATAACACACCTACAGGGGGGTAATTGATTAATGACTCCATGATGACTTGGCCAGAGATTCTCCACCTGAAGCTCATCGAGCAGTTTGAAACGCACACAGGACGGCGTCTCCTTCACATGTTCACAGCAGGTTTGTCTGCTCGGTGATGGAGGAGGACGCTGTGAACTACTGACACGAGCTCCACCCACAGAACAGAAGGAGGTTAACAAGCTTCAGTCTGTAATGTTAGTTTAAGCCATTTTCTGTCTCATACATGGCTGTTAAAGGAAACAGAATATAAAAAACAGCGTATCAACATATTGTGATGTATGGTGTGACGTTACATTAACAGCAGCTGTGTAGAAATAACTTTAACAAACAAAATCAATTTTAGTTGACTGCTATGAACAGAAATATGCTCCATGTGTTGATAATCCTGGGATCTCACACTTACATGGAGACAAAAAGTACACAGGACTCTGCAGTTGTGGTGTTTTAACTTCACTTGTTGGTGCGGAGCTGCAGAGACACACGTTGTCGGGTCTTTACATCATCATGATGAAGGTCGTTTAGAGCTTTTGCAGCTTATTCGCCGGAGAATCCGTGATGTGCAGACTAGAGATGTACCTGAATCTCAGTATGTTATTCAGGAAAGCATAATGGAATGGAAACAGATGTTTATGACAACATCGTCATTATAAGTGAACATTAGTTAATTATCCTTCCATATAGCAGTGGTGTAGAGAATTACTGTCTTAAAAATCCTGAATATTGTTCAAGTGCCACCAATAATTCAACAGGACACCAGGTAAACTTATTAACAACACAAAATATAGAGGGGCAGTTATCTTACATAAATGTGTATATATTAATCTTTATGGTTTGGATGTGGACTTTATTCATTGTTAAAATATAATTTACTCATCTCTTATCATTAAGATATTTGAGAGGATGATGTTTGTAAATTGAAGAGAAGGCGCAGAGTAAACTTTTCATTTTCCTGAAAACAGTTGCTGTTGTTGTTGTTGTCATGTTGTGAGCCGCTCACTGTCAATCCCAGAACTCCTTGGGTCGGGTCTGTCGACCAATCAGGGGCCTTGTTACTGACTTGTGTGTGGCAGCTCTGACCCTTCAGTGTATTAATAGATCCATCCGCTGATCTCAGATTGACCCTTTCAAAATAAAATTTGTGGTGATGACAGTAATGACCTTGACCCTGTGGTGAGCATCACATGACCGCGGTAACGCACATAATTTTATTTGGTGAACAGATACAGATACAAATGACACTTCATGATTATGTTCCTGTCTGCTGTATGATGACACTACTGCTTGAATTAACACAGAAACGATAGAGATCAAAACATGTCAAAATATCATAACTAATTCAGACAGGACAGATTTATTCCATGTGCAGATAGATGTCAGTAACATGAAAGGTTATTTATTTGTGACTATGCAGTGAGCTCCAATGATCATAGAATCATGTCTGCAGATTACACATCAGATTCAATGACAGGCTCGTATGTAATCTGCAGCACGAGTAAGACATGCATGTATTTTTTCATTTTTTTAATCTGTGAGAAGCAGCAAACAGTGTCACGGTTTCATCTATACATCCATAAATCCAGTTAAATGAGGCCTGAAGCAGCATCACACCAATCTGAGACTAAACATGTGGCTCTTCAGGATAATTGCTGCTAAGCACAAATCTCCTCCGCTCCTGGGCTCGTTGATGGATGCCTCCACCTACTGCGCTCTGCTTTTATAAATAGATCACTTGGAGTGGAGTAGTTCCCCCGATGCCTCAGCTTCCACCTGGGACATTCCTCATTTAACAGAGAGGAATTAGCATATTAGTGCCATTTTAGAGCCGATCCAAGAGCTGATCCTGCCAAGCCTTGTCCTTATTCCACAGGAGCTGAGCCAGAGCTGCCAGCCAAGGAAGACAGAGACACACACACACACACACACACAGAGAGAGAAAGATCAGAGAGTTTCACTTCTTCACACAGCTCACACACACCCCCACAATGCTCCTCTTTTAGCATTTGCATCTCTCCTCCTCCGTCAGCGTGCAGCTCTTCCCATCACTGTTATGAGCTTAGCAAACAGACGCTGGAATTCCCTCCATTAGTGGAAAACAAAGTGGCGGCGGCGGCGGCTGCAGTGAGTTTGTGCAGCGTGTTGATTTAACTTCAGCTCGTCCTGATGGGCTCACACAGACGAGAGATGTCATTAGTCTTTGTGCTCGACTCGTTCATTTATCTGCAGTGTTTGGATGTGTGGTAATGCAGTAACTCCTCATTACATTTTCTCTCGTATTACACGGAAGCTTTTCATAATTCATGTTTGAGTTTTGAGAAAGTTTTGGAATGAGTTTGAGTCGGGAGCGAACGAGGGGACGCCGTGACGGGTTGTCATGTTCGTGATTTGTTACTCTGCCTGCAGCTTCTGATTGATCTGCAAATAGAACTGATAACCCACAGCAGCAGCCTGTCATTACTGCGGCTACTGCAAATATTTTCTGTCTATTATCAATGAAGCTGCATGTTATTTTTCTGATTAACAGATTTTTTTTTTTGTTTAAGCTGCAGGCATTTAAATGAACATCTGTTGCACTGATTCATTCTGTCACATATTCTTCTCTTCATATGATTCCTGAATCGATTTGTGCCTTTAGCTCCATGCTAACACATAATATGAATTCCCAGTAAAGTGCTAACAGAAGTTAGCATCTGGATCATTATTATCTTGACAAACTGATTCCTTTTACTTCAATCACAAAACGTTCTGTGTTGTTGACATGTCCTGTTAATTTTGCTCAACTTACCTGATTTTTGTTGGTTATCGAGCCTCTTTATCCTCTTTATTAATAATATCAGGAGCAGATCATAATGTTAGTGTCAATAAGCTGATTAACTTAAAGGAAAAAGGTTGTGACGTCTGCCACATTTCAAAGAAATTTGACAGCTACCATAAACATCCTGTACATATGACAGTTCTGTAGGTTTATAACAGTGATGAAATGGCACCAGTTCCTTTTTAAAGTAACTCAGATCACACCAATTACAAGTTAGTTCTCAGAAATGGTGAGAAATTAACACACTAAGCCCAAAACTCTCTGGGCTTCGTCTCTGTCTTTCTTTACATGTTTACGGCTGTAGGAACATCATCTCCTACAGCAGCTTCCTACATCACGTCGAACAGGGAACAACTCGTGTGAGAACATGGTTTAGGCTACAAAGATTATTCTTGCAAGATTTTTCACAGGTCTGGGGTTCCCTTCTAAACAAGACCGTCCTCGTACCTGCCAGTGCAGAGAGAGAGAGAGAGAGAGAGAGAGAGAGAGAGAGAGAGAGAGAGAGAGAGAGAGAGAGAGAGAGAGAGAGAGAGAGAGAGAGAGAGAGACAGAGAGAGAGAGACAGAGAGAGAGAGACAGAGAGAGACAGAGAGAGACAGAGAGAGACAGAGAGAGAGAGAGACAGAGAGAGAGACCCCAACACTGATACCAGAATAACTGGCTAAACTTGTCACTTCTTGCTTAAAGGTTTGAAAAGGAGCTAAATCTGTTCGTCTCTGTGAACAAACGCTGCTTCCTGCTCGCGAGTTGCACACCTCTGTGAAACTCGTCTCTCAACAGATCCATGTGGTGATCTCAAAACCATGTTCAAAATAAAATTTGCAGTGATGACACTAATAAGCTCCACCCCCCAGTATCAAATGAGGTCATCATCACAGCCCTACTTTAAACTACGCCACCTGACGTTTGTCTCTTTGACGTGTGTGAAATGATGCTCCACCTCTGAATTCATCAGTCCAGACTAAACTGTGCAAAATGACTCGCTAAAAGGAAAAACGTCAACATGCAAATTGAGTGAGGAAGTCGGCGTGTTAATCACGAGCAGAGTTTTTCTTTGAGAAACACGTTAAAACAATTATAGTGTGTTATTTAAGAGACAACACATGTTTACATGTTTTATTGAAGCATTATAATGCTACACAGCGTGTGTGGACTACAACTTATGTCCTGCACTGTTATCCATTATCATATCTGTCCACATATCCAAACATTTTCCTTCTGTATAAGTGAAAGGTCTACAGTATATATTGTCTTTAATCTTGAGTGTATAGTTTTGTCAGATTTAGTACTTTATATTTTATATCTTTGAATTCTTTGCTATATAAATTTTTCTATTGTCACTCACTTTTTTCGACCTGTTCTATCTGAGTTGCAGTAACGTGTGAATTTCCGTGGTGAGAATGGTGTGTTGGCCTGGACACGTCTGCAGCACCACAGTATTTCATTTAAAATGGTATATTGACACACATTTAGCTTTTAACAAATACTGAGCCTCCTGCAGTTTGAGTTCAGCCCTGAAGCAGACTGCTGAGGATAAAAACACAGAAATGTTCTTACAGACCGTTCGTCTGTAGTTGTGTTAGAACTCATCCATTTAACCAGCCGCTTCCTGACAGTTGTCTTTTATTACGTAGTTAATACCACCTGAAGAATGTGTCCATTTGGACTTTGTTGGACATCTGCTCAGGGACTTCTGTGTCTTAGTTAAAGGTTCTTCTTTACGACTAATTCGGAGCCAAATGTTCTGTGGGTTTAAGGGAACAGATGCACGTGTTCTCGTTTGTGTCCTCTCTGGGCTGCAGTCTGAGGTCGTATCTCTGAGTTCACTCGGTCCAACTCGTGTCTGTCCAACAAGACTCTGACATAAACTCAGCTTGTTAGGCAGAAAGCCCGTCTCCAAACGATGTCTTCATTATCCAGACGTCAGGATGAGTTTCAATCTGTCTCTAGTTGCTCCCCTGTCTTATCTCTCTGTCCCGCGTCTCTCTTGCCCGCCTGTCTCTCGGTTATATCCGTCTCCTGCTCGGTGCTTCTGGTGCCGCGTCCCCGCAGACGCTCAGTGGATGACTGGTCATTTAATATTTAATCTGTCTGGCTCACACTTTGGCAGCGCTGCCTGTGTTGTCTCTGTCTGCAGTGCGGGTCCTCTGCCACGGCCTTCATTGTTGAACGGGAACATAAAGAAGGACAATGACGACTTTTATTCTTCACTCTGCAGCTCAGTGGAAAAAGACATTCGCTCCTCATTTAGTGGAACAGAATAACAAGTCTTTAGTTCTCACTTGTGGAGAGACAAAGGAAAAGAAAATGACTCTGCCGGCTTGAATTTAGTGACATTTTTATGCATTTTAGTCAAAACTTCTATTTGGAAATCAATTTTCATAAAGATGGTGAGGAATTCAGGGATTTCTTGTTATTCAGGTGTTTAATTCTGAGATTTTCTCTGAAAATTAAACCTTAAACAGAAAAAGCACTTTGACTGCAGATCTGCAGGTTGGAAAATGTGAAAACTTTTAATTTTTGTTTTCAGTAGTTGGTTTGATTTTTCTCAAAAATGCAGTAGTATATTCACCTTCCCAAAATGTCTGGAGGGGTTACATTAATGTTAGTTTTATATAAGAAAAACTTGACATTTTAATATCTAGGCAACGTTAAGGGAAAACCTTTCAAGTAACGTTCCTGGAACATTCAACTCATGTTTTGATAAAGTTCATAATACATACATAACATACATAATAATAAAGGGCAGAAAAACGTTTATGGAACATTACAGGTAAATGTTCGAGAAACCTTCCCACAATGTTCTGGAAACGTAACCACAAGTTTAGCTTTTCATTGGAAAACTTGGTAGCAAAACCATAACCTTAGTTTTACATAAGGACAAAAAATATTATTTCAAAATCTAGGGAGCACTCAGGAGAGATGTTCAATAACCCTCCTAGAACGTCAAGAACCTAAAGATGTGTCTTGTCCTGTCTTATCTTAACATTCACCCAACCTTCCCAGAATGTTCTGGAAACATTACCATAACATTAGTTTTATGTATGAAAAAGAAAATCTAGAGAACATTATGGGGAAATGTTCACATAACCTTCCTGAAACATTCAATTTTTTTAAAAAATGTGGACAATAACATACATAGACTGTATCTGTTGGTCACCACATCTGTTTTTTCACTCTTTGGATCATTTGAACCAGGTCAGCACTTCATTATTTCAGGAGCGAGGCCACTGCAGCCGCAGGACAGATCATTTTTGGTGGTGCATCAGGTCAAACTGAGGGGGCAGAGCAGTCTTGGACGTCACGTCCACAGTGAAACTCCTGACCTGATCTGAACAGTTGTTGAAATGAATGTGAGACGTTTCAGAGGAGAAAAATGTCTGTTTGGTGGAACTGATGAAAACTGATGAGGAGACACATGAGACACTTTTTATCACAAACCAAAATGTCAGAACTTCTGGTTCAGTCGCTCTCAGAGTGCTGTAGTTTATAACCTCATCACAAAGCTGCTTGATAACGAGAACTATCAGAAAAAAACGTAACGCTTACGGTGGAACGTTCAAGTAACCTTCCCAGAAAGTTCTGGGAACATAACTACATCTATGTTTGTTCTGATTGTGTGACAGCAGTAATTCACCGTGTTCCTGTAAATGTCACGTTGCTCTGCTGCCCACAATCGTTGTGTTCATCAGTTGTCTCACTTTTCTCCACATTGTATCGGTGAATAAAGCACTGCAGGCTGAAAGCTTCAGACGTAAGAAATAATTTCACAGCTGAAGAAAAAGACGGGCAGCAGCTGCTCCCAAAACAGTCAAAAGCCTTTATTTCTAACCTCGAATAACACAAGAGTCGATGCATCAAAAGCTCAAAAGGGATGAGTCACTGCTTCTTCGCCCTCTATTATGAACAGCAACAAAGAGTTTTTTGTGTGTTTGTGGTGTTCCTTTGATTCACAGTCGGTGATTTCATGCACAGTTTAGTTGTTTTCCACCCAGTTTGTTTATAGGACAGAAGAGACAAGCAGGTCAGACACAAACAGGCACTTTAGAAGACAAATCTCTCTGGAGACAGTGAAGAAGATCTTGTACTTCACTTCCCTCAATCATCTCCATCGTCCTCTCGTCCCCCCCTCTGTTTTATCCTCTCATTACACCACCTGTTTCCCTTCACTTAAGCCCTGCGAGCCCCGAGCTGCAGCAGCGCGCTGTGCAGCAGGTGTTAAACATATTGAACACAGAGTGGAGGGAAACAGAACTGACTGTGGCTTCATCAGGAGGGAAGCTGGCAGGGGACTCGTACGGACGAGTGTATGAAAAACGGTCAGCGTGCAATTGCCGTATATGAGTGCCGGGTAAAAGCTTCCTTCACCAGGAGTCGGGCCGGGCCGGGTCTGCACAGCACGCAGGCTTCTGCATCGCTTTAACACTTCTTAAGACTGGAAAATGTCCGTGACACAGGAGTGTGATTGAGCTCAAAGGGTTCTCACTTACACAGCAGGTAGAACACACGACTGGAAGGAAAACAGTCGGTTTAAACTCTTTTTCAAACAGACACATCAAAGACTTAACTTGACCCATTTCTGCAAGATTCGGTGCATTCAAAGATGAGCACAAATACACCAAAACGTATTTTGTTACATATTACAAATGTTTGATCACTGCGAAAGGTTTTAATGTGGTTCAAATCAAGTTGCAAAAACAAAAAGGCAAAATTTGTCATTCAAATTTGACACAGCTGACTTCAGAAATTAAGATAGTGAAAGAATTCTGAGACGATACCACGCCGTTTTTGAGGTAAATACAAAAATATAAACTGCAGATTACAGCGTCACCTTGAGGTCAATGAGTGTCATCGTACGTTCCTGAGTAGTGGCTGGAATTTGCAACCCACCTGACAATTTTGGTCTGTTTTTGTCTGACATTTTGTCTTTTTTGCTGCACAAACACTTTTAGTGGAGAGCAAATAAATAAAAATAAATGAATGAAGAAAAGAAGAGAGTGATCAAAACAAGCAATGATGCTTAGACTCCTAAAAAAATACAAAATTTTGGAAATTACTGGCATGGTAAATGTATTTAATTAAAATATCAGTAATTTGTAATCTGAACATCAGCAAATACAAACTCATAGATGCAAAGATGTCCATGAATTGTGTTTGAGAGATATCTACTCAAGTTAGCATGCTGAGACGACAACAGCATTACCATGACACCGTGGTCATGTGATGCTTTCTGCAGGGTTGAGCTCATTAGTGTCATCACAGATTTTATTTTGAAGGGATCTCATGTTTAGATCAGCACACAGATGTATTTATACACATAAGGATCAGCACTGTGACACACGTCAGGATCGTAGCCTCTGATTGGATGACAGACTCGACCCAAGGTATCTTGAAATTGCCAGACATTTAGTGTTGATCACACCGGAACTGACATTTTAAAGGTACGATGCTAGCATAAGCATTAGCTTCTGTTAGCCTTTTCTGTTGCGCTTATTTCAGGGATAAAGTTCTTCCCTTTTCCAGCAGTTTGGAAACAACAGATGAGACGTTTCTTGGTGCTGAGAACTGAAACACTGTAACCTGAACTGTATGTTTACTGCCACACTGACAACTGACTGCTGACTTCTGAGTCTGTTGCTCCACACGCGTTTGCTAACTGCTCTTCTCTTCTGTTGTATTCTAGCTTTATTCAGTCAGCAGCCTAAGGAGCAACATCTGGTAATTTATTGATTATGTACCATTTGAGGGGAAATTTCTCTCAAACACCAAAACAGCTCCTTCCTCAAGCTACTGGTCATGAAGAACACAAATGAAATATGTTCATTCACAGTGACTCGACAGGATGGGTCACATGATTCATCTCAGCAAAGACTGTTATTAGGGTCATGGTTTTCCAGTTTTGTTTTTCTTAAACAAAGAGATAAGAACTTGTTCTCTTTAAGAATAAAATGACATTTCAATATTCCATTTTAAGTTAAACAAATACACAAATACAAGCTCTTTAAGTATTCTTATCACAAATCAAATGTGTATTATACTTTTTTTTTGCTCAGGAAAATAA
Organism: Lutjanus erythropterus; assembly: GCF_056507025.1. Taxonomy (NCBI): domain Eukaryota; kingdom Metazoa; phylum Chordata; class Actinopteri; order Lutjaniformes; family Lutjanidae; genus Lutjanus; species Lutjanus erythropterus. Next base: position 48,540,336 of record NC_139318.1, read on the forward strand.
AAATGGCAAAACACTAACAACATATGTATTTTACATCCATTTAATTGAAATAGTTCCCATCTGTGGATGAACTCTGTATGTTTGAAACTGGTCACTAACCCTGGGAAGTGGCTCCATGTTTGTGAGGCTGCAGCAGTAATGATGTTTTCATTAGGCGCTCATAAATGTGATAAAGCTCTCCGAGCGCCACAGGAGAATACATGTTCTGTTTTACTAGACGTCTATAAATCTCAGTTTATGCAGCGATGTAGTAAAACCGCGCTGATGGCTCACTCTGATGGGCACAAATACGGCACATATGGTCGGGATAACACTCTCATAATCAATTTAACTTACCTGCTGTCATGTACCAGTTTGTGCGTGTGTGTATTGGTGCGTGCGTTTTAGCAAAAAGTGTATTTATGTTCTCAGATTCAGTGTGAGAGAAAGTGTGTAGGTTTATAATGTATGACTGTGTGTCCATGGTTAGTGTATGTTAATGTGCATACGTGTGTGTGTGTGTGTGTGTGTGTGTGTGTGTGTGTGTGTGTGTGTGTGTGTAAAATATCGCATCATCAGTGAGGAAGAAGTATTTTTAGTTCAGTCCCAGCTTAATTCTGATGCCTCCATATGACCCACATAAGTTAACTAGAGAGAAGATTGGCTGCATCTTTCCTGATTTTCTTTATGTCAGCCGACAGATTCTCCTTGAAATCAACATTTTCTCAGACAAAGCTACAGTGAGTAGTAGGATGAGTGAGTGCCAGTTCAGAAGAAGTCAGGTACTATTTAGTGGTGGTGGAGACAGAAGGACAGGGACAGAGCACGAGAGAAAACACGAGTCAACCTTGGTCAGTTGATCAACAGGTGGACAGAATAGCGGGATCTGCAAGGACTCAGGCTTGACACTGAACTGACTCGTCCTAAGTCCCACCTCTTTTTTGTTCGGGTTAACGTTCGGGTATCAGAAAGGAAAAAAATGGTATCAGAACATCTTTGATTGTAGCTGTTTTCAGTGATGGTACCAATACAAATATATAAAAATAAAAGCCATTCATTCAAACTTAAAGGGCCAGTCTGCAGGATTCAGTGGCATCGCATGGTGAGGTTGTAGATTGCAAACATTGCGTGTTTGGTTCGTCCATCCTGGACCACTGTGGAGACATGGTGGTTCAACATGGCAGACGAGGAGCTGCTCCCTCTGTAGACATGAACAGCTCATTATAAGGAAGTAGAAATACAGTGATTCTTATCTTCAGGTGATTATACACTAATGAAAACATACTGATGATCATTAGATTCGATTTATGACAGTAGATCTTCTAAAAGCTGACACACTGGACCTTTAAGTATTAAGTAGCACCTGTGTATTGATTCTCAGCGCACTGAAATAAATGGTTCTTTATTGTCTGCAGACATGAATCTTAATGGCCACCAGCATGAATGAATAACCCATGAGTTGTTTCACTTCTCATAAGAAGCACTTGAGCTGCCTGTTTCCCATTCTCGTCATAATCACCGTGATATATTTAATGTATTAACTCACTCTAATGAGGCAATTACTTTGGAAAATTAATGAATGCCTTAATTAGCAAATGTTTCTTTGCTAGCACACTAGCTGTACCTCATGGGTGGTTTTAATATTCGCTTTCATTTCTCAAAACATTAAGAAGAAACGCCGTCTGTAGATGACAGCAGCTCATAGATCCAAAGTCAGAACCAGTCACTCACTGTTCACCTCCTGCTGAACTCTGGACTTATTGAATTAGTCCCTGTTTTTTGCGTCGGACCTCCTCTAGGACGTCCGTGGTTCCTGAAACCACTTTTGTTCCAGTTTAAACACTTCATTTTCTAACCATTCTGAACATTTCCATGAAAGGAAAACTTGTTCAGAAGCTGAAAAGTTGGTTCCCACCTGGAACCAAGTAACAACAGGGAACCAAAGTGGACGTGTCATATTCTGCAGGATGTTGTGAATTTTGCAGCTGGTGGAACGTGCGCTGGTTCACTAGAAGGGTTTCTAAGAATCTTGAGCAGCATTGGTTCAAGCACCAGAGCCGATTTAGTGGAAAATGAACCGCTGCTGTAGTCTTCACTCTGCTTACAAAGTAGCAGTGCATATGCTGAAGTCCAACTGTGCATGAAGGTGATGTGTCAAAATGAGCACCGACTTGGAATAAACTTTGGGGGTCTGGTGGTCTTAACCCATCTAATCCTGATTTTGAAAATCAAATATGTGAAAAAGTGTGTTTTGTGGTTGGTCACAGCTGTGTGTGGTTGGATGATGTGTAGATGGATACACACAGTCATCTAAATTCATGTATATTCCAGCCCAGTTACAAACACATTTACATCTCATTGTCCCCTGCACACAAATTAAATGCTCTATCATATTGTTTCTTCATAATTACTGAGGCAGAAGTTCAACATAAATCAACATCATAATAAACATAATATAAACTTGCATGCAGTTTGACCTTCGCTGCAGCTGCAAGGATGAAATGTCAAGTTCAGCCTGTGATCTGTCACTGATATTTTACCATTCTTCATATGAAATTTGGTAAAACAAGTCATTTCAGTCATTTTTTTAAGCTGAGACATTCTGCTCTTCTGTCAGATTTAGTCGGCCTGATAAAGTCAGTGATCACTCAGAGTTAAAAAGCAGAACTCTTAAAAAGTTCTCGCTCACTGGATGTGAGATTTCAGAGGGATTCTTCAGGAGACTTCGTCCGTCTCAGTGAGCTCAGCTGGTAAACACAGACAGTTCTGACTTTTGGTTTCACCGGGGACATGAACTCTGGTCTCCTGGTGAAAGTCCTGTTTTGTTTGTCCAACCCAGACTTTCTCCCTCTTTTACCTACATCATCTGACATTTTTTAACGTGTGGTACTTGAATGCATCTGCTCTCCACAGACATTAACGGGAAACAAAATTGTATCACCTGCATGCAAAATTGGACATTAGCGTTTGCACTGCAGGCTATTTTAAAGTGTGAAGTTGTGTTACTTGTGAAACACAGACTGAGGAAACTGGGCTGGAGTTGCTCTGGATTTCTGCCACTTTTCTCTCATTAGATGCAAATTTCTGCAGTAAATTGTTGGAGGATTGAGTGAAATTCTTTTCATTTTTAAGAATCAAGGCTTCAGCATGTTGTTCTTGAATTGTTGTGTTCACAATTACACACACACACACACACACACACACTCTGCGTTGACAAGGCATCAGGATCAGACCCACTGGCTGACTGTTTCCATCCAGTCATTTCCCAGTCAGACCTTTTATCTGCCGTTTACAATACCAGTAATTTACCACTCTCCAGTTCTCTGCAGCGCTCTGACGCTCTCAGCATGATTCGGAACAAAGCGCCTCAGATTTCCAGGCCGTCTCTGTTGTGTGTGTGAAGCGGCGATGGTCTGGGAGTGTAATCTGTCTCTGCTTTAGCATTCATCGCAGGCAGGGGACCAAACTTAATCTGGCCTGTGATAGCCAGTGAGCTAGCTGCGTCGAGGACGGACCGGCATCACTGGAGCAAATCACTGAGGGGAGATTCATTGTCGGCGCTGTTGTGTGAAGCAACTATCTCTGTGAAACACGCCTGGCGCCGAGCTGAACGACATTTAAAAAGCCCACAGAGAGCTGGATGGATGCTGCAGAGACGAGTGTGTGTGTTTATGCAGGAGAGCGATACTGAGAGCCTGGAGCATTTCCACTCAACAGTCAAGTGTTTCATTGGTGCTTTTAGCAGAAAGCTGCTTCTCTTAGCAGCATTTTGCGAATGAATGCAGTGTTTTCACACTGTGGAACAGCAGGATCAATACAGACGTGTGTTTACGGGAGGCCTCCGAAACAATGTGAATGAATGAGCTGCCATTTTGTTGATGATTGCTTAATGGTCTCTGGGCAGAGCGCAGAGTGTCGAGTACCTGGATCTGACAGGAAGTCAGAGGACAACAGTGAGGAAGATGGACAGAGAGGAGGAGCAATAGAAAATAAGAGAGGGATGGAGTTAATCATTTTATAAGGATGCACAATATTGAATATTTGCAGATAAACTTTATTTATGTATCAGCTTACATACAAAATATGCAGCTCAAACTGATTTACATTTTAAAAAAGGAATAAACCCAAAAATACAATAATTAATCTAAATTAAAATCAGGCAATTTGATAGATTTGAGTGCATAATGAATTTTTGAAAAGATAGAAATAAATTCATGCATTAAATATCAAGTAATGCAGAGGTGACCATTTGAAAACTGCAAATGAATAATAAACAGTCTGTGGGACACCGAGTGATGCACGCACTTCGTTCTGGGTGGTGCTATAAAAAGGCTCAGTTAAAAAGGTGTTTTGAAGTGCATTTTAAAAATTTCAACAGAGCCTGCCTCTGTGCTCGGTCAGGATAGGTTGTTTCAAAGTTTAAGTGAAAAAGGCTGCATCACCAATTTTCTTCCTGGAAGCTGTCAGTACAGGATCGAAGAGTTTGTGAAGGAACAGGAAGAGAGATTCATTATGCCAAAATTTTCTATACCGTTTGGCTGATGCTGATATGTGCTCATATTTTCTCCAGCTAATGTCAGAGAACATCACATAGAGTGTTAGAGACTCCCCACCACTGTTAAAGAGGAGACACACACCCAGAGGGAGTGACAGATGCAGTAGTTTTATGTCTCTGGACATTTTGTCTCTCTGTGGACATTTTACATCTTTTTGTAGTAGATTTGTGTCTCTTTGTTGTTAATTTGCTTTTCTTTGTTGGCATTTATGTTTATTTGTAGTAGTTTTACGTGCATTTTGTATCTCTGTGGATTTTTTGTTTCTCTTTGTGGTCATTTCTGTCTCTCTCTGGATATTTTACATCTTTTTGTAGAAGTTTTTGTGTCTTTGTAGTAGTTAATGTCTCTCTGTGGACATTTTGCATCTCCTTGTGGACGATTTGCATCTTTTTGTGGATGTTTTGCAAGGCAAGGCAAGGCAATTTTATTTATATAGCACCATTCATACACAAGGCAATTAAAGGTGCTTTACAGAACTTGAAAATGCATTAAATTAAAAACAATAAAAGAGCATTAAAATTGCATTTGAGATAATTAAAAACAAAAGCTAAAAGCAGGACAATAAATAGTTTAAAACATTACAGAAATGCATATAAAGAAAGAAGCAAACATAAAACAAAAGCGACAGCAGACAAATATAAAAACAATAGCTACAGATTATCCTAAAAATATGTAACGTATCCACTTCACTGGTAGGCTGCAGTAAACAGTAATGTTTTAAGACCTGATTTAAATAAACCGACAGTTTCAGCTGACCTCAGGTGTTCTGGAAGTTTGTTCCACAGGTGGGGAGCACAGAAACTAAAGGCTGCTTCACCTTGTTTGGTTCTGATCCTGGGAACACTGAGTAAACCTGTTCCAGATGATCTGAGGGGTCTTGGTGCTTCATAACGTATAAGCAAATCAATATTTTGCATTTTTTGCTGGACATTTTGCTCCCCAGTGTATCTCTTTGTGGTAAGTCATGCTCTCTGGACATTTTGCATCTCTTTTTGGACATTTTGTGTCTCTCTGCAGATGTTTTGCATCTCTTTATGGTTAATTACGTCTCTTTCTGGACATTTTGCATCTCCTTGTGGATTTTGCATGCTTTTGCATCTCTTTGTAGACATTTTGCATTCCTTTGAAGACATTTTGTATCTCTGAGTGGTTATTTGTTTCTATCTGGGGCTGTTTTGTGTAATTATATGTCTCCTCTTGGACATTTTATATCCCTTTGCATCTTTTTGTAGACATTTTGCATCTGTGTGTGCATATTTTGTGCCTCTCTTTGCATGTTTTCCATAATTTTGCATCTGTTTGTGGTCACTTATGACTCTTTCTGGACATTTTTCTTTTTTTTTTTTTGATTGTTTTGCAGCTCTCTCCGTGACATTTTGCAGTGCCTGGTAGACCTGTTCAGTAATTCATCCATGTCAACATTGAGCTGCGAGGAGAATAACACTCATGCTGAGATACTAGACTGAGATGACATTGGTTAAACTTAAAGTATAGTTTTCAGTAATTTAAAATGATTTTCACTGCATGAAGATTAGATGAGGAAACAGTGTTGAAGCTGCAGAGATTCTGTCTTGTTCATTATATGTACTTGCAGATTTACATTGTCAAAGTGTCCATAATTCAGGCAGAGTAAACGTCGAGCGGCTAAGATAAAATGTAGAATCTCTAAAGTGCTATTTAAATTACTTTGAAGCTAAATAATGTGGGAGACGCTTCCTCCCAGCTCCCCAAATGGGCTAAATTAAAATGTTCATTGTAACTGGAAGTGTGCCATTCAATTAAGTGAGGTCATTCAACATTTAATTGGCAGCTCGCTCATTATTTAAAAGTTTGAGTGTGTTTGAACCCTTCAACTCGTCTCTCCTCTTCAATATTCCTCCTCTCATGACCTCTTCACCTCCTCTCTTTTTCATCTCTGTCATCTCTCCTCCGCCTCTTCCTCACCTGACTTACCCCCACCCCCTCCCCCCTCCTCGTCTCGGTGTCAGGCGACAGCGAGGTGAGAATCGAGGGCGATGTAGGACAAATGAATTAACAGCATCAGATTAAATAGGATTACTGCACTCAGTGACAGAGAGGGGCTCGGCGCTCCTAATGAATTATGTAAGCACAAAGAGTCCTGACCAGATTTAATGGCATGCCACTGAGCTGCTGCTGGGATGAGTGTGTGTGTGTGTGTGTGTGTGTGTGTGTGTGTGTGTGTGTGTGTGTGTGTGTGTGTGTGTGTGTGTGTGTGTGTGTGTGTGTGTGTGTGGTGTCAAATATTAGAGGGCAGAAATTGGCTCTTATGCTTTGTAGAGGAATAAAGTGAAAGATGGGACAGAAACGTGTGCTTTTGCATCTCAACCGATATGAATCAGTCAACAGACACGTCTCTGATGCTGCACCCACTTGAGCCGACACTGAAGTGGGTGCAGCAAGATATTATTGGTCTTTATGTGAAGATGAAAGTATAGGCCATATATTTATATATATTCACAGTGAGCCAGCAGTGAGACTGAAAATAGAAGTGTGTGGAAATAAATGTGAGGGTTTACATTAGTGTGGGAGCGTTGCTTCAGGTTTAGGTAAGAAGGTGAAAAATAATCCAGGAAGTCAAGTCAGAGTAACACACCAGTTTAGACTGAAGACTTCACAAAAGTGATATTTTTATCCTCCATCTTAATGATCATGAGATAACAGGTAGAATAATGTTACAAAAGTCATATATCAGGAGTTTGCCTTTCAGGTTTTTTGTAATAATTCATTTATTGAGTTGATTTGATTTCATTTAGCACATATTTAAAAAAAACAACACATAACTATTAGTACAACATATCTGTTCAGTTCCGTTCAGTCCAAGTCCATTATGCAACAGCAGTCAAATGCAAAGCTATTAGTTATTTAGATACAACAGAAATAGCCAAGAATATACATAACATGTGTGTCTGTGTGTGTGTGTGTGTGTGTGTGTGTGTGTGTGTGTGTGTGTGTGTGTGTGTGTAAATAGATATATACAAAGTAAACCGGATGATGTCCAGTCATCGCTGGCTGGGTTGGTTAGGTTTAGGTTTAGGTTTAGGCACGTGGAGTGACTGGTAATCGTCACGCAGCTGAATTAGACAGATCACACGAGAATCCATTTTTCCAGATTTCAAGTTAATCGTTTGTGTCTGCAAGAGTGTCCTATGAGGGACAACTGGCAGCTACAGGTGTGGTTTTAGGTGTGACGACAGCGAGAAGTGTCCATGGAAGCAACTCGTCTCGAATGAACAATGGCGGCTCCTGAAGAGGTTAGCGTAGAAACTGTGATAACATCGGTTCTGTCAGAACTGGAGACTTTTCACTCATCTCCTGACCAGCTGCTGCAAGGGTTTGATCTGATTGGATGGAGCCTGTGATAGGCATGATAGACTGGTTGAGCCAATAACTTGCCATGTATTTTTTCAAAGTGCCTGCCCTCTTCCAAACAGTTTCTAAAGATGACTTCTCAAAGTGAGAAACAAGATGTGGTTCTGTGTAAAAAAAAAAATCAAAAAACATCCGGAGTGTGGTACCTCCATCCCTCTGTGAAACGTCCATAGTTCAGTACCTTGTAAATATCTTTTTTAATATTTAATGTCACATTTTATTTTATTGTCATCAGTCCAGACATACCTGTACAATCACCCAGCTGTTTAATCAACATCTGTATATATCTTAACAAACAAACAGAGAAAAATAGAAATAAAGGCCTGTCTCTAATACAAGCCTGTTTCAAATAAAGGCCTCTTACCTTATGCAGTCGACTTAAATAAAGTCCCTGGTTAGTATTTTAGGAAATAGTTTTGTTTTTCACATGATCGATTAGTGATGCAATTAGTCTATGCACTGGCCCAGTACATGCACAGTGTAGATCTCACTGTTACAGGGAGGAGATTTTTTTATTACACTGCTAATGTCTGAAAATGAATCTACTGGCACGTAGAGACACGTGTGAAACATGTAGGTAAATATAAACCCATACGTAACACATGTGACACATGTAACATAGTTCCACCTTGTTGGTCTGTTAATTCAGAGAGGTGTCACAGTTCTCACCGCTGCTCCATTTTAACTCCTCGTCTCACGTTGCCAGACGAGCTCCTCGCTGATGACGAGGTTGACTTAAAAAAGCACACGGGAGGAGAAACGGCGAGAAACCGAGACAGACGAGGAAGATTAGAAGAGGGATCGGAGATACGAGCAAAGAGACAGACGTGATGAGGAAGAGGAGGATAAAAGGATAAAGAAAGTGAGTCAGTCAGCAGAGGGGGGGGTTTGTCAGACTCTTTCTCCTGTATGAATCACAGTCGAGCTGAATGCTGATGCTCCGTTTTACAAATATAGTGATAATAACAATGTGCACACACACACTCACACACACACACAATCACACACACACACACCAGTCCAGTGAGTCACAGAGTGTATAACCATGCAGGAGCTTGTTGCTTTCTGCTTCATTTACCCGTCCATCGGCAAGCTGGGAAAATAACAGCATGTTGATGAATGCATGTGCCTACGTGTGTGTATTTTTGTATGTGTGTTTTTGCACCAAAATGTCAGCCTGTGTGTGTGTGTGTGTGTGTGTGTGTGTGTGTGTGTGTGTGTGTGTGTGTGTGTGTCTGTATGTGTGTGTGTGTGTGTGTGTGTAAATGTGTGTGTCTGTATGTGTGTGTGTGTGTGTGTGTGTGTGTGTGTGCAGGGAGGAGGATATCACAGAAAATGAGAGGTTGTAATGAAATCAGTGATTGCTGTATGAGAGCAGCAGGGTTGCTGTAATTAAGTGTGATTAGGACTCCATGTTTCTCTTTTCTTTCTCACACACCAACAAAACACACACTGAGAGCTGATCCGTGACATTTCTCTGCACATACACACACACACACACACACACACACACACACACACACACACACACACACAATTTATACTGACGCGAGTCTTTCAAAACAGACTGAAATCTGTTAGTTCAGATATTAAAAAGGACGCCGTCTTCACTTCTCCCAGCTGTGACTACGTCAGAAAAGGCGCTTTCACACAGCGAATGTTGCGTTCAGACTTTGTGATGGTTCAACTTTTTCATCGTGCTGCTCTGGCTTGCTGTGTTACCATGACAACCACACAAACTACAGTAAGGGAAATGATGCAGGAGCTGATTTTACTGTCTCTCAGTTCCCAGAATGATTCAGTTCTTCTGAACAAACAGATCGATGAAGAGAAACCGTCTGTGAACAGCATGAGTGTCCTCTCTGGGACAGTTAGCTAAACTTTCTATACAGTTTGTTATTGTGAACACTTAACGGCTCTGTTTAAAGGCTAACTCTTGTATTTTTCCATTGGCACAGTTTGAACTTTGAGTTTGTCTAACTCTCAAACGTGTTTCTATATTTGTCCAGAGATGATCTCTGCACTTTGCTCCATTTGAACTGGAAGCTGGACTTTCTGAGTTCCCAGTTGGAAATTTCAACTGAACCGCCACCTGAAGTTGGATTTCTGACTTGGAAAGTTGCAGCGTCCCCAGGAAACAAGAACAACCTCCGACCTTCAGCCTACAGGCTGAAAACATAAACACGCTAACAGCTGTTAGCTTTTCTTTTGCAGTCATTTTAATACCAGAGTTCGCCTCCCGGTGTGCGAATGTTCCAACAAAACAAGTTTCCCCCTTGACACTATTTTGCAGCAGCACCATCACTGCGTCCTGGACTCAGCTCCACCAAAGATGTCTCTAACAGGTTTTAAGAAATGCGAATAAGAGGGTTTTTGTGTGGAGACCTTTCTCCAGTGCTGACTGGTGTGGAAAGACATCTGGCTGTATGAGACTACAAAACCCAGCTTCAAAGTCTGAGATGGCTGCTCCGCGCATCAAATGAGCCGTACACACAGTACTGTCCAACTGCTACCTGAAGACATGTTGCTGTGGTGTGTGCACGTGCAAAATACAGCATAAAGGGTTTTTATTAGCTTAGACTGTATCATTATTTATGCATATAGTCAGTTATAGATGACTGATTCATTGTTTGATGTGTTGAAGCTCACAGTTCTGGCAGTTGGTGTAAGTGAGAGTGGTGCTGATGCTAAGTGTCCCTGTCTGTGTGACCGACTGAATGAATTGTGTTTGTTTTCTCAGTCTTCTGTTTTATTTCTTTATGTTTATGAAGCAGCTGCCAACTGTCAGGTCCACTGAGACACTGTATGTAATAATGTTGTCTACAAATGACTCAGTGTAGGTGGCAGCTGACAGGGTTGTTGGCAGAAAATAATGACTTAATATCCATCAACTCTTTTTGTGCCAGTTTGCACTGGTTAGCCACAGCGTTAGTGTGCACATGTCAAGCATGAGACAGCTGGAAGAAAAAAAGGTTTTGGCCAAACATGTTTGGACACAGAGGCCACAGTCAGAAACCTGGATCAGAGAACCTGCTTTGTTGTGCTGATTTCAGCTCCTGAAGGTCAATAAGGAGGTACAGACTACTGCTGCCATCGTTCAAAGACCCAAAGTCCAAGAAATGTCCCACTGGACTTTAAAGCCCATATGTTGGACAGCCATGGCTGCAGTCAGGATCTCAGAAAAAGCATGCAGCTTGATTATACTCAAAATAGATGAAGTAAGATATTTTTATCCCCTGTTGAGGAGCTGTATAACTGCGTCTGTGTCTGTATGTTCACACACACATTCAAACACACTCTCATACGCCTCTTACAGCTGAGTGACGTCCGGTCAGCGCCTCCACACCAGCCTCAGCGCTCGATGCCATATGTGCAGCGTCGCCCTGTCAACTCGATTAGGGTTCACAGATCAGACCGTCGAACGCTGCAGCAGATGTGGCCTGCTGGCTAATTCACAGAGAATACACACATCTGTCAGAGATACAGCAGTACAGTGAGGAGACAACAATGACATAACACACACACACACACACACACACACACACACACACACTGGTGTATTCATAGACAGAGTTTAATTAATGTAATTAATATGCACACATAAAACATAGAGAGTGCATGAATACACACTGTATACAACACTTTGGTCTTGAGGCCTTTGTGAAGCTTAAATAATGAAATCTTGTTTGATTTATTTAATCATTTTATTATGTGAGCCAAAGAAAGGAAAAAGTGACATTTTAATGATTACACATGAATGATTACTCATAAAAGATCTGTTAAAATAACACAGAGAGTTTTCTTACTGCCCTGAACAAAGAGAAATAAAGTACGCTGTGATCAAATCACCCATCTGTCAAAGATGTTTAGAAGTCAGTCTTTTTGACGTCTTGATGTTCTGATAAAATCAAACGTTTAATATTTTCTAAAGGCTGTGGTCTCTCCAGCACCAAACAGGAAGCAGCAAACCTCACTTCATGTAAAATGAGGAAGAATTTGGCAGAAGTGAAAAAAAAGGACCAAACTGACACTGAATTGACACCATTTATTCAGAACAGCTCTGTTTCTTTGGTGAGTGATTAAAATCCTGTGTCCATCAGTATCCTGCAGGATACGGGCACGAAACAATCGCTTATTTGTGAAGACGTTTTCCCTTTTTTCAACTCAGTCTTATTGTGGCTCCGATGTTTTAGGGTGTGGAGTTAAAGTGCCAGAACTGCCATTAGTTACTGGTTTGACTGATGGTCTAATAATAATTATATTAATAATAATAATTACTGTATTGATTACTAACGGTGGTTGATCAGGCTAATTATCAGCAGTATGCAGCACATGGTTGTGTTCATTCACTGCATGTCACTGCTGACAGTACAGAACATATATTCATATACAATAGTGCAACATGAACTGAGCTTTTTAGTGAAAGACCAGCTTCATTCATCATGACTGAAGTCTCTGTATCGCAGGAAATGACACTTTCAGGTGTTTTTTACAGTCATGAATGAAGATTTTCCCGTCCATACCATCCCTGCCTGCCACCGTGGTTTAATATACTCTGCTGTTCAAAAATGGTTAAATGTGCTGTTTTACAATGTTAAAACACACCAGCAGCAAACTTTTTTTTTTTTTTTAAGATTATTTTTTGGGCTTTTGCCTTTAATTGAATAGGGACAACTGAAGAAAGGGGGTAGAGAGAGGGGGAATGACATGCAGCAAATGGGTCACAGGCGGGAATCAAACCAGCGACCTCTGCAGAGGACCAACAGCCTCAGTACCACCTCCATCCACCCATCCATACCTGTTTGGTACCCATCCCCACGTTCTGACCCGGGCTGACTCCAGGCTCTGACCCGTCTGACTTCAGGCCACACGTGAACCAAAAGGCCACGAGGACCTGAGCGCCGCAGCTGCCACCCATCACACAGACAAACACACTCATTTAATAGACATCAGCGTTCAGCAGAAGGTCAATAACTTCAAGTTCTCTGCCACTGAAGGCACGCACAAATGTCAGATGGAAATGTCAATAACCGTGTTCTGTGTTTGACTGTGGCCACACACACACACACATGCACACACACACACACACACACACACACACACACACTGCTGTTTCTCTCTTTGTCTCTTTGAGACTTTGTCTGCTTTCTTATTCTGCTCAGGTCCACTGAAGCTTCTAGGCCCTCAAATCAATTTTGGATCTCTGTGTCGCATTGTCATTCTTGCTCACACTCCTCCTCCTCCTCCTCCTCCTCCTCCTCTTCTTTCCCCTTTCTGCTGTCAATCCCTCCGTCTATCACTCTCTCCCTCCTCTCCCCTTTCTTCTCTGGCCGTCTGTCTTGGATCAATGCAGCTTTAGCCGCCATCACCTTCCCAGCTCGGGTCATGTTTGCCTCTCCTCCGTCTGTCTTTGTGCCGTGGCGTCTCGGATCAATGCGGGGTTTAGCCGGCGTCACATTGTAGCGCAGGCTGTGTTTTATTGAAGCTGTCAAGGTGCTGACCTTTCCATGTCCAGGGGAAGAAAGAGGGATGCCAGCAGGTATGATGGAGGGAGAGCGCGATGACCAAGCCGCTTATGACTCTAATCTATCACAGGAGCAGGAGGTGGAGGTGCTGGGTCGCTGCCAAACTTTAGACACACCACTCCTTGTGTTTTTATTTATTCCTCACCTGCTGTGCGTCTGCATTCATTAAAGTAAGAAATCAAAGTCACATTTTCAGGCCTCAGGATCAATTCAATCATCAAACTGCATCATTAGAATTAATCTCCAAGCCGAGGATGAGTTTCATTGTTTTCTTGCACACATACCTGTTGAACATCAGAGTTTTTGGTGTGTTTGCACAATCACCACCTCTGCTGCTTTCATACAGGCTCAACAGCTAATTAAAAGTCTTTGGCATGAACCTCCAGTTTAAGCTGATGTGCAATTCATCAAAGTTTTTTAGTGCAAAGAGCTGAGTGGAGGATCTGGCAAACTCCCCGAATCTGCCTGTGCATTTCTGCACGTTTCTCCTCCTGTGTTTCTGAAAGCATCACATAACAGCGGTCTGAAGCCGTGGTCCCCAACCTGTTTTCCTTGGACCCCCCCCACCCCCACCTGCAAACATGCACACTCACCAAAAGAGTAAGTGATTCATTCCAAAGCTTTATTGTCCATCATTGTTACCATTCGTTGAACCTTCACCTTTTGCAAATGTCTGTTTTTTAGTAGTTTTGCAATTTTTTATTCATCGTCACCAAAATGATTCATAATCACAGAGCTTGAAGATCTCAGAGTTTTCCTTCACTGATAGATAAAAATACTAACATTCAATTAGTGGGTGTTCTTTAGTGCCACCCAGTGGAGAAAGGAAGTAACACCGAATTCCTTTCTGCGATCTCCAAAGTCCTTGGAAATTCAGCGTTTTGTCAACGGGTCGGCATCTGGTGACGCAGTCATGGCCACAACACGCGCCGACAGGTGTGGGGGTGTGAGGGTCCGTCTAATGCTGCTTGTGACTTTAATTGAAGATTATTTTGGGGCTTTTTATTTGACAGGACAACTTGAAAACAGACAGGAAATTAAGGGAGAGAGAGGGGAGAAGACACGCAGCTCCTCTCACATCCATCAGTTATCACCACTGAGAACCTAGAGGCTCTGGAAATTGACGTTTCTGCTGACAGTGGAGTTTCAGAGACCTGCAGAGGACACCCCCCTGTGCGGACTCACCATGTGGGCGTCCACAGTGAATCCCCTCAGCTGTCCTGGGGGACACCAGGGTGCTGTGCTGGCTCCCTGGGGATTTTTCAAAAGAGTCTCTCCTCAGGTAGCAGTGGACGATTCAGTGTTTCCACCTCTGAGATCAGAGAGACACAAGGACAGGGACAGAGATGAGGACGAGGACGGAGAGTGAGTTAGAGGGTCGTCCTCACCCTGAGAGAGACGCATAACGAGAGACAACATAGTCAAACACAGCTGTAATGATGCAGTAGTGTTTTCATAGGAGACATTAACAAATATAAATCATTGTTAAATGATAAAGGAAAAATATCTGCTTACAACATTATAATGAGATCAAACTATTAATTAGATGTTTACATACAAGTTTGTTGTTGTTGTTGCTGAAAAGATGACTCCATTAATCAATCAGTCGAAGGACAGAAAATTAATGGAGAAAGGGGATGATGAAACAATTAATCATTAAAGTCATTTAAGTCTTTTTTTTTTTGAAAATCATCGGCTGCAGCTTCTCTTCTGCTTCCTGATGTGAATATTTGCAGGTTTTCTTAATGACGATTCACACAGAAAACATTTTTTAAACATTATTGATGTGATTTTAAACAGATGAATTTTTATTTTCTGAAATGTATCAGCTCATACTTCTGAGACTGAGACAAACATCACCATCTGTCTCTGCGTTAATGTGCTGTAATGATATCTGTATTGATTAATCATTGGTTGAGGCTGAGAAATAAAATCTGTGTATTGATAAACAAAAGTTTCTTGTAGTAACAAACTGATGATCGTTGGGTTTTGGACTTTTGATCGGACAGAACAAAATGTTACAGTGGAAACTGTGATGGATTATTTTCACTATTTCTTACATTTTTGGACAAAATAAATGATCAATATGAGAGCTGCAATTGATTGATTAGTCAATCAAAATATTTTAATAATTGATTAGTCAGTTTTCAAGCAGAAATGTCAAACGTGTGGTTGCAGCTGTTTCTTTGTCATGTCTGACAGTAAAGGAAGAGTCTTTGGGTTTTGGATTCTTGTACAGCTGCAACTAACAATCATTTTCACTGTCCATCAATCTGTTGATTATTTTCTTGATTAATCAATTAATTCATTCTGTCACAATTTTGTCAAAATTTGTTGTCCAAGATGACGTCCTCAAACGTCTTGTTTTGTCCTCAACTCAAAGATCACCAGTTTCCTGTCAGAGAGGAAAGAAACCAGAAAATATTCACATTAAAGAAAAAAGATTTTTCTTTTTTTTTGTTTAAGTTGGTCTTTGACTTTATGTCAAAGTGAGCTGGACGGAACAGACTAAAAGAATCTTAGCTGGACCTCTAGAAGACAAACAGACAACAAGTTTGAGATTATGTCTCTTCTCCTCCTTTTCCTTCTCTCCTGTCGCGTGTCTCACTGCTCACCTGTAACTGGAGCTTATTTAGAGGATTTGTATCATATGCAGGTGGGACACGTCCCTCATGTCACACAGTGGACAGACTAATGGACACTGGAGACGATGGGGATTCAACCTGCTCTGTAATGATTATCTCTTTCTTTCTTCCTTTCTTGATTTCTTTCTGTCTTTCATGCTTTCTTTCTATTTCTCTTTCCTTTTCTTTCCTTCTGTCTTCCTTTTTTCCTTCCTTCATTTTTCTTCCTTCCTTCTGTCTTTCCTTTCTTTCCTCCTTCCTTCCATGTGAGACAGGACGATGGTCATGTCTCCAGTAGCTCTAATCAGCCTGAACTCAGAGTCCATCACTCTTCATTGTTGCCATCTTGTGTGTGTGGTGTGTTAAAATGTCAGCAGTCCCTGAACGCGTCTCGTCTGTGTGACTGTGTCGGCGTCCTCGTCTCTGAAGCAGCTGTCTCTGCAGCAGCCCGAGGACGTGGACATGTCTGGCCAGACGCCATCTTAAACTTCTTTGAGCTCTGTGGGTTCTTAAGGCCGCGGGGCGTCCCCGCTGGGTCACCACAGACACGCCTCCCCTCTTCCTCTGTGGTGTTATCAGGAGCAGAGGTTTGACATCTGCCACCTGACAGTAGGACACGTCAACACGCTGAGGACAGGAGGGACATCAGGACCTCAAATCTGCTGCTGTGGAGCTCTGAGCTCTGATGATAACAGATCAGAATAAAGTCTCACAGTGTGAGACCCTTCAGACAGCAAACCACAGATACAAATACTGAAACATTTTCATCTTCATCCATTTTATCACTCCTGTTCTTCTTCTTATTCTCTGTAAGGAGATGCCAGTAGACTTTAAAATATATATTCTGATACAGTTACTAATTACATGTTGAAGAGGTCAGTAACTTTATCCAAGTACCACACTGTCAAAGTAACTTGATTACTGTCTGTTTGTTGTAGGTTTATTAATTTTGTCCAAATGTTCCTCCATTATGTGCAAATACATGTTTTGATTAAGAACAATAATTATGAACATTTAAATGTACTTTGTTAAGTAACGTTATTTACTCTCAAACTTCAAGTAAACTGACAGAAACTTGTTCTGTTTTCACTCAACAAACCAAAGTCATCTTTAATCATAACTGTAGTAGTAGACATTGGCAGGTTAGCTAGCTTACTGGATTTCTGTGTAGCTAAAGTTAGCGGTTGGTCTGTGCAGCTAACAGCTATAGCTAACCTCTGTGGGTATTCTGTGTGGCTAATGTTGTGTAGCAGTTGGTCTGTGTTAGTGGTTTGTCTGTAAAGCTAACATCTGGGATTATTCTGTGTAGCTAATGTTAGCTGTTGCTCTGTGTTGCTAACCTTGGTGTTTGATGTGTGTAGCTAACATTAGCAGCTGGTCTATGTTTGTGGGTGTCTGTAAAGCTAATATCTGCAGTTATTCCATACAGCTAACGTTAGCAGTTGATCTGACCTGTAAAATGAAATGTTGAGTTGTTGGATGATGACAGTATTTTCACAGCTGAAGGCAGAACTGTCTCTGTTCTGTCATGTTGTTCCTCTTTTCTGACTTAAAGACAAAATAATGTTTTAAATTTCCACCAGTGAAACATTTTTTTCACCAGAGGTCATGAAGATCAGCTGCTGTAATGTTTGTGCTCTGTGCATCACAGTATATTTTCTTTATTTTTAAATTGTAATCCTGATAATAATCCACAATTTTACTAAATGTATTTGTAATCTGATTACTGTAATGTAACAATCATGTTAGATTGTGCCTCTGCTTCCAGTAACTGTGATGAAGCTGCACAAAATGTACATTCCTGGATTACTGTGTGTGTGTGTGTTCATGTGTGTGTGCGTGTGCACGCATGTGCGCGCGCATGTGTGTGTGTGTGTGTGTGTGTGAGCAGCAGGTTGAAGGTGTTTCTGGTTCTCTGACGTTTTATTGTTTTCATGCCGGAGGCCTCCACCTCAGATTCAGTGTAAATCTGCCCCACACTGTGTGTGTGTGTGTGTGTGTGTGTCCCTGCGTGTGTGTGTGTGTGTGTGTGTGTGTGTCCCTGTGTGTGTGTGTCCCTGCGTGTGTGTGTCCCTGCGTGTGTGTGTCCCTGTGTGTGTGTGTGTCCCTGTGTGTGTGTGTGTCCCTGCGTGTGTGTGTCCCTGCGTGTGTGTGTCACTGTGTGTGTGTGTGTGTGTGTGTGTGTGTGTGTGTGTGTGTCCCTGTGTGTGTGTGTGTCCCTGCGTGTGTGTGTCCCTGCGTGTGTGTGTCCCTGTGTGTGTGTGTCCCTGTGTGTGTGTGTGTGTGTGTGTGTGTCCCTGCATGTGTGTGTCCCTGCGTGTGTGTGTCCCTGTGTGTGTGTGTCCCTGCGTGTGTGTGTCCCTGCGTGTGTGTGTCCCTGCGTGTGTGTGTCCCTGCAGGCCAGATGAGGTGTCCTCTGTGACATCTTGAGTCAGAAGCCATAAAAGCTTGAACACATTTCAAGGACACAGTTTAGGACCCGCGGCTGCTTCAGTCTGAGCGTCACTGAGCTTCTGGAAAAACCTCAGACATGAACATGTGACATCACAGCTCAGATTTACAGTATGATGCTGAATGAAAACAGACATGATTTTATCAACCTCTTCTGTTGAAGAAGCAAACAGACATTTGAACTTCCTCTCTGTCCTTTGAACAACAGCAGTTTTATGATGGTGGACTTGGGGGTTATCAGGGTTTTGAATCCAGATGTGCCTCCGTCTTCTGGATCATCTGTAGAAGTTTGAACATGGATGTAGGGAGGCCTGTTAGTAAGAAGCTGCGGGAGTCAGTGCCTGACATCACGTTGAGAGTTGTATGCTCAGATATGTAGGGTCTGATCTTCCTGATGTTGCACAGGAGAAAAACGGCACGACCAAGCAATCAAGGCCACGTGGACCTTCACAGTTAGTTGGTCATAAATCGTGATGCCCAGGTTTCAGGCAGACCTTGAGCTGAGTGGATTCAAACTGGATACGGATCTCTTGTTGTACAGAGGGACTGGCTGGGATGATGAGGAGCTCAGTCCTGGAGAGGCTGAGTTGAAGGTGGCGTTCTTTCATTCATGTCTGATTCATATCAGTGAGGCACCTAAACCAGAGATTTATGTAAATTCAAACCAGAGGTGTGACTTATTCTGTCTTCTACTTGTTTTGTTATTTTAATTCTTTAAAAATCAACAGAATGCAGGAAACAAAATCACAGAAACTCCAATTTTTTGTTTCCTAATTTTGAGGTCTGCCAGGTATGGTGCCAGAAACTCCTGATACTCACTGCTGTCTACTTATTTCCACCTTGGATCACAGTTCTGCTGTATTTTAGTTTATCTTTTTTTCTTTTCATTATCACAACCTGTTTCTGGCACTGCATCATGTGATTAAGACCTGCGACTCCAAAGGTCTACTGGACACAAGAATCTGCAGAGAATTCCTGTTTCTAACTTTTAAAGGAAAAATGCATTTTGTAAAATCTGACACGTCAGTTTTCTTTTGGGTGCCGGGCAAAAAATAAATGACTGAAAGAAAATGGATGAATATGAGTTTTTTTCCTGAGATGAATGCAAGCATAGACACAAATACAGGAAAACAAAGAAACTGAAACTCCATTTTTTTTGGTTTTAAATACTCCTTATTTTTGTGGTCTCAAGGCTGGCAAGTATAATTATCACCCGTTTAAAAAAACTGGATATATATGTGCTAATTTTGGTGTAAAATGAACAGAAGAAGTGAAATCTGAATTTGATTCCTCTTCTTTTTCTAGCAGCAGGAGTTTGGGTAATAAAACAGAAACAAGCTCCTCAAGCAGATTGTGTTTTCCCAGAAAATACCAGAATTGTTTAATAGGATTAGGTTGGTTTAAACTGATTTTTAAAGTAGATTTTATGTCCCTGTGCAGCCAGAATCTGTTCCACCTGCTTAAAGTAAATGAGGTCCTGTTGCCGTGTTGACGGCTCAGAAAAGGCCCATGGTACCAACAGAACCTGGAGAAAAACTGAAAATAAGCTGCTGATTATGTGTCGAGTCCAAAAGTGTTTGTGCTGCAAATAAAATCCAATTTCCCCCCAGATCTTTGACTTATTCATTTTCCTTTTTCTTCCAATAAAAACACAAATAATGAGCCGCCGTGTGTAAAACACTGCAGACTGACAGGAGTGTGTGTGAGTGTTTAACCTTCCACACATCAAACTTTTAACTCATACACAGTGTGTGTGTGTGTGTGTGTGTGTGTGTGTGTGTGTGTGTGTGTGTGTGTGTGTGTGTGTGTGTGTGTGTGTGAGAGAGAGAGAGAGAGAGAGAGAGAGAGAGAGAGAGAGAGCATCCCTCCCTGCAGATCAGAGGGTAATTGGAGAAAATATCTGGTGGTGGTGGGGATTTGCAACTTTAAGAGTTTCTCAGAGATTTTCCTCTGGGATGGAATTTAATTTTCAGCGTCCATTAGTGAAGACCTTGATGGACAGAGATCAAATAATCCCTGACCTCTTGCAGATTCTCTCTAATTACCATCAACACCTTCCACTCCTCGCCGTGTCAAACTCATTTTACAGCGAACAGAGAGAATTTATATTCTTACAGATTAACACCAAGAAAAAGTTACTTTCTTACCAGAACAAAACTCAATTTCCAGTTCAATCATACAGACTCATCTGTTTATCAGCCGCCTGAAAATGAAATTTCTCTCTCGAATTTACTTTATTTCTATAAAGTTCAGGCTGCAGACATTTGGAAATATTTCAGTTTGGTCGATATATAGAACTGGAATGTAAATCATTAAGAGTAGGCTGGCAGTAATTTATTCTGTGATTAATTGATTAATTTACTCATTAGTCTCCATATCTCAGTTTATTCCAACTCAAGAGGCTTTTCTTTCAGACTGTGTTCTTGTTAAACTTCATCAGTCACATTAATGTTCCACATCGAGACACATAGAGTCCACAGGACAGGAAGTCTTCTTGTTTGGACCATTTAATCGAGGACACTGTTGGACTCTGCCCAGCATCGTGGCATCTCATGAAATAGTCACAAAATAATCCACGCATGTGTCCAGATAGTTTATGTTGATGAGGACATGACAGTAAAAATAATCAGGAACATTCTCTGTCATGAGACGAACTGGCCTGCTGTGATTTGGGTTGTGATGTTTGTCATTTTTAAAAAGCAGATGTCCAGAAATAAATTCTGGGAAACATATATCTGCATGTAAATACAGACATAGATACAGATATGAAATTACTTTATTAAGGAGTAATATTTTGTAGTAGGAGTAGTAGTATTTAAGTTGCATGAATGTAAACTGTTGATTTGAAAGCAGTACAGTTGTTAAGTACATCAGACTTCAAGCAGCAGTATTCATGTATAACTTGATTTGAAAAAACTTCATTCATTCATCATTTTTAGAGCAGAATAAAAAGCAACAGTCTGCATAAGGAGGAAATGATTCAAACAGGACTTTAACACAGAAAAACATGGTTTACTTCCTGTGTGAGATCAATACTCTGTGACGATGTTTGTTCTCTTAAGGATGAAGCTATTTTAACTCAAATCCTGATCTTTACCTGAACATAACCAAGTAGTTTTGGTGTTTAAACCAAACCAAACTGACTGAGAATGATGGTGGACAGAGTCATGAAAAAAACTGAAAGATGAATTCTCGTTACTATTTCACAAACTAACCTGGTGTGTGTGTGATGGCGGTAGAAAAGTATCCCAGTGTGCATTTTCCCATCAGGCAGCAGAGATGGTGCAGAATTTGAGTCAGACTCGTGGGCCCAATTCCCAAGACCCTCCCCCTGCTCACTCTCTCCCTCCCCGTCTGCATGTTTGCGTTCAGCCTCGGACACATTAAGAGTCATTCCAGACCAGTTAGGCTGAAGTGTGATTGGGTTATAAAGATTCTGCTCAGCGCCTCTGACACACTTCTGATGTATCAAGTGACACAGATCTGGTTAGCTGCCTTATGGCGGTTTAAACAGACTGTGGTCCTTTTATTGTTATACTTTTAGCTGTTTTATCTGGTACTTTTGTTTGTCAACTTTAATTTTGTATTTGATTATTGTTCTAATTCTTTTATTTGTCTTTGTGAAGAAGTTTGTGGCAGTTCAGTGATTATAACAGGCAGCTGCAGATGGTGCTGAGAAAAGAACAATGGTGGATGATACATCAGTATGAAAGTCATGAAAAAAGGGAATATTTGTGTCCATGTACAGAAATATAATTGATAAAATGTAGTGAATAATTTACAAACAGCAGTGAGACTGTGTTGAGAAACACCCTGAACATCACTCAAGTCCTGTGAAGAAGCTCTAACTGTCAAACACTTTAGTTCACATGTGGTTAAGTTTAAAAATTAAACTATTCTTTCGCTCATGACTCAAATCCAAGGACAGGAAGACTGAACCCTAACTCTCCTCTCTGCCTCCAGATCCCTCAGATCAGTTATGCATCCACCGCCCCGGAGCTCAGCGACGACCGACGGTACGACTTCTTCTCTCGGGTGGTCCCTCCGGACAGTTTCCAGGCCCAGGCAATGGTGGACATCGTCAAGACAATGGGCTGGAACTACGTCTCCACGGTGGCCTCAGAGGGCAGCTACGGGGAGAAGGGGGTGGATGCATTCACTCAGCTCTCCAGAGAAGCAGGTAGGACTGCGTTTGTTTTTGTTGTTGACCACATGATGTTTCACCTTAAACCCTCATCATGGATCATTTAAGATGATAGATGAGGGACACACAGGATCTTTTTGAAGGACTGTTTCTTCAGATGTTTCTCATGTGCACTTCTTTGTACACTTAAATCATATTTCTTTTGTTTGATGTAAACAACTCTGAGAACCTTCAGAGGAGGTGACCTCGTCCTAGTTTTCTCCCAGATGAACTCCAGAGTGATTTGTTTTTGTCTCTATTCTGATCAGACCTCAGTCTGATCAAACTACCAGATGTGTTCAGCAGGTTTGAGTTACATGGCTGTTTGGTTGAACATGTGGAGGGTTAGCATGTTGCAGTGCATGCTCAGTGTTAGCACCTTTGTTCTGCTCAGTTGTCACATTTTCTGTGAATTAGTTCAGTTTGTTCAAAATCTTTCTTTGAAGTCCGTCCAGCATTCTGCTGTGAGAGTTGTGCCTGGTATATTTGTCAGATAATTACAGCAGTTATGAGCATGTGCTAACTGTGCTGTTGCACCATGTTAAAGTGCATCGTAATTTTTCTCTCACAGAGATTTGAACCAGTCTAGAACACAGGATCTTCTTCCTGTTTTTACTTTATGTTCCTGACAACCAGAAGGGCACTCAGAGTGCACGTCTCCTCGTCTAGTCCACTTTTCTATGATTTTATTTTACTTTATGTTCAGTATTATTGCCTGTTCTTCTGAAGTGTAAAGTTAGAATGATTAGAGTATAATTCATTTCATGATGTGTGTATTTTCATTTGTGAAAACAGTGTTGTTACAGTTACAGTTCTCCCATGAAACCAGCGTACCCAGGTTCTTCATACTGACTGTTTCTCTGTATGAAGTTTGAGCAGCTACATGTGTCGGCTGCTCCAGAGGATTAACCTACTGAATGTGTGATGTGATGTAGAGTCACTGTATTGCTGCAGCTGGCTGTTTTGTCCTCACCGTACTTTCCTACTGTCCTCTGGATTTTAAGATGTGTTGCATTGATTCCACCCAGGCCAAATGACCACGATCATGATATTATCGAACATAAAAAGTTATTGGTGCATTCTCCCCCTGATTATCTGTTCTAAAACTGAATGGGTTCTTCTTTGGCTCATGCTACATCCTTCCACCAAGTTGCATGAAAACTGAACCAGTAATTTTTCTGTAAACCTGCTGACAAACAGACAGATGGCACTGAAAACATCACCTCTGTGGAGCGAACGCTCTCACATGGTTTGTGGTGATGTATTTTGGTTTGCTTGGATTTTTCTCTGCATGAAAAGAAACTGAAACGGAGGGTAAACTCTCCAGTTTTACAAACCCATCAACTGATGTGGATCAGAGCAAAGCAAACTATAGGTGTGAAAATGCCAGGTAGTTCAAACCTGGACTCAGGGACTTTCATGTTGAACCAGTTTGGTCCAGTTCAAGCAGACTGTGATGCATCTGCAGGTTTAATTTGGATCATTTGTGCTGCTGTGGTGCAGATAAACTTCCAGACTGAGATCGCCTCAAAAGGAGCATCTGACTGGGCTGATCCTCCAGTTTCACTATTCATCATCATCAAAACAGTATTTTCTTTATTTTGAACACAGCTCTGCTTGTTCTGTTGTGTTTTTTTCTTTGCTGCTCTTTTGGGTTGTTGGTTGCAGTTTTGTAAACAGGTGTGGGATGGGACGGCAGTCGTTCCTTTGGGACGGTGACAGACAGAACTGAAAATCCACTCCTGTGTCACCCTCTGGGTCTGAGTGAGTTTCTGATTGGCCTCTGGTCAACATAGAAACCACTACTGCACAGTGTGATAGCAGATGCAAACACGTCCGCCGATTCAACTCTGAGTTTCTTAATGCAAAAGTAAAAACTCTGCACACTTATACACATAAAAGCCATCAGATATAAACTGTTGAGTTGCAGAAGCTTGAAAGGAATTAATTAGAGTGTACAGTGCTGTTGATTGCTCTCTGAATAATCTCAGTGACATTTAGAGCAATCTGATGACTCTTCACAACCCACCAGTTCGGATGCATCCTGACATTTATGTGCTGCAGTTTTTAGAGGATTATTAAAGGACACGGCGCTGCCAGGGAGCACGCAGGACGCCCAGAAATCTTTTCACTGTGCAAACACCAAACAGTCCCCAACATTTCCACATTAATAAGACCTCGATCATTGATTTGTGGAGGTAGCTGAACTATGATTTGATCAAATGATCTGCACAGCAGCGGGCCTTCTAAGTAGCTGTTTTAGCGTTGATGCACAAATAATGAGATTAACAGCTCAATCAGAAGAGACTGATCTGATCCAGTCAGTTTGGAATGAATCTTTGAAATGACTGAGGAGGGTTGGTGTAGGGAAATAATAACCATGAAAACTCTGCCTGTCTGCATCACTTGTTGGTAGTTTCTGAGAGGGACGGAAACATGACAGCAGCAAAACAGAACCGCTCAGTATCAGATACAGTTTTTCAATCAGAAACCTTAAAAGACTTTAAGATGCTAATATTGTTCCCAGGATATGATGTCGGTCCATCTTGACCAAATATTCTGAGTAGGTGACCCACACAAGCTTTATCCCCATGATTAAGGTCTTCATCAACACAACAGTTATAGTTCATGAAAAACAACACAAACACAAAAGGCGACTATGAAAAAAAACAGTAATGAAAATGTGTGAGTGAACGTCTGCAGGAGTTCAGATACACCACATCACAATTCATGAAAAAAACTGGACAACACAAGCATCGCCTTTTATGTCTTGTTTTTACATCAGGTTACATCTGGGCCACCAAAGATTTACTTTGGCAACCAGATTTAGGTGTTTGGAGCATCTGATTTCAATCATGTTAAAGAAATAATGTCCATAGTGCCAGACTTGTCCTGTTGGAGATGATATTCATGATATTCAGGAGAAATCTTAGGCCTCAACCATCAACTGTGTTCTAGTTTATAAAGATGATGAGCAGAAAAATCATTGACAAAACCAGGACTCAAACATTTCAGGGAGCAATGAGGCAAACAAAACAATAAAAAAAAAAACTATTAATAAGACATGTTGCAGTGTTAGAATTAATAAAAAGGTAAATTATTAAAAGCTGTGACTGATTCTGCACATGTAGCTCCATATTTAAGATGAAGCCAGATCGATTTATGTATTTATTGCAGTTGGTGATCATTTAATTCATGTACACTTAATGAACTGTGCAAACTAATCTGAAGAGGTTCATTATTGGTTTAATGAATTATTCAGATGGCTGCAATTCCAAGTTCATCAATTGACTAAAAGGATTTTTCTGCAGCCTCAGTGGAGAAACTATCATCATCATCATCATCATCATCATCTCTGGTGTTGATCATGAACTTATCTGTCATTACAATATACTTTAGTTTAATATCTGCGTTTTTACCAAACATTGATACAACAAGGCTGCTGACCTGCAGCAGGTCTTAGTGACTTCAGTCCTCTGACCTCAACCTCTTAGATGTAAGAGTTAATTTTAGCACTAATAATCTTTGTGAATTAGTCTTTAATTTAGAGTCAGCAGGTAGTTTTAGTCTCACAGTGGTTTGTGAATATGATCAGTGCTTGAAGAAGAAAAATATGAGTTCCAGTACTCCCCTCGCACACATGTTGCTGTGTGTAACAGCTGGTATCAGCAAATCATTAGGTTTATAATCTGAGTTTCTACAGGAATAAAAGATACTCAGTGGAACTAATGTTAGCTTACCATATGATCTAATATACCTTATATACTCTGAAGGAGACTCAGAAGAGACTCCTAATGTCCTGACATGCTGTTCACACACCGTCACTCCACACACATCCAGTCCAGACAGTGTGCACGTGAACGTGACTCCAAACGAAGGACCTACAGTGAAGATTCAGGATAAATACATGGAGGAAATAACATTTTTTTAGTCAACTTGGCATGTTGGGGCTTTAGGAGACTTTAATTACACCAGATGAGCAGCATGGAGGCATTTTATGTTTTTATTCTGTTGTGGTTTCCTGTTAAACCCGACCTTCAGTCAGCATGAGGGTGAGGAGACTGAGTTTTAATTTTTGGGTGAACTATCCCTTTACTATTTTCATCACTTTGATGTTGCAGCTGGTAAAGATGGAGCTCATTTTAAACTCTTAAGGTCTTAACTCACCCTGTGACCATACATGTATTTGTTGATCATATTTTTAATTATTTCTAGTCTGAATCTGTAAAGTACGTACCTCAATAAGTACAGTACTGGAGTAAATGTACTTTTCACTTTTCACCACTGTCTAAAATACTCAGTGTGATGGATCAAACATCCAGTGTGCAGCAGCGTCCAGTAACAGCGGCCGCCATCAGACAGGAGGGACGGGCTGAGACTCACAGATGAATGAATAATTCACAGTCTGCTCATTGTGCAGATGTTGTAATTGCTCCTAAATCCTCTTTTTTCCCGATGCTATTAATCCAAGCATTGGTACTACGCCTCCTTAGTTAACTGTTCAGCTGATAAATGTCTGATAACACAAACTCTGTGTGTGTGTGTGTGTGTGTGTGTGTGTGTGTGTGTGTGTGTGTGTGTGTGTGTGTGTGTGTGTGAGAGAGAGAGGAATGTGCTCAGGTCTTTCTGGGTTATCTGCAGATTTGTGAGTAATCCACCATGTATTGATTGCAGGAGGTTCCTTCTATCAGTCCACACACACACACACACACACACACACACACACACACACACACACACACACACACACACACACACACACACCCCGGTAATATAATTAGACAGCATTCGTTTCCAGCGGGGCGTCGAAGATAGGAGCCTGCACACACACACACACACACACACACACACACACACACACACACACACACACACACACACACACACACACACACACACAGGACATATCCGGAGTGATTAGTCAGGTGGTGGGAGACTGATTAGCAGGAAGAGTTTCTCTCTTACTGAAAGTTTTATTCTCACAACTTCTCTCTCAGTCGTTCAGCAGAGTCTCATAAACTAACTGGATCCTTTTACAACGACAGCAGCAGCAGGAAGTAGATAGAACCTCCACAGAAGGTTCTATGTGGAACCATTGCACCATAAAGGGGTTCTCTGTTGAACCTCTCACAGGGGGTTCTATTGATTGTTAATTCTACCAATGATTGATTAAGAACAGTGGTTACAGTTTTCAAACCTGCAGCAGAACCTGAAGTCCTGCAGCCCTTCAGTGTTCTCACTGCGATGGCTAACAGAACATTTAGGTTCCAGCATGTATTTAGCATTTTTCAGTCCTAAATCTCCATCATTTTTTTCTCAGGAAAAGAATCATACGTCTCCTCGTCGTGGCAGGAAACGCATCATTCTCAAAGTAAACAAGCAGACATGTATTGATTGATCATGAGTGACACTCACCCCTCCCCCGACCACACAGAACCATCATTTCTCTCTGTCTGCTGTTGAGCTGCACAGTTTATCCTCATTCTCATGTTTCTTTAATCAATCTCACTGTTACGGAACACAGAAACAGAACCAAGGAACTACTTTTACTACTCAATGTAGACAAATATTAGACTTTTTATGCCTCCATGCCAGCGATATTTTGACAGAATTTCTTCATCCTTCAAGTCAAGTTTATTTATAAAGCACGTTTAAAAAGTAGAACAAAGTTCTGTGTAATAAATAAGTGACAGTTAATAAGTATAACAGCAAGATAGCAGCAGAGAAAACACAAAAATATCATCCTATGCAGAAGTAAACAAATAAACCACAGGAGAATAAAAGTAAGAATACGACCTTCAAGAGAAAACATGTGGGTCTTAAGTTTCGTCTTAAAAATGTCAGCAGAAAGAAAACTGAGAAGTGAAAAAGGTCATCTGTTCCAGAGCTTCAGGGCGGCTACAGCGAACAGCTGGGAAACTTTGGAAGTCGTAGCTGACTTCTGTCCTTCAGTTTTTATGTCCAGAGGTTTCTTGTAACCTCTGACTTTTTTTTTTTTAAATAAATAAAAGAATCAGATATTTATTCTGCTGATTGAATGTGGAGAGTTTCACGTCCATCAGAGACTGAAGAACTGCTCCAGCTGTGACTCTTATTGTCTGCTGGATAATAATGCTAATTATCAGGTGTGTCATATATATTACATCTTACAAAATATGATATAAAATATGATTATTTTATGCTGAAAACAATCAGTGTCACAGCATGATCATCCATTGTTTCAACATATATCAGAAATCAGAGTCAGTGATGAGTTCAGCTTGAAGCAGTATTATGAACAGAGACGAGATAAAATTCAGTTTTATTGCAGAAGAAATAGAGAAGATAAAAAGAGATTCCATTTTTCTTCAAATAGTTTTTCTCTTCATGACCAAATCCAATAAATAATAAGAATAAAAGCATACGAGGTGCTTTATGAATCGTCTTTTTCTTCAGTGTTGGAAATATTGATCGGTTGACATGGAGTTTCCATTTTCACTGCATCATTTTCTCAACATCAGCCGGTTGTTTTATGTGAAGGATTTCATCTACAGATCTGGTTTTTAAAAAAGATTAAAAACAAGCTCATAAAATACAGAACATAAAGTCGATACAAGTATACGGTGAAGTGCCTTGTAGATGTAAGTAAGCGCTCCATATTCTGCCCACAGCTTGAATTAAAAATAAATGAGTACATAAATAAAGCCTGTTCCAGCAGCAGGAGCCACAAACATCCACCTGAGTCAGGACAAAATGAGAAGAAACAAGCTGTTAGTTAAATCAAAGTGTCAGACGGAGGTCAGTTTATGTTTGGACATGAAATAAAAATCTCAATTACACACGTGAGGAGGAAACTTTTGTGATTCTGCAGCTTGTTGACTAGAGACACGTCTCTGAAGCCCCTCAGGACGCTGCCCTGATTATCTCTGAATCAGCAGGACTGAGAGGAAAACTGCTGTGAGATATTTGCTTTTCAGCCTTCAGAGGTGGAGAATGCTGACGGGGTAACTGGGCCCTTTAATACCAGCTGAACTCAGTATTGGCAGCACATCGCAGGAGGGAAGCATGTCTCCCAGCTATTTGCCATGTGGAGCGTCTGAGCGAAGAGAGCTGCGAGAAACCACACGAGGCAAGAAAAACGACCTGCAGCTACTGTTTGGATTCAAATTAAACTGTTTACATAGTCAGGTTTCTGACACGAGCGCTGCTGACGCTGATAAAATCATACATCTGACAAAACGCTGGAATATCACACTGTCAACAAATCTGAATGTTAACGTCTCACACTTCAGGAACAGAAACACGACTGTGGCACCAGAACAAACAGAACAGAACAACCGAGGCGCTTAAAGGGACAGTTCAGATTATTTGAAGTGTGGTGTCCTGCTGTGGACGGGGTCAGCAGCAACATGTATTTTAGACACCTAAGAAAATCAATAATGATTTAAGTGTGCACTATATTAAGAATATTTTAATAAATATCACTCTCTACAAACCAACCAAACTCCACTGACAAAATCAGTGATTTTACCTCACAGAACACCGGAGATATTGATCTACTGCTGCCAATCAATCAATTAAAATGTCAAATATTTGCAGGTTTTATCCTCTCAAATGTGAGAATTTGCTGTTTAAATGACTGTATTTCCTCATATAGTGACCAGGGCCAGCTGCAGAAGGAAATGGGCCTTTATCTGAAGCAGGCTTGTATTTGAGACAGGCCTTTATTTCTAATTATTTCTGTCTGATAAATATAATTCATCATATTTTAACAGAGCCTTGTTTTGATTCAGCTCCTGTTTGCTCTGTTAAAGTTTCTGCATTAAGCTGTTAATAGCTTTGACAAACAGAACAGTAATGTTACCTCACAGAACAGGAGTTGTTGGTCTACTGCTGCCTCGATTCGTTGGTTTATATGTGTTATTTTCTGATTCATATTCAGTGTATACAGTGAATTGATAGAAATGTAATTGATGATCTGTTTATATCATTTGTCAATTCAAACATTTTCAGATTTTATCTGTTCAAATGTGAGAATTTGGTGACTGGGGCCTTTATGTAACTCAGCTGCAGAAAGTGGTTTTAAGTTTGTGTTTCATAAAAAGGATGTGAAACAAAACATGTCAGACAGCAGAGTACAGAGCCACGAGTCTCCCAGCGCAGAGACGTCATGTTACAGGGAGAACAGCTAACATGTAGCATCTCTGTTCCTCCACACCTCACTTCCTCTACACGGTCAAATTCAATCAAAACCAGAGCACTCTTCATATGAAACAGAGCAGCAGATCATCTTCCTGCAAAAATGCATTTTTAACCATTTTAAAGTTTGTTCACAGATTCTCATTTAGGCTACAGGATCTCATTTACACATGAGATTATAATAAGATGTTAACACCACAGTAATGTCTCCTTTCTCTCTCTCTCAATAGTACCCTACAAATACAGCATTAATAGAATCAAAATGTAAAGATTCGCACATACATCATGTCGTATTGCATCCTGACAGGGCCGAAGCGTATCGTACTGAATCGTTAGCTATTTATTTATCGTTGAACATGTATGGAGATGCATCACTGAAATTCACAACCCTATTTTCTGTCTATTCTGACCCACAATCCTCTGCAGCAGAGAGTTGACTGAGGCACCAAGAGGGTACAGACAGATGACAGCTCATTAGCTTACTTTTTCTTTTTACTTCACATTTTATCCTACAGACTGTAACGTATGTATGAGCAGGAGGGTTAAAGGTCAAGACACAATGTTGTGACAAAGCGGTTTGTCCCAGTTTCATGAATACTGCATGCAACAGTACGTACTTTATCATGGCCGCTGCAGTGTGTACTGAAAGTGGAAAAGGGCATTTGTTTTCAGGATAACAGGCTGTCAGACAAATGGACTAGTTTTAGAATAATGGGCATGAGGGACCCAAGTCCTGTTTTTTTTTTCTTAGTCTATATTTCTTTACATTTAGTCAAAGTGTCTCCATTGTATGTGAGCTGAATGAGCTCTGAGCAGCTCCTGTCTGTAGTGTAACCAAAGATGTACAAACAACTATCTCTGGATTACTGTGATACTGAAGGAAAGTTTCCAGGCAGGTTCTGCAGGTTGTGTTTGGCTGAGCGTTCCCCGGCTGGTCGTCTGTCTGTCAGCTGCTGCTCAGAATGTAAACATGAGGATTAATGGAGATGAATGAAATTATCTTCATGCAGCAGAGGCTGCTTGTTGTTGCAGCAGCTGATAACAGGAACAACTAAAGTTTGCTGGAAACTTTCATATTTTTAGTCTGACCGTGTTTTAAAACTTCTGCTGAAAAGATTTCTGGACTAATGGTTTAAGAATTCATTTGCTTCCACCTGCAGCTCTGATGTGTCGACATGGATGTTACTGGTGTGATGTTGGGATCGTGTTTGTCGCTTCTGCAGCTGTTTTTGTCTCCATCCTCCTCCATCTTCTGTGTAAGCAGCCGTCCCCTCACTGTGTTTATTTATACATTCATCAGGCTGCAGAGATATTAGAAGCAACACGCCAGTTAATGCGCCACATAATTCACCTATGTGATTACCTGGGAATCCCGGATGGCGAGTGAGCATCAGCCGTTTATTAGCCTCTTTTGCTCCCCGTAAACACAGAGCGGTGACACAGACGAATCACCACAGACACGGAGCTGCAGGGTGGAGGTGGAGAGGAGGACAGTAAACATGAACAGAGAGGCGGTTTGACTTTACTTCATCAGACCGCGGTGTGTTAGCGCAGGAAAGATGGCGAGTCTGAAGCGATTGAGGCAGAGATCCGTCAGCTGGAGGAAACATATGGCAGCGTGTTCAGTAATGTAGTTCATCGCTGTGCTAATGTTTTCTCAGCTTATCTGCGTTCAGCGAGGCGACCATTCATCACAACAACATGTCTGCTCTCCTCTAAATATTCACTTTTGTAAAACAAATCCATCCCTTCTTCTTCGTCTTCTTCTTCATTTGTTCTCCCGCACAGCTCAGTCTTCATCAGCGCACACACACGTTCCTCTCCATCACAGCCACTCTGACTGATCTTTTCATGCTCCGCTCTTTTGTTTCTATTCCAGATTTGATGTTGACTCATTTCAAAACAAGCTTTTTTAAAGAGAAGCTGGACGTCTGCAGAAACATGAATATTTTAAGGTGAAGTTCATGTGGACAGTTTTTGTTGTGGACGAGAGGAAGACGAGAGAAAATCTTACTAGTTTACACTCAAGTGTTTGTATCTGATTGTTTGTTTGTTTGTTTGTTGACTCAGCACAATCAAACCTTTAGAAAACAGTTGTTGTTCCTGTTAAAAAAAGAATCTGAGGAGAAAGTCCCATTTGAAATACTTTGTAAACTATTGTAAATGTTACTTAGACTGAAACTGAAGAAAAGATACTGGCCATGCAGTTCTCATCATATAATACAAGGTACCTAAATATGTTTACATTAAAGGGATACTTCAGTCATTAAAAATGGCCCAACTAAGAAAATCCATATCAGTTTAATTGTACGCTATATTGATAATATTTTCAACTCTTTGGGGCAACCTATCAGAGTCAAGTATTTAACAAAGCTGTTTAATATTTGAATATTTACTTTGTTCTGAGATCAGCTTATATATCATATCTGCATCCGTATCTCAGTGTCACAAACACAGTACGGGAGCAGCAGCTGCAGGTTATGAAAGCATCCGTCGCTCCACCAGTCTGCCGCTCTTCATCACAGGAAGTCACAGGTCAGTAAGAGGAAGGTGTAGTGCGTGTAGTCTGTGGAGGTAATGACTCACTGTGTGACTCACCGCTCCGATTCGTGACTCGTCTGATTTTAGCAACAGTAAACCGAGAAGCTGATCAGCAGGGACGAGCCGGAGCTCATCAGGATTCCACCATCAGAAGTTTGAATCATTTTAATTCCACTCATAAAATCTGACTGATGGATCCTCGGTGACTGAAGCTCCTCTGAATTAATCTAACAAACTGTCCATGGCAGCATCGCGTCCTCCGTCTGCGTGAGATCTGTATGACAGTAGTGTGTTTTATTTGTTTGTTTGTCTTATTAGTTTTCAGGGACACTGAACATCGATCAACATCTCTGTAAATGTGCCAGTGTTCATCAAAAGACTCGTTTTCAACTGCTGTCCCTCGGCCAGATGTTAAATTAGCCATTAAAGCGACGATAAAAGACAACAAATGAGAACAGGAGGAATCAGAACATGAAACAGCATCATGCAGAGTGGGACGAGCGCAACACACACAATTAATACTCAACAATATTCAGCAGAGAATCACTGCAGGCAGTTAAAACATAAAATACATAAAATCACATTACAGGAGACAGCAGTGTGCAGTGAATCTCTATCTGCATTTTGAAGGTTTTCCAGCACCTTGCAGCTGCGTTAAATGATTTTTATTTTCTTTATATACATATGCATGCTCAAAATATTTAAATCTTTGTTTCATGGATGATTCTACAAAAGGGAGACAAATAAAGGAAAAACAATTAATTTCATGCATCAAAATGTGTCACCTGTCTACAGGTAGAATCGCCATCCTATTAGAGCCGCAAAAACGTGTCCATTAATAGGTTTTTAACCAATTATTTAATTGATCTCCAACTATCAACTAAACAGGTGGAGCGCATGGACTAAGACAATTTCTACACAAATAACTTTAATAGTTTTTTTTAATTTTCGAGCCAACACTCATTGAAACAGCCTCCAGGCATGTTGAGTGTTCAGCGGCAGTGTCTTCATTTTGTGCAAAAGACAAAAGAAATCAGGCTGTCTGACTTATTTTATTTCTTTGTCTAAAAGTGTATTGTGAAAGTAATGCCGTTACAGTTTCAAGAAGTTTCAAGCACTTTATCCAAAATCCAAGCACTTTTCAAAGCCTTGAAAACACAATATTAAAGTTCAAGTAAGTTCAAGGATTTCCAACAACTGGAAGAAGCCTGTTAAGATTTAATGAAGCAGTGTAGTTTTGGGAATAAGAAGCATCTTTTTCCAGTTGTTTTCCACAGACAGGAAGTGTTTTGTGTGCTGAAATGCACCGTGGCTGCCTCGCACTTTAGACGCTCAGAGCTCTTATGTTTCCTCAGGAGTGATGTGAACACTTCATGTCGAAAAAGTTTCAACTCAGATCAACTCACGAACTTTAGGACTGACATCATTTGTGTTTTTTTCTCATTGTTCAGTTGGATGAATCCAGAGGTTGGCCTTCTGTGGTGGTGACGACAAACCCTTACATACAGTTTGCTTGGGTTGGTGGGCACCGAGGCGGCTGCTGGTGGATACCCAGAGCAATATGGTTTTACCAACCATAGTTACCAGGATGAAGAAAACAGCAGCCTACAGGCAAATTAGTGCTGGGCCCAGGAGAGCAATATGTCCAACACTGAAACTGCTTTAATGAAACATGAACAAGGAGAATGAAACAATAATCAGGGTACGCTTTGTCCTGATGTTCCCTTCAATTCTGGAGTTTCAGTCCTCTGGGGATAGTCTTTAAACCTGCACAGTTAATTTCATAAATAATCTCTGCCCAGATAAGGTCAGACCCAACACATCTACAGCACATAGAATTAGCCTTTTGGTCTGCAAATTCAAAATAAGGAAAGTATGAATGTAAAGATCTCAGACCACACTCAGCACTCTGTGCTCCCATTCCTCAGGGTCAGTGATGTTCAGTCCCTGATTACAGTTACATCTGCTCCATTCACATCTCTGACCTCAGCTACCATAGCAACATTATCAGGTTGTTTTCCCAAAAAGGAACAGACAGCTGCATCTACTGTCTACTGCAGACCTCCCAGTGACTTCAAGGACTTCGTTTGATCCAGCAACTGAAACCTAAATGTGGAAAACTCCCAAACACTGGTCACATTCAGTTCATGATTTGCTTTCAGATAACATCAGCCAAACTTCCAGCATCTTCCTGGGCAAGAAGCTTTCTGACAGTGTCATGTACAGCTGGGCGACTGGGATGAATCCATCACCAGGGTTTTTTTGGGGGGTTGTTGTTTTTTCAGTGATATTTGTCAGACAGTATTGCCACAGAAATTCAAGAAACCAACCCGCATCAGAATGGCCACATAAAAAATCCACTGTGAATTGTGAAATACAATGACCACCTCCTGTCCAGCGTGCAGCCAAATGCAGGCAATAACTTCATGTGCAGAAAAATGACTTTAGATCTGTGAACTGATGATGACATCAATGCAGCTGCATGAATCAGTCAATAACATCAGTAAATATGCAGTATGTTTCTCATTAGTTTTCATGTACTAATGAGTCAGAAGCTCAGTTTGTGAATGTCAGAGTGTATTTGACACGTAATGATTTCTTCTCTCTACGATCATTCTGCATCCGCTGCATCTGGAGGCCAAAGAGAAAAGATAAGAGCAGACAACATCCTCTCAGATTAGCCTGTATGACTTCCTTCAGATAAGCTAAGGAGCTTAAAACAGAAGTCAAAAGACCAGAACTGGGATAAATAAAGCTGATACACAGATTTTCATGACCAACACATTTCTTATTGTGCAGCATCTTTTCTCAAGCTGTGCTGAACATTTTCAAATGCAGTGGAAGAGCGATCAAGACACAGAGGTCATCACTTTAAAGTCAAAGAGTCAGTATTTCCCCACCCGATATCAAAGAAACCAAAACTGATTAGTTAACAAACAAGTCCAGACTTTTTTTGGTGAACTGGGGAAACAAACACAACAGTGCTGAAAGAAAGTTTGTGAAGCCTTTAGAATTTTCTGTATTTCTGCATAAGTTTGATCAGACCTTCATCAAAGTTGTAAAAATTCACAAAGAGAACCTAGTTTAACAAAAAACACAAAAACATATATATTTTTATTTTTATTGCACAAAATTGTCATATTTGAATTATCTTTGTTGGGAAAAGTATCATTCTTTGATAGACACTTTCAGGGCATTGTTTTGCAGAATGACCAGCCTTTTTGTTAAGCTTCAGTTTGCAAACCGATACCTCAACACTGTCCGATAGCATTTGTACAATCCACAACTCAGTTACATCAGTGATTGCATGCTGCCCCAACCGTGATACTGCCCCCACCACGCCTCATAGTTAAGACGAGGTTCTTATACTGCAACGTAGAATTTACCTTTCACCGGGGATATCGCAATGCAAGTTTAGTAGGCGATAACAATACCAGTAAAATTCCACATTTCTCAACACTGACACAGACTGATAAGGAGACTGGTAAGGAGTCAGGACAGAAGCCTACTGCTACCACCCATGGTTATGTTCTGTTAGCCTGAACGGGTTAGCCTTTAGCTGTTGCAAACATCATAAAACACAGTCTGTTCAGTTCAACAGCAATGCAGCTGCCTCAAACAAAACTAATGCTAACGTGTGTTTCAGGATAACAAGGAGACACTTAGGATACATTATTAATAGGTAGAGGTGCTTCACTAAGTGTTTATATGAATTTGTGGTAAAGTATGAACCTGTATGTGCATTAAAACTTCCAAACAGACTCAGACGTATGTAAAACCTCAGTATAACCTCATTCATCAGTTCATATTCCTGCACTGACAATGCAGCCATAACATCACATATTAGTCCATCCATCACCCTGACACACACAGAGCACACTGCTCTGCCTGTACACTGCCTCCTTTACCCAGAATGCACTTCTCCTGTGGACAACTTGTGATCAGACGGAGTTAATAAACAATTTTGTTGTTTTGAGGAAAATGTTTCACAGCCTCCGTCGCTGTGAAACGGACAACTGAACCCCATCGTTCAAGTGGAAAATGATGACTCTCGATGAAAATGAAGTTAAAGTGTGAGACTGCGGGAGAGCACGGAGACGGCGTCCTGATCCATCAGCTGAGCGCTTCATTTAAGCTGTCAAACTGCTCCCTGTGGGCTGGAGGAGTGCTCGGATTTCACACTCCTCTCGCTGCACTTTCTCTACGTCTGGGTTACGTTCCACATGAAGAAAAACGAGAACATGTTTGGTACAAAAAGCCTCGGTTATAGGACAAGGAACATAAACTCAGAGACATAAAAAATAACTTTGATATTCACTCATTCAGTTTATGTAAGAATATTTTAGTCAGAGTTCTTCTATATATTCCCACACAGTCAGAGAAATTCAAAGTGTGCGTCCTCCTGTAGTTCAGTTATAAAATCAGTGGACCTGCGGAGCTTCTCTGCTGAGGCTGCAGCTGCTGTCCAGCATCACCTGCGCTCCACGCTCCTTAATGCCGTGAATTAAGGATTTATTTGGACCAAACTAGAGTTGGCGATTGTTGGGACAGCGGAACAATGAACCAAGATGTGGTTAAGAACCCAGAT
Source organism: Lutjanus erythropterus (assembly GCF_056507025.1). Classification (NCBI taxonomy): domain Eukaryota; kingdom Metazoa; phylum Chordata; class Actinopteri; order Lutjaniformes; family Lutjanidae; genus Lutjanus; species Lutjanus erythropterus. Next base: position 48,578,351 of record NC_139318.1, read on the forward strand.
ATGAATGATTAAAATAGTTTATTGAATTTTATTTAGTAAAACGTTTAAGTTTGTATGAAGCTGACGATGATGCAAATGGATTCTGTTGAGTTTGTTGAGATCAATAAATCATCTGTTTCTGGTTAAACCAACCAGTCTCAGTCGACTACAGGGTCTCTGCATAATGATTTGAATTGTCAGGAGGCGTCCCAGATCTAAGTGCTCATTTAAGACCAAACCTCCATCTACTGTAGATATTACAGCGACTGTGGATCAGTACTTCATACAACCAAAACTATCCCTCCAAACTGTTTTTCATTATCCTGACCTCCACGCTCTAATATTCATGTGATGATGGTGAATAATGATGGATCTGATCTCTTTGAACATATAAAATACAAAGACCACCTGCTGCTTCCTCAGAATAATGTTTTGTGCCAGAAAATCCAGTTAATTATTCATCACAGCAGGGGAAAACAGCACATTTCTCAGCCGTACACTCATGTATTGTCTAACATACAGATCATTAAGTTTGTTAATTGCAGCTGTTCAATCTGTTTTGTACATTTATAGTGAATTAATTAATTACAGCATAATATTGGCTTCATTTAAATTTTAAATCTCCTTTCATTCAATAATACAGCTTAGTTTGAGATCTAATTTCCAAATGTAAGATAAACATTGGCCTGCAAATGAGTTTCTTTAAATAGTCTGTGTTCAGAACGTTTCCATTTTTAGATCATGGATTTTTTATCTTCATATTGATTTGAATGGTTTACATGTCATGAACATACAGTACAGTGTGTACCTCCAGTCATTATGGGATATGTAAACATGTTATCACCTCACAGGTCTGTGACTAATGTGAGCTGCAAGCATGTAATCATGTAAATCTGAAAATCAACAGTGGTTTTGGTACAATTGAATTTTAGTATTCATTACTTTACTGTTATTAAACCTGAATGAATGATTTCATGCTCAGGACTGGAATACAAATAACAGTTTTAATGTTTGGAGATTGAATTTGAATGCTTTTTCATAAAAGGACCCATTTGAAGGTTAAGATGTTCAGATAATAAGTTGACACTAAATAATGGACGCTGAACCTGCAGCTTTAACCCAAAAACATCTGAACTGGCTTTTAACAACCAGTCCAACCAAAAAAAATAGTCCACCAGTATCTATAATGCAGCTGTACTTAATCAAAACAAGGTGGCTGAATAATTTTACAGGAAATCTGCTTCTTTGGCTTCTCTAACAAAAATAAGTCAAAGGTTATGCTACAAGAAGCCTGAGGACATAAAAACTGAAGGAGAGAACTCAACTACAACTCCCAAGGTGCATTTCAGCAAAAAAAAAAAAAAAACCTACACAGAGCCTAAAATTATAATCCAACTATTTTTAACAATCTCCAGCAGTGAAAGAGCTCCTTCTCCATAGCAGCAGGTGCCAAGACTCATGGGTATTGTAGTATTTAAACATGTCTGCCAGACTGACAGAAAACCTGAACAGTCAGAGACAACATGCAAATAAATCAGACTGGAGAAACAGGAACACAGAAAAATACTTCATGAAAACAGCAGCTCCTCCCACTTCAGCGGGGTAATTGATTGGTAACTTGAAAGAAATATCATCGCAACAATTTTAGTTAGAGATTAATCATTTAAATTATTTTTCAATAAATGCCAAATATTTGGGTTTATGCTCTCAAACGTGAGAATTTTCTGTTTAAATTCCTGTATTTCTTCAAAACGTGACCATGGCCTTTATTTACCTCAACTGCAGAAGGAAACAGGCCTTTATTTGAAGCAGGCTTGTATTAGAGACAGGCCTTTATTTCTAATTCTCTCTGTCTGATGAGCATAATTGGTAAATTCTTGTACTAGGCCTCCTTCTGATCCACTCCTGTTTGTCCTCATGAAGTCACTGCATCACGCTGTGATGCCAAACTCAACACTTCCTGTATCTGTTTAAAATTAAAAGCCCTCTGACATTTCAGTGGATAGAAACCCCTCATTTCTTTGCAAGGCTTTTATTCTGAAACATTTGCAGGGTTATTTTGTGTTAAACTTGCAAGGTTCACGTTCAGTTTTTAATAAATTAAAGTGATGATGACCGTCACCTTGGGTTTTTTTCCCCCTGGTCATTATTTGATCTTTTATTTGAGGAGATACAGTATAGTAAATTAAATATCTCAGCTTTTGATCTGATAGTCGTCACACGTTGGACTCTTTATTGTTATCAGAACCTTCTGATGTGTTAAACATGAAGCAGTGGATTGATTATTGAGAAAATAACGGTTACTTTCAGCTGTAGAGTACTGCTATAAACGTGACACTGCATGGCGGTGAGAGCTCCTTCAGCTCAGTTGTATGTGCGGCGTTTGGTTGGAGGTGTGGAGCCTCTCAGTGATGAATGTGAGATTCCCATTATCCCTTTCCCCCTGGAGGCAGAAGACCTTGTAATGGCCTCAGCTCTGCCAGATGCTTTGCACTCAATCAAATGAAAAACACTGTTCTCCACCTCTCTTTCTCTCTGTGAATGGTAAACACGCTCCGTCTCTCAGCCGCTGAATCTGTCTCCGACCCCGTCAGTGTCCCCGAGTGACTGTCCTTCACTTACTGCAACGTCTCCATGTTCATCATCCGGTCTTTGTCTATTTATTTTATCTGTTTTACTAAACACATCAGATTGTTTCTTTCACTTCCTTTCTCTTTTCTCGTCCTCTGTTATTTCATTCTTTAGCCTGTCTTGTCATCTTGTTGTCAGTATATTTATCACTGCTGAGTGGAAGTCTCTGTCTGTCTGTCTTTGTTTTTCTTCTCTTACCACACTTTGTCTCTCTTGTTGATCCCTGTCTGACATGTTTGCAGTGGTAGAAGTATTCACTTAAGTAAAAGTACCAGTACAACAGTGCAAAGATACTCCATTATAAGTAAAAGTCCTGTATTTTACATCCTGCTGAAGTAGAAGTGTAAAGGAATCATCAGAGAAAGTACCAGAAGTACTCGTTCTGCAGTAAAAGTGTTCTTCATTTGCAAATAAATTGTAAAAACCGATGAAGTGATGCTGAGAAGCATTTAACAGCCTGAGCTGCTTTATATATAGTTTGCTAGTTTAGTCCAGTGGTTCCTAACCTAGGGGTCGGGCCCCTCCAAAAAGTCAACAGATGAATCTGAGGGGTCGTCAAGAATCATGAGAGAGGAAAGAGGGACAAAAATGATCTGATACACAACATCTGTTTTCAGTCTCTGGACTTTTCTTTTTAATGAAATGCTGGATCACTTGAACTGTAACTAAAATTAAACCCTGTGAGAAGTTTAGAAAAGAAAATGTATCTTTTCTGAATTTAAAAAACATCTGAGAGACTCTGAAACGTGATGAGGAGACACGACTACACGAGCCAAGCATGCTGGGAAATACTGGTTTAATCCTTAAAGGGCCATATTTTCATATATTCTGACGTGTAAATGATTAACAGACAGTTTGTAACGATGAACAAGTTGTGTGTGCAGTTTGGCAGCGGAACCACAACAGCTCGTCATCGGTCCGCTGCAAACACGAGCAGTTTTGATCGCGTCCTTGGTCCAGTCATCACATTTAATAGCTTGCAGCTGTGGATGATTTAAGACAGATCAGACACAACAACCAGACATTTTGGTGATTTTGATAAAATGTTTAATTCAACATTTGCAGCTTGATAACTCGTCCATCGTAACAGGTGGAGGCAGCAGCTCCTGTATTCTGTGGCCTTAAATTAGTGATTTCATTAATGGAGTTTAGTTGATTTGAGGAGAGCCATATTTGTCTGTCTGACAGAAAGGTAAAGTGGTGAAAATATTCCAAATATAGCGTACGCTTAAACTGGTATACATGTAACTCCTGCTGCTTCTCCAAACTGGTGTGTGTCGACCTCCATCTACTGTAGGTAACACACTGACTGAGAAGAACCTCATAAAACCACACCTCAGATAACTTGAACTGTCCCTTTAAGAACAGTGCTTGTTTAAATGTTATGTGTGGACTTACAGTAACCGGGTGCAGTAAACAGTGCAGATGATTACCTGAGTAATCTGATTTCTCTGAGTGACTTGGTTTCTTGAGTGTGAACTTCATGTTCAACCAGCAGATTCTGCAAAGATTCAGCAGAAATGTGACGAGCAGCTGCTGCAGGCTGATCTCCGCCTGACAACAGACCTGTGTGTGCGAGGCTTGTGACGCCACCTCTGTGTGTTTGAGTCCACAGGATGGTCATTTCTCTCTGGTTCTCTCTGTGTTTGTGCCCTGGAGAAAACAGAAGTGCTGTCTCCTCTGACTATCAGCAGCTCATCAAATGTTCATTCCTCTGGTCAATAATTGACTCTGGCCCCTTTATTAGCCTTCTGTTAGCAGACAGATTAGAGCAGAGATCTGCTGCTGAGCATCTCCTCTTTCATTACAACAACACTGGATTCATTACAAACACACACTTCTCATTCTGTGTGCGTACATGTCCATCTGTTTGTGCTCATCACTGTGTATCTGTTCTGTGGACGTGGTATTACTGTTTATTATTACAGCATTAAATGTTTGAAGCCATGATGTCGTGTCGATGTCGTGCAGCTGACGTAGACACAAACTGCACTGACAGTTCATCCATTCAGTTACAATAAATCCTATAGTGGGAGTAAATTAGAGTGTTCATTCTGTAAATTTATTTTTAAAAAAAAAAGAAAGATGTGATGATCCTGGACACTTTTCTGGAGTCTGTCACTTTCTGCTGCACCAGCTGCCAGCAGGATGGACTGGTTATATTCCCCTGCTGTTGTGGATCAGATCATCTTGTAGCCATCTGATTTTCACAATCTTATCATTTAGCACTTTGTGCAAAAATGAAAATTCTTATCAGTCAAATTAATTCATTATACTGTGCTGCCCTGGAAAGAATGTAGGGGGCACTATTGAGCCATTTTGCCACACCCAGGCTCCAAATCAGGCAAGTTTTTTGGCCATTTCTAATACGTGCAGAAGATTTCTTTAGTTTTTTGAGTATATCAGAGATGTCAAAACTGTGTCTAAAGGGTAAAGTTAATGAGGGGGTGAAATCAAACAGTGTCACCACAGGTTCAAGATTTCATGAGCTTTTGAGCATCGCAACAGCCTCAAAACTGTTTGGAAAATTAATAATCTTGCACCAAATTCAAAAGACTGACTGACCTGTTGGGCAAACTTGATGTACATAATGATGAAAGCAATGATCCACCAGATTTCATTAACATTAACACACTGTGGGTATAAGAGTGTTCTCATTGTGCGTTTCCAAAGTCCTCAGGAAACGAGAACAACCTACCTACATGTTGGAAATGACAAATTAGCTCCTGGGATGCTAACGGTACAACGTAAACAAGTTAATTCATTTTAATAGCAGAACGCGCCTCCTGACGTAAAATGTTCCACCAAAACAAGATCGTCGCTGGGTTTAGCTCCGCCCAAGACATTTGTGATTGGTTTAAAGAAATGCAAAGAAGGCTAGGTGTTTTTTTCAGATTTTCTCTCAGTGCTGAGCGCTGAGGAGAGACGTCTGACTGTGAGAGACTGTCCCAACCCTGGCGTGTGTTTGTGGAAACTATGGATCCTGTTGACACGTCGACTTGTGTGCTGATTTTTGTGAGATTTCAAACCCCTCAGAAATGTTTTTGTCTTAGAGAATTAAAAAAAAAAAATCCTTGCCATACTCTATAGTTATTATAGGCCTAAAGAAATATCTATAGAATATCTGAAGAATAGAAAATATATGCAGAAACACAGTAAAACAAGTTTGAATTATGCAAATAAGACAAAAGAATAGCCCGTAATAAAATATATAAATATAAACATGTACAAGAATAATATCCATCATATTTTATTTTATTTTTTTCAAATTAAATAAGCATACTATTTGATATACATGTAGACAAGAAGAGGCTCACAGTATTAATTACACTTCTTTATATTTCCTAAAGCATTATGGGAATTAGTATGAGACCAGACAACGAACAAAATACAATCATTAACTTTTTCACGTTGAACTATAAATACATTTTTTGTCATTCGAAACACTGAAGTGTTTCATCAACACATTTATTTTATTTCACCTCAATCCATTGATAGTGTTTATCAGAAACCTGTAGAGATACGAATAAAAACCGAACATTTGCATTTACATGCAGTGACTCTATAAATGAAGAGAGAAAATAATGAGCAAAAAAGGCCAAGAGTTCAGAGGGTTAAACCACATCTCTTTAATAATATAGTCACTTTTATGTAATCTGACGTCCAGCAATTTCCTGTTTTATCTCCTCATGCTGGCACCGCTTCAGGCCTTTTGCATTATTACAGTGTATATACTGCAGTACCTGGTGTACATGCAGAGTTTTTTCTGTGTCCTCTGTAATATTTGTCTTCCTGTCAGCTCTGTTCTTCCTGCTCCCTGTGTGTGTCAATATGTAGTTAAATGGTGAAACCTGAATGCTGCTGCATCAGTCTCTGTAAGGCTCTCCACTCTTCAGTCAGACGTTCAGCCATCATTTCCCTCCGCTGCGTCTGCCACAGGCAACATCCCGACTACAGTACACAGCACAATATGAAGCCTTCAGCATTACAACTGCAGCCAGGGGCCAATTTAAGCTGCAATGAAAGAGGATGTGATTTTCACTCTGAATATGTGATATTGAACTGATCCCCTCTTTCAAACTGGAGAGTAAAAGTGTCAGTGAAGAGCCAATTCTGCAAGAATCTTTTACAGATACATTGTTTAGGCAGTTCAGCACATCGAATGAAATGATCAAATGGAAATAAAAACCATAACTGCATTTAGAGCTAATAAAACTCTACACTCAAATTGCTGTTCAGGGCATTTATGTTTTGTTGCATTACACGCTGCGCAAAAAATGAAATTGAACTCTGTAATAGAAATGATCTGCCAGTGTCGAGACACTGGTATTTTGCTTATTGTGATTCTTCATATCCAGAAAAATCTGTGCAACCAAAACTAAGAGGTTGTGAAAGACAATAAACCACATTGTTTGGTTCATAAAATGTAAGAAAATATATTTTTTTCATTCTGCCATGGGTAGTGAAAAGAACACGTTTGTCATTGTTGTCAACACTTTGCACCTCTGAGGCTTGTTGGTGAGGTGAGTTAGAACACTCTGACCAGAGCGTGCTTTTGTTCTCTGTGGAGCAAGTTGCCTTTGATTGTAATGAATTATATATTTTAAAAAATCACAACTTTCTTTTGCAATTTTCTCTCAGCCCTGCAATTTCATTGCAAAAAATGCCTAAAACCATTGCAACAATTTTTGAGAAAAGGTGCCATGAAATCAGGCATTTCAGGCCACAACAATCGCAAAAAAAAAGGCTGTGAAATCCTGGAGGGACTGATTAACAACAATGTCAGCTGTTTGGACTTTATCCAAAGCGTAAGATAAGTGTGTATCAGACAGAACATCAAACCTTTTCATGTGGAGGGCACTGAGGCCCCTCAGGTCAACACGGTACACTTCATTATATATCAGGCTCTTATTAAACTTATTATTATTAAGTTGTTTTTACTAATTAATTGTTCCACACATAGATTCATTCCTCTTTAGACTTTGGGGGACGTCCTCCTTCCTGCTTATAATAAACTGTGGCACAGTCAACCTAAAAACTTCTCAAAAAGTTCTTTGACCCCACAGCATCTTGGGAGCTTCTGTTCTATACTTCACTATAACACCTGGGCGCATTCCTCACTTTAAAATCATTACCAGTGTATTAAAACACAGAAAAAAAGTTTGTTCTGCAGATCCTTTAAGTTGTCATCAATAATCTGAACCAGAACACATCGAAACACTGACATCAGTGATGTGGAGAGTGATGAAGAGTCCACAGGGACCACTGACCACGTTGAAATTATTCTACATATAAATTCAGCAGTTTTTCTCACTTAAATTGCCCAAAAAAGAAAAAAAAAAACGCCTACTGCCACATTTCTGTTGTTTGTTCTCGCTCAGTGTATAGCTGTGTTTGTAAGTGAGAACTCTACTGTGGTCTGATGGCTTCAGTTAATTAAAAATATGGAGTGAAAAGCAGGGTATTTTGTTTGTTTAAGGCTTCAACATGAGTCTGATTGCTTTTTATTTTTCCCATCGATCTCCAAAAAACTGAAAATGTTCTGTACAAAAAGAGATAAATGAAGCAGAATAATATTTAGACCGATGAATCTGTCTTGTTCATGGTTATAAATCTTATTTTTGTGCTATTAGTGATGACTAATGCTCCTTATTTCATTCATATCAAAAAAGCCACTGAGACGACAACAACAACAACAACGACGACAACAACAACAACGACGACGACAACGACGACGACAACAACGACAACGACGACAACAACAACAACAACGACGACGACAACAACAACGACAACGACAACGACAATGACGACAACGACGACAACGACGACAACAACAACACCGACAACAACGACAACACGGCCGTTTGAGTCATCATGTTTTAATTCACCATTAACAGTCATAGTTACCTAATAAAACCTGCATCAATGACTAACTGGAGTCAGCATCCTGCATCAGTGGAACCTTTAACCTTTGCTGTTCTCCACCTGCAACACAGGAACGCAGTATCAATCTGAGAGTCACACAGAGAACCCAGAGCTTTGGAGAACACCTGGAGAACACCTGACCACTGGAATGAGGTTTTAGGTTTATTATGTACCTCAGAAATGACACAGGGTTCTGAAAAAGTTCTTCACGAATGGCTACCAAGAACCTTTTTCTTTCGTTTTTTTGAAGATAGGGTTCTATAAGTGTCCTTTGTAGGACTAAGGTTCTGTTGAGAACCCTCTTCATCCAAAGAATCCTTTACCGAAAAAAGATTCTTCAACGGTTTTTGAAATTCTCAAAGAGCTATTTTGTCAAGTGTTCTTTGTGTCATAATATGAGTTCCTGGTAGAACCCCCTGGGTGGGTTCTCAACCCCTTGGGTCCCTTTTCCATTTTATTTTATTTTATTTTTGGCAGAAATGCTCAGAATGATTCCATGTTTATTTCAAAACTTAAAAGCTTGAGTTTGATCCCAAACTAAAAGAAAAAGTTAAACCAGTTGCCTTGAAGTGAGTTTTGTGGCACCTTTAATAATGAGAACAAGCTGAAGAACCTAGTTAACACTTTATCTCTAACGTTGAGATCAAACCTGACATGTGTTTCCATCATACTGCTCCTCCTTCCTGCAGCATCATATATCCCACAATCCAACAGGAGAACCTGCAGTTTCACCACCACCAGCGGTTCCCACAGGCGACCCTGCAGCCTTGATCTGGATTCAGATTCCCTCTCTGGCTGTGGGTGTTTTTTTTCCATGCAGGATCCTCAGAAACATCTCGTGACTCGTGCGGCCAATCAGCCTGAACCTCCGAACAGGTTCAAGTCACCGTTCAGCCTCCAGCTCATCACGCCAACTTCCTCACAGTCGCCAACAAGCTGCTTCATGCTAACACAGAGCACTTTGATGCAGGACGTGTGAGCCGTGGGGAGTTCACGGTGGCACGGGCTCACCGATCGCCATGTAGCACGATTACCCAGCAGTCCATTTAACATGACCTGCCTCCAAACTCAGTGAGGCTGCAAACACGCTCACTGCTGCTCCGAGCAGTTAGCCTAACCTGCAGAACGAGGACTAAAATTAGCATCATCTGGAGGGCGAACTGTTTGCATCACTAAAGTCTGCAGAAGAAGAAATGAGGGAGAGGAAACAATGCTTATCTTTCTTTTATTTTTAGACTCAGCAATTCTCAGCATCTTGGTCATCTTGGACCAAACAACTGATCGATCAGTGGAAAAATTATTGCCGGATTGATCACTAATTGAACAGTACTATACTATTTTTCAGTGGACAAGATTGTGACAGGATTAATTAAATGATTAATCTTCATATTTTTTTTCTTTCCTCTTATCAGGAAAATACATACATTTTAGATGCTTTATCAAAGCTGTACAGCAGATATAAATCTTAAATTTGTTCCATAGGCTTTTATTTATTTGGTGACCTAAAAAAAAAATCCCTATCTGTGGGTCACAACCCAGTGTTTGGGACTGAGTGGTCCAGACAGCTGAGTGTAAAAGTTAGAGACAGAGTTAATGTGACAGACTCAGATATGGATCTCTCTGTGGCTGCAGCCTCAGCTGATCAGAATAGTCACAGTATTAAGAAAAGAACAAAAGAGAACGTGATCCTCTGAGGAGAACCACAGACGTTCTCAGGTGAGGATCTGAGCTCCTGTGGAAGGTGCTGAATCTGGATTTGAGGTTCTTTTTCTTTTGACTTCCTGTCGCCCTCCGAGGCTCCATGTTTCCATCTCAGCTGTTTCCGTTCTGGCTGTGAGACGCACTCTGGAGGAGAAGAATCTGCCTCTTCTGTTCCCCTTTTCACGTCTTGTGGGAACACACCACCGCCGGGGAGCCGAGTAAAGAAGACGAGTCGACGGTAAAGCCACCGCTGCCGCCGCTGACATCAGACAGACATCTGCAGCGCTCCGCGGGTGTTTCTGATTTGTTGGTGTTGAGTTTGATTTTGCGTGTTCAGTCACAGATGGGATTTTGGATTTCACTTTTATATTTTGTGACGAACAGACAAACGGAAGAAGTTTCACTGTGAAAAACTGTTTTTAGAAACCAAATAAAGTAAAACAAGATGAGTCAGTTTGAACCTGCTGGTTCTGCATGTGTTTTTTTCCGTTCTGTGTTCCCATTGTTTTTCTTGGATAACATTTCCATCAGGTTTAAGTTCTTAACAAAAGTTTAAATTATGTCAACAGCTCCGTCAGTTTATCTGCAGCTCTTCAGCTCCTCTCCTGAAACTCCCTGTGACTTTGGCAAAAATATATGGAAATGAATAACTTCTTTCTTTCTTTTTTCATTTTAATTTCATTTTAATTTGTCATCGTTGTAGATCTATGATGTAAAAAAAAAAAAAAACAACAGACAACATACTGCAATAGTTTTTTGAGTTTTGAGCCCAACTCAAACTCTTAAGTTTTGAAAACCAACCAACTACTCATGTTTTGTTGAGATAATTTACTTTTCTTCTTTAGATTAACTTAACAGGCACCAAATAAAGACAAAGCATGTTCACAGCTCACTGTGACCAAATCTTGAAATATACTTTTCTTTTGAGTTTGTAAAACTCAAAGATTCAAGTTTATCTCTGTTAATTTTATTTCAAAACATAAGAGTTTGAGTCTGGCTCAAAACTAAAAAACATACTGCAGCACGTTGCCTTGAAGTCTTGGGTTTTCTCAGCTATTTTTTTTTACAGTGTAAAGTGATTCTTACATGTGCCAACTGTAAAATATGTGGCCTACACACCAAATATTTTGTCAACTAATATGTGCATCATGTGTGCCTGTTTGATGCTACATGCAGTAGCTTTAGCTTCCACAGCAACATTTCAGCATCAATTCCTTTGACTTATGCTTTTCAGGGCAGAAGGACAAATTTTGTTTTCTTGTGCTGTCCTAATTTACCTGAATTCACCCTACAGTTATTTACATTCATTACATGGCTTTATTCATTCTGATTGGTCAGTTACAGAGTTCTAAGGTCTGTTATTTCTGTCGTCTCAGAGTTATGCCTGGCACAAGGTGTTGGTGGTGCAGCTGGTTATGCTATCTTACACTGGTGCAGTTGCCATTTTTGCTACATCTGCAGGATAGCAGATCGAGTTGTCCCTGGTCTGTGCAGTCATTGGCAGGAGGTCTAAAAATGGAGGCGAAACAAAGGCATGGCCAGGCACATTTGATATCTTGTGCTCGGCTCCACTTGCACCTTGGTCCGGCTAAAACCTGGTTGAAGCACAAAGTCTGTGGTGAAACAGGCCTGAATGCACAAGATAGCACCCGATGTGTTTGGCTGAAGGACACACACACATCTCCGCAATCACAAAACAACTTCATTTATGTTAAAGCTGTGCATGTGTGTCTCTAAAGTTAATCTCACCAATAAAGAAAAAGGAATTATTATTATAATTATAAAGCCCAATAAATCTCATCAGACCTGCAAAGTGCTCACAGGACAGGATCACAGCTGTCAGATCGTCTTTAACAGATCAGTCACATGACAGCTGCAGTGTTTGTGTATGTGTGTTTATTGTGATCCAGAAAAATAAGGATTAAAAATTTATGACCTACAACATACAAAATGAATAAGAGACCAGCCTGACCCAGGGAGAAAAAGGTCTGTGTGCTTCTGTCAGAGCCATAGTGTTGGTGGGATGGAGGAGCGAGGTTGGGAGGAGGAGCAGATGGAGAACAGGCGGTCACCAAGCTGCACCTCAGTCTGACTCAGATGGTCCACCTCACCTCCTGGTAGATCCACCATTATGTACTCCTGGTGCACCTGCTTCTTAAAGGTGACGAGACACGACTTTCTTATTGGTTTATTGCATGTTTGGTCAAAACTCACCCATGAATTAATCAGGGCATTTGGGCACAGCTGATAGGTCACTGTGTGTTGGTGGCACAAGCCAGCAAAGACAGATTGGACACACCTTGTACCAGTTACATCCATTGCACAGTGCGCTTTCAACTTGAATTTTAGATCAGCATAAGATTGGATCCATACACTCATTAATTAATTCTAATCGATTTATAATCGCATCGTAGCCGTTTGAGTCTGGAGGTGCTGAGAGATTCACACCCTTAATGCACACACACAAACACACACCCTGCAGAGTGAATCTGTAAACTTTCACTTCATCAAACATCTCTGGGTCATTACCACTGCGTGTGTGTGTGTGTGTGTGTGTGTGTGTGTGTGTGTGTGTGTGTGTGTGTGTGTGTGTGTGTGTGTGGATGGACACAGTGTGTAACAGACGAGTAGCTGCAGAATTGATGAGTCTGTCAGCAGCTCCTTAAAGATGGATCCATGAGCTGCTAATGTGTCTTAACAGAGTCACGACTGTGTGTGTGCGCGTGTGTGTGTGTGTGTGTGTGTGTCAGCTCCAACATGTGTGTATGTCTGTGTCATGACTTTGTGTGTGTGTGTGTGTGTGTGTGTGTGTGTGTGTGTGTGTGTGTGTGTGTGTGTGTGTGTGTGTGTGTGTGTGTCAGCTCCAACATGTGTGTATGTCTGTGTCATGACTTTGTGTGTGTGTGTGTGTGTGTGTGTGTGTGTTCAGGGTGTTCCAGGTGTGTTAAAGTGTGTTTAAAGACTCCTGCAGGAGTCTCCCAGCTGCTGTTTGCTCTCATTGGGCTCATTCTTCTCTCTGGCAGTTATTGTAGCAAATTCAGTGTCAATTGATGAGCTCCCTGAGGTGAGCGGGGCCTCCAGGGGCCCCCAGGGGCCCCCACCCGCTCATCACCACAAGTACTGACACAGTCATAACGGAAAGGAAGAGGAGGAAGAAGAACAAAGGAAAGGAAGTATGAATATGAGGAGGAAGAAGAGAAGAAATGAGTCGACTTAGCATTAGCTTATATCAACCAGCTACACTTATAAAATCTGCTTGTGACCCATTATTTTAGCCGAAAAAATCCACAGTCATCAGCTAGAAATGAAATGGAAATAGAGAAGCTGCTTTTGTTTACTTGTATTCAAAGAGTTTGGAGGATTTTGTTGCTTTTCAAAACCAAAAACACAAGCAAAAGCATTAAAAAAATGATTTAACTGTGTTTATGTGTTCTAGTGTGAGCAGAAACTGTTAGCATGTTTGGCTACCTAGCTTACCAACCACAGTAGAGACCAAGGAGAATACATCAGTGTATTTCATCAGTGTGTGTGGAAGCTGACTCTGGATGCTACTTTTTCAGTTTATGCTAACATTAGCAACTCTGTACTGCTCTTTGGGTCAGTTTTCACTCCAGACTTACAGTTGTTCACACATTAGTCCTTGTCCTATTTTTTTTTTTTCTGTAACTTCAAAAGTGAAACAAACTGTTTGGAACACTTTGTTCAGGTATGTAAGCTAAGAAGCCAAACAGGGTAATTACTTGGATTTCATGACCTGGGACCATCAGGTTTAGCATTTTCAACAGAGCCATGGTGCTAACCTCAACTGAGCTAGCTCATGATAAAATCCGTTAAACATTAATATAACCGTTGTCATTGTACACCTTGTACAGAAGCAGGCAGAAGAGAGAGAGATTTAGTATTTTTCTTCAGTTTTGATGATTCATTGTGTAGAAAATGATCTAAACTTCAGTTTTGAACAGAAAAGAATTTCAACATACAGTTTTGGATGAATGATGTGTATTAATGCAGTCATGGCCTGAACATGTGTGGTGGGTGGAGGAGGAATATTAAGCGTAAATGGAGCAGCAGAGCTGTGACGGGTCGACTGCCCCCAGCCCCCCACCTCAGTGCTCGGTGCTTTTCCCCATTCATCATCTCTAATGAGGCAGAGCCCTCTCTGAGACCTGCAGGCAGAAATATCTTCCTCTAGGACAGACATGGCCCTTATGGACTCCTCCACCCTTCATGTATGATGCATCTCTCCTAACCCTTGTGGGAAATCAGTACTGACGGTATTTGTGCAAGAATTGTCTGTTATTCTTTGGATATGGACTAAAATTTATAGAGTCCTCTGGCAGAGTTCTCTACTTAAAGCAAAGCAGCCTCATTTTTTTTGCGTTGGAAGTTATTATTTATTCAAATGCTTTTATTGTATTGTTTTTAACTGTGAAGTGGTTTGTAAGCCTGCAGCACTGTTACAGAAATACACAACCACAGATCCAGTTTAACTGTTTGTTAACATCAGTGTTCTTATTCAAACTGAAGATAGAACGTATAAATTATGATCATCCTAACCTCACAAACACTCCTCATAACTTTAGGATGACTGTTAAATTGTCTAAATTTTCACTTTTCCACCTGTAGTTGTAGCTGACCATCTTGCTAACAGTAGTTTTTGCTAACAGTAACTGATGGTTGTGTTTGATAACAGTAGCTGACACTATTTTTTGCTAACAATAACTGACAGTAATGTTAGCTAACAAAACTGATGGTAATATCAGCTAATAGTCACCAGTTGTTGTGCTAGTTAACAGTAGCTAACATTAGTGTTAGCTAATAGTAGCTGACAGCAGTGTTAGCTAACAGTGGTGTTAGCTAACTTTGGCTGCTCTTTTATGGCTTTTATATAATTAATCCAGCCTGTTTCTTTTATCTCCTGAGTTAGGGTTCCTGTAAATTTCCCAAAAAGAACATCTTTGGACAAACGTTACCAAAACCTGTAGCTCATCTGCCTTTATGTGAAGTTCAAGATGAGGAAAGTAGTGTTGGTTGCTAGGCAACGGATTTTACATCATTCTTTCTTATCTCATTAACGAAACATTTCTATAATGCCAAACTGGAAAAATCCTTTCTTAGACTTAAGCCAGGAAGTTTCTGTAATACAGTCCCTGGTTTTGAAACTAATTGATAAAAATAAAGTTAAAACCATATTTTTTCTCATAAATATAGGAGAAAATACTCAAAAATACTTAAACAACTTGTACCTCAGAAGAATAGGGAACTTTAATCATTCTTATAGCCTAAAACTACTGCATATAGTGTCTTTTTGGCAGAATAAACGGCATGGATGGTAAATATAGTTTATATAGGACACTGAAGAGGAGTGACTTCCTTCCAAGTTATTTATTGTTTCTGCTGACAGAAGAGAAAGCAGCAAAATCTGAATTTTTATTTTGAAATCCTCCTCGTGGGGAAGTGACAGCAGCCGCAACAGCAGCAGTTCAGTGTTGTGTTCAGAGACGAGTGGGAATTTCCAGCGTGGCTAACATCTGTGGTTGTTTGTGGTCCCATGTGATGAAGGCAGGTTTGAATCTCTTTGATCGCACTATAAAAACTGAAAATAGCTGTGAAGTCTCCGGGGCTCAGCGCTCACATGTAGAACGACTCGCACCGCTGTGAGCTCTGGATTATTAATCAAGATTTCTACACAAAAACAAACATTTTTATCATGCATGTAGTTTGTACACATGATCACTTACAGAATCCAACAGGAACCAAACAGAATTATCAGTCAGTATGATGGTAAAACATTTAGACACACACACACACACACACACACACACACACACACACACACACACACACACACATACTTCTGCAAAACCAGATTTCAGAAACTGTCTTCAGATTTTTAGACACAATAAAAATTAAACTTTAAATAACAGGGAAAAAATTAAAAACATGAAAAAATGAGATAAAATGTGTGTTTTATATCATATTAATTATAAATTAACCGAATCCTCAAGATCTAATCTGCATTTTCTTTCTCACAAAACATCATCTGACAACATTAGATTTTTGTTGTTGTAAATCCTGCATTGTGTTCATAAATGAACTCCATGTTCCCAGCACATTGCCATGTTTCTTGCTGTGTTACTGCCCCCTGCAGGTCAGGGGAATAGTGACAGAAGTGTTGTGTTTTTCCTTGTTCTGTATTCCCAATTCAGTTTTCTGTCACTGAACACAGAAACTCAGGATGGATAATGTGACCATCATACAGGTTTAGGTTCATTTTGAATTCACTCTCACCTCTTCCTGTTCCTCCCACCGTACAAAAATGAAGCCCTAAATATCCCACATACGAGTGCTGCCATCTTGTTCTGGTGACATCTTATCAAGTTAACTAATTAAAACCAAACTGATGAGAAAAATGAACACTTGAACAAACATAAAAGTGATAAGAACTACCTAAAACACCATATTTGGGAAACATTTATGTAAAATATACTTTTTTTTAGTTTGTCCCATCTGCTAACATGGAGGGGGTGGAGTTTATGACCTATACTGCAGCCAGCCACCAGGGGGCAATAAAGATGTCATTTAAGGGAGGGATAATGTACAGTGATCAGGTCATTATCTACTCATCTTCGTGCTGATTGAAGGTCAAAACTCTGCTGGAGTTTCACAGGAAAACAGAATCTGTCAAACAATCCCAAAGTGAACGGTGACCAGTTTTCAGACGTGAAATAAAAACATCAAATGCCACCATACTTCTTGTCTCTTGTAATCCAAGTCTCCTAAAGCCCGAGACATAGAAGACGAGAAGTATAAAAGTATAAAACTAAAAGTTGTCCTCTGAAGGAAATTTCTACCGATGACTGTTTCTGGGAAAAGTTAACTGAACCTCACCTTTTCTCCTCCAGAGAGTCTGCGTCACATTCTGACGTCTTTTCCATAGTTTTCACCTGATCATGTATTGTTACGTTGTTTTCGTCTGGTTACATCTTTTACATTGTTCTTTTCTTGTTATGTATTTTTTTTCTTTCTTGTCTTTTATGTCATTTTCATCTTGTTATGTCTTGTTATGTTGTTTTTGTGTTGTTGCATCATTTCTGTTTTGTTATATTGTAAATGTTGTTTTCGTCTTGCTACTTCGTTAAGTGTTCTCGTCTTTTTATATAAGTTTTGTTTCGTTACATCTTCTATGTTGTTTTCATCCTTTTACATATTTTTTCATTTGTGATATCTTTCATGTCAATTTATTGTTGAGAAATAGTTGCTGTTTGGTTTGGTTTAGACACCAAGACTATTTGGTTTAGTTTAGTTTAGTCACTAATTTCCATCTGTAGGGTTAGGAAGAGTAAATACAGGTGTCTTACATAATAAAACCAGTAAGTACACATAAGACAGTCAAAACACGCTGTAGGCAGTAGTTTAAGGACAAGATGATGATTTGAGTTCAGATAAGTATGTGGGAAAAGTTGTTGAAGTCCTCTTAAGTTCGATCCGTCATCTGAAGCTCATCATGCAGAGTTGTTATTACCAGTTATCATGTCTGCCACTGAAACATCGCTGATGTTCCATCGAGCAATCAGAGAGTTTAAATCGCTCAGCGGAAATCACCACGGCTGATGGCGCTCTGAACGTGCAGTAATACTCATTTACTTGTCAGTGAAGACGCTGTGATTGTCATTCTCCTCCTCCAGCAGGAATTTCTTCATCCCACCATCCTGAAATAAGTATGAAAAGAGAGTAAATGTCGGTCTGAGAGACGAGAACGAATTGGAGAAGAAAAAAAGTTTTATTGAAAGTTGTTTAACTCGACAGACTTGAGCTGAGGCGCTCTGCTGACAGGAGGGACGGTGGGGAGGAGGCGTGGAGACGAAACAACAGGCTGTAAAGTAAAAGAGAGAATCTCAGCAATTGGAAAATAAATTACGAGCTGAAGAGTGAATCGCAGGGAGCGGCCTGAGTGGTTCAGAGCGTCCAAAGACGACTGAGGGTGCAACAAAACCTCCTCAGAAACGCCCAAAAGAAAACGGACGGATTGAAAGAGGAGATGCATGAAAAACAGGAGGATAGACATCAGAGAGTCATACAGAGACATACGGAGAACGGATCTAAAACCTAAAACAAAAGCTCTGCAGGAAATGTGATATAAAGGGTTGAATTTTTCTTTAAAGATGTGGATTTCATCTTCACCTATTTTTGCACAACAGTGCATCATTTCTGCAAAGAAAAAAAACTCCAAAAACAACAAAACAACAAATGGAAGACCAAAAAACCAAGGGAGGAAGTTCAGCAGTATCCTATTTGGACAAGAAAGGTTAAAAGTTAAAAATATAGTTTAAAGAGCTGATTAGAGTAATTGCAGATTATTTTTTTTTTTAAAAAATCCCTTCTTTATGTTCATACACTCACATTCACACAGACAAATGAAACAAAATGAAGCAACTTTTGACATAAAATGCATTTATTTCATCATAGTTTTTTAAATATTCAAAATTGTGCATTGTTTATATCCATATGTGCAGTTTGCAGTCGTCTTCTTCTTCTTCTTCTTCGCTGCCTTTGTGGACGCACAGCTGCTCTTCTTTGCAGAAACACATCATGTGTCCTCATTGACGATATGATGTCTTAAGGGTCCAGTGTGTCAGATTTAGGATTTATTGTCAGAATTTGAATATAGTATTCATCAGCATGTTTTAATAGTCACCCTGTGGTCAGTATTTCAAAACCTTTAATCCTAATCAGAATTATTCTAATTTGATTAAATCTCAAATTTGGGTATTTGAAAACCAGGATATGTGACCCTACAAAAACAGGATGGGGATTGGGTGATGCCCAAATGTTGTTTTGAAGTATTTCAAAACTATAATGTGCAGATGAGGACAGTTTTGATGCTAAAGATCAGGATCATCCTGATCCAGCTGAAAAGATGAATTCATCATGGATTCAAGGTGGAAGCAGAAATGTCTGTTTTTCTTTGCCTTGTTCAAATTAATGACGTTTGTCTGTTTATGAGTCGCAAGAAATTATTAATAATGTTTAAGAAGGTGTAGATGTTTTTAACCGTTAAATTGAGCAAAATAGTAATTTGGAGTAGGAGCAGTAGTTTGGCAGCAGTGAGACAGAGTGTGTGTTTTTAGGATAACTGACTGAACTTTACATCAACAGACGACTGACTGAGTTATAAACAGCTGGTCAACTGACAGCAGAGGACTCGTCCTCACCTATTGTTGTCAATTCACAATGTTGAGCTCATCCTGCACTCCTGCTGTGTTCCTGCTGCGTTCCTGTTGTGTTCCGGCAGTGGTCCTGCTGCGTTCCTGCAGCGTTCCTGCAGCGCTCCTGCAGCGCTCCTGCAATGTTCCTGCAGTGTGCCTGCAGCGCTCCTGCTGTGTTCCTGCAGCATTACTGCAGCGTTCCTGCAGCGCTCCTGCTGTCTTCCTGCAGCGTTCCTGCAGCATTCCTGCTGCGCTCCTGCTGTGTTCCTGCAGTGTTCCTACAGCGCTCCTGCTGCATTCCTGCTTTGTTCCTGCTGTGTTCCTGCAGCGTTCCTGCAGCACTCCTGCTGTGTTCCTGCAGCGTTCCTGCAGCGCTACTGCTGTGTTCCTGCTGTCTTCCTGCAGCGTTCCTGCAGCGCTCCTGCTGTGTTCCTTCAGTGTTCCTGCAGCGCTACTGCTGTGTTTCTGCTGTCTTCCTGCAGCGTTCCTGCAGCACTCCTGCTGTGTTCCTGCAGCGTTCCTGCAGCGCTACTGCTGTGTTCCTGCTGTCTTCCTGCAGCGTTCCTGCAGCGCTCCTGCTGTGTTCCTTCAGTGTTCCTGCAGCGCTACTGCTGTGTTCCTGCTGTCTTCCTGCAGCGTTCCTGCAGCGCTCCTGCTGTGTTCCTTCAGTGTTCCTACAGCGCTCTTGCTGCATTCCTGCTGTGTTCCTGCTGTGTTCCTGCAGTGTTCCTGCAGCACTCCTGCAGTGCTCCTGCTGTGTTCCTGCAGCGTTCCTACAGCGCTCCTGCTGCGTTCCTGCTGTGTTCCTGCTGTGTTCCTGCAGCGTTCCTGCAGCGTTCCTGCAGAGCTTCAGTCTGGGGAGGAGGGGAACCACAGAGTGAATATTAAACAGGATTTCCACCAATTTATCACAATATTGCTACAAAGATTCCATAGTTGGACCCTATCCATCATTAAAAATGCTGGTTTCATTATCTGAAATATGAGGCTTTTCTTTGTTTTTATGTGTTAACTTTTAGTTTTTGGACTTTAGTTCAGATAAAACAAATCATCTGGAGCTGTCAGGTTTGTCTCAGAGAGAACTCATGATGGACATTTTTCACATTTGACATTTCACAGCCCAAACAATGAATATTTTAATGGAAAAATAATGAGCAGAGTTGGTGATATGAATTAATGTCTGAATTTAAAATGCAGCCTCTTTACTTTTCAGTCGATGGGAACTTCAGTCATTCTGTCAGACTCATCAGACTCTCTTTGTCTGTGTGAGTCTCCTCAGTCAGATTGAGCTGTGAAATATTAATGATAAGGCACCAGAACATTTCTCATGGGAGTCAGATGTTTTCTTTTTACTCAGCTAAGTTGTTGAGATGATTAAAACATACGTGATGGATCTCTTTATGTTCTTCATGGTGAATATTTCTATTCTTCTCCTCTTCATTCATGTTCTTTCCTTTTCATTTCTTCATATTTATGTTGTAGTGAACTGAATGCACATCTGTATAAAAAAGTTAAGGATCAAAGATTTTTATTGTCATTTTCACTGTGCATTTACATACACAAGAGAACGAAATTTCGTTTCTCGATTAGTGACTGCAGTGCAATAGAAACATCAATGAAATAGTAAACATAATAAAATATAGCATCATAAGAGACAATAAATAGGAATAAAATCTGATAAAAACAGTCCATTCTCTCAAAGTGTATTCAGTCTCTTGACAGGTGACTCGCTGTCAGGGGTGAGTGTGGGTGTGTATGTGGGGATGGGGGACAGTCTGTTAATAAGTCTTACAACCTGGGGAAAGAAGTTATTCAGCTTCCTGCTTGTCTTGCAGCTGATGCTGCTGTATCTCCTCCATGATGGCAAAAGGGAGAAGATGTGGTGGGAGGGGTGGAGCGGGTCCATGATGATGCAGCGCTGCTGGTGTAGCTCCATCAGGCAGGGGACTGGGGCACCAATGATTTTGCTGGCTGTCTTGACCAGTCTGTTAAGTTGCTTTTTGTCCTTCACACTGCAGCACCTGAACCAGGTGGTGAAGCCACAGGTCAGGATGCTTTCAACGGTGCCCCTGTAGAAGGTGGTGAGGTGTGTGGTGGGGAGGCCTGTTTTCCTGAGTCTGTGGAGGGTGTGGAGCCGCTGCTGAGCTTTTTTGAGGACTGCCGAGGTGTTAGTGGTTGAAGCGAGGTCATCATCAATGAACCTCCAGATACTTCACACTGCTGACCTTCTTTACAGCAGTACCGTTGATGGATAGTGGTTCATGATCCTGTTTGCCAGCCCTCCTGAAATCAATAACAACCTCACTGGTCTTGTCCACATTGAGGAAGAGGCTGTGGGAACCACACCATGAACTCAGCTGTTTCACTTCCTCCCTGTATGCAGACTCGCTGTTGTACTTAATGAGGCTCACCACCGTTGTGTCATCTGTGAACTTCAGGATGTAGTTGCTGCAGAATCTGGCAGTGCAGTCAGAGGTGAGCAGGCTGAAGAGCAAAGGGCTCCAGACGCAGCCCTGCAGAGAGCCTGTGCTCACTGTGATGGTCTTTGATGTGCGGCTGCCCACCCTGACTGTCTGCTGTCGCTGACTCAGAAAGTTGTAGACCCAGTTGCAGATGCCGTTGTCCACTTTTAGCAGCTGCAGCTTTTCCACCAGCTGCTGTGGGATGATGGTGTTGAAGGCACTGCTGAAGTCTAACAACAGGAGCCTGTCGTAGGTGTTCTTCTTCTCAAGATGAGACGGCGTGAGGTGGAGCATGGTGGAAATTCCATCTTTTGTGGATCTGTTTCTTCTGTAAGTGAATTGTAGTGGGTCCAAGTCAGCAGGGAGGCAGTTTTTAATGTGCTGCATGACCAGGCATTCAAAACATTTCATCACTATAGGCATGAGGGCTACAGGGCGGAAATCAGAGAGGCCGGCGGGATTTGTTTTTTTCGGGACAGGAATGATGGTGGCACTTTTGAGGCAGGTTGGCACCACAGCCTGTCGGAGCGAGATGTTAAAGATGTCTGTGAAAACATCCTTCAGCTGCTCAGCACAGTCTTTCAGAACGCGTCCAGGGATGTTGTCTGGCCCTGCAGCCTTGCGTGGGTTGACGCTAGCCAGGGCCTTCTTTACTCCAGCTGTGGTGAGCTGTAGTGTTTGGTCGTTCAGTGCTGGCAGCGGTGTCTGTGCAGGCGCTGTGTTCAGTTTGTCTGGAAACAAGGGGTCAGAATTACACAGCAGATTACACTGATCTGTCTGCTCGGTGTAGCATTAGCCCCTCAGCTGTACTCCAGCGTCTGTGATGTTCTGATTCAGCCAGGTCTCGGTGAAAACAGTAACGCAGCAGTCTCACATCTCGTTGGGAGGCTCTCCACAGTGCTCCCGGGGTGTGCCTGCCTTGGCTGCTGTGGCGAAGCAGGCCGAGTTCGCCCAGGACACTCAGCGTTTGTCACGGCCACAGACTCTGCTGTTAATGTCCAGCAGAAGCTGGCGCTCATACCATCACACAGACACACACTTTCTTTCCACGCATTGTTCAATCACACCATTCGCTCCACTAACACTCGAAAGCACTGTGTTTCCACTGAGAGAGGCAGCCGCAATCGTCGGTCGCGCCGCCATATTGGATTCCTGTTCCTGTGTTAAAGTCTTTGAGGAGACGCCCACACACTGAGTCACGGCACACAGCTGTGACCAGTCGGCTCCGTGTCTTCCTTCAGCTCGTCTCTCTTGTGATGAATTTGGTCCTTATGTTTACGTCACTTCATGTTGCGCAGGTGTGAATCAGAGTTTGACCATCATCGACAAAAAGCCTCCAGGAAATCTTTGAATCACAAGAAATGTTGAAAAACTTTACAGATAAGGAACGCTGAGTCACAGGAGCTTTTGTTTGGGTCACCAACGGAATAAAAGATTATGGAAAAAATTCTGCAGATTTAAGATTTACATCTAATTTCAGCTTCTGTGATGTGAATATCTTCTATTTTTCAATGGACAGGATTATGACAGTATTAACTAATTTATTTTCATTATTTTCTAATATTTTACGGACCAGACAACAAATTGATTTGTGGAAAAATGATCACCAGATTGATCAGTAGTTGAAAAATACAGTAGGTCCAAACATGTGAAAACAGGTGGAGCACATGGACGTATGTGTTTTGATTTATATCACGATAGTTTGTCGTTTTTAAAAAGTGTGTCTCCAGATATAAAAAAGGGGGGTTGTGGGAAACACTGATATATTGTATATGTTGCTAATACTGTCCTTCCTTCAGTCTCACCCACAGTCACTCTCAGTCCTCTGATGTCCACTAACAGCAGCTGTCAATCATGTCGTCTCTCCTCTAATTTGAAGTCGTAGCTGACGGCGTCCTGATGCATCACAGCGTTCAAACACACCTCTGTGATCATTAATGGAGACTGACAGGGTGGCTGGTTCAGACAGGGGTCACCTCACTGAACCACAGTGTGTGTGTGTGTGTGTGTGTGTGTGTGTGACGTCTCTCAGAACTGTCTCTCAGTGTCCAGCTACACCAGGAGGGTCGGCAACCTTCATGATCAAAATATCTGTCTGGAGCCGCAAATATGTTTCACTGAGGCTTTTCTTTTCGTGGCTTTGTGATTTATATTTGGCCCGGGGACACTTAAGACCTGCAGCGACAAAATTTAGAGGACAGGACACTGAGCCATAGACGCACATTTTAGTTGAAGAAATATTCTTTTTTTTTTTTTTTTTTTTAAAAAGGCAACTTACTACAACAGATTTTTGAGTTTTGAGCCCAACTCAAACTGTCAAACTTTTTTTTTCTTAAAATTAATCAGTTCTGTAAAAAAAAAAAAAAAGAAAGAAAGAAAAGAAAGAGAAAAGGAAATAAACTTTAAAAAGTTTTTCCAATCCATAATCTTTAGTTGAGATAATTTTCTTTTCTTCTTTATGTAAAATTTAATCTTTGAGTTTTAGAAACTAAGATAAAGATAAAGGTTGTCAAAATGTGCTCACAGTGAGCTGTGAACCTGACTGGTCTTTATTCTGGTGCCTGAAAATTAAATGTTTTTAATCATTCATCATTCAACTGCTCAATTAACTTACTCTCCATTTTTTAAATACATACTCAAAGATTTAAGTTTACCTAAAGAAGAAAAGTTACATGATCTCAACAAAAGATCAGTGGTTGGTAAAACTTTTTCATAACTTAAGAATTTCAGTTGAGCTCAAAACTCAAATATCTATTGCAGTCTTTCGCCTTGACATTTTGAGTTTTCTCCACTTTTTTATAGACCTACAACAATCAAAGAAAAAGAAAGTCACAGGGAGCCACAGGAGAGGAGCAGCTGTAAAACCAAATAATAATATAGTGTAATAAGTAGTCAGAACTTCAAACTTTTAACTTTAAGCTTTATCTCAACAAAACATTATTAGTTGGTAAAACTTTTTTTCAAAACTTGAGTTGGGAAAATTCATTGTATTAAGTTGACCTGAAATTTTAGGTTTTCTCACCTTGTTTGTTTTTACAGTGTGTTTTCTTGTTGCAGTGAGAATGAAAATTCTGAACTGCATTTAATGAAATTATTTGAGTTGCTAAATCAAATATTTTGACTGAACTGTTATCAAAGAATACATGTAACACAAACTATATTTAAGCTCTGATAAACTCCAACTTTTAAGTTTAGGAACTCAAAAAAAATTGTGAACCAATTGCCTCAGTTTTTTCTAAGTATTGGTAACTGGTCTGGGTTTACAGTTTACTGACCTGCGACATCATGTGACTCTTCTCTGCTCTAAACACACACTGTCACTTTGTTTTACTTTGAAAAAGAAAGAACAGAGAAAACAGACGCCTGTGTGTTTGTTCTGGCTAAATATATCGTCTGCTTGGGGAAACTCTTTGGATATTTACAAAATATTGACGACTTTTCTCTGATTATGACTTAAATCCAGATTTCAGATGTAACAAATCCTAAAATCCCTCCTCGAACTCTCCTGCATCTGTTGCTGCTCGCAGCTCCTGCATCAGGATTCGCTCAGATTCAAATCAAATCAAAGAGGAATAATTGATTTTTTCTTTTTCATCTGATGAAAAGGACGTGTGTGTAATGAAACCTTTACGATGCTTTAACAGCGTGTGTGTTTACAGCAGAGAGGAGTCGGAGTCACGCCTCTCCTCATCTTCCTCTTCCTCTTTAGCGTTGTGACATTCAGTAAATGGCGGTCGGATGCTGTGAAGTCGAGTGTACGCGCAGATACGTTTGACCTGCAGTTGACCAGCGTTTCTCTGTCGTATCACTAACAAGCTCACTCAGCCGCTCCCGTCTCCTCTCAGTGTGAATACAGATGCAGCACTTTGATATTCTGCTGATGGCCTGACAGTAAAATGGCTCTGATGATGATGATGATGATGATGATGAAAGTGTCTCTGCTCCTCTTTCTGATTCATCCCCTCTCAAAGCAAACCAGTTAGAACGTATCTGATCAAACGCTGTAAAATATGCATGATGTTTCTACACAGTTCTGCATTTTTAAAGAGACTTTGTGCGTCCACAGGCTTTCAGAGATAATGTCCACATCCTCGACTCAAATCTGTCTTAATCCAGTCCACTTCCTCGACCCGACCCCAAATCAAATTAACATGATTCGGCTGTTTGGTTGAATAATAATCTCATTAAAATCATTTTTCCAGCTACATTCAGTCTGTGCTGATCCTCATCTGGATTATTTTTTCCTGAACTTAAAGCCCCTGCAGACTTACTTTTAAATCTGAATTATTTCCCCTAATATACATATAATATTCCTGTTTTTCCTTTTCTCTGCAGAGATGTTTGTCCATCTCGATAGTTTTGGTGTGAGGTGCAGAGTTTTGGAGATTTCGGCTGCAGAGATGTCTGACTTCTCTTCAGTGTAATGGAAGTACAGCAGGAGTCTGCAACCTCCAGGATCAAAAGACACATTTCTGACCAAAGAACGAAAAAAAAGTGTCTGGAGTCACAGCCATTAAATTCTCTCTTTTCCCCTGAAGACTTTTCTTTTTCTTTGATTTGACATCGACAGCCAGCGAATGGAGACTCAAGAAGACGAGCCACTGTCTAAATTTAATTTAATTTAGTTGACAAAATGTTTGGTTTCTAGGCAACATAAGAACTTATTACAACTTACACTGTAAAAAAAAAAAAAAGTTGAGATGACTTCAGATTTTAAGGCAACATTCAGCAATAGATTTTTGAGTTTTGAGCCCAACTATAATTCTTGGACTTGGAAATAAATTTAAAAAGTTTTGCTGACCTATAATATCTTTAGTTGAAATAATTTACTTTTCTTTTTTAGAAAAACTTGAATCTTTGAGTTTTAGAACCTAAAAAGTGTAATTGTGTTTTGTGACAGAGTTTTACAGACAGGAGACAAATTAAAGTCACTTGTTTTTCCTTAACTGAAGGTTGAAACAACTGATGAATCAGTAATAATTAATAAGATATAAGACACTTTTAATTTGAAGGCTCCTTATCCAACTCATGACTTCACCAGACAAAATAATGTTTTATGAGGCCTAATTAATGCCAGTAATTACCAGTGAATACAGCTCTGTTGGGTTGTTTAAAGAATATATGATTAATGAGGAAAATATGATTTACTTTCTCTAAAATGTGCATTTTTAGTGTTTTTTTTTTGTTGTTGTTATTTTTGACAGGCAGACACTAATGAGCAGAGGAGACTCACGGTGCCAGATGTGACGTTTTTTCTTATCAAATTCATTTATGATCCTACGAATGTTTAAAGACTCACATGTTCCTGCCTCTCTCAGTCATCTGTGATGTGAAAACATGAGATTCCCACATCATGAAAGAAAATAAAAGTGTTTATCAGACTGTAGTTCACTTATAAAATCAGGAGAGCTCGTCTTTGGAGGCTGCAGCCGCTGCTGCTGTACGGCGTCACCTGACCCCGCCGCCCTCCTTCACGCCATGAATGATGGGATTATTTCAACCAAACCAGAGCCGGTGATTATTGGAACGATGAAAAGATAAACCAGGATATTTTGGTGAGTTTTATTTAGTGTCTGTAAAGTCTGAATGAAGCTGATGATGTTGACGACAGAAGTTTGGCGAGAGCAATAAATCAGCTGATTCTGGTCAAACAAAACAAAACAAAACAAAAAGGAACAAGTAAACAAGCCAGCGAAAGCTTTCCTTAGATACCAGTGGGGGGTTGGGAACCACTGATTTAGACCCCCAAATATCAGATCACATGTCTGCGCTCCGTCACACGCTTCATCACGCTGTTCTCTGCTTCCTGTTACACTAAACTCTCACAGACTTCATCCATTTCTCTTTTTCACCGTCAAAGTAAAAGCTCATTTTTTTGTCAGACTTCCTCATGTATTTTGAAATTGTTTTTTAAAAATGTTTTCTAGCTGAAAACTTTACCAGGTTCAGTCTGCAGAACACAGAAAGTACATCAGAGGGAAAGTTTAAAGTGCTTTCTGACTCCAAACTGAAAGATTAGGATCAGTCTGTACCCACTGCACTGTGTGTGTGTGTGTGTGTGTGTGTGTGTGTGTGTGTGTGTGTGTGTGTGTGTGTGTGTGTGTTTGTGTCAGGTGCAGGAACAGTTTCATGGAACAACACACACACACACACACACACAGATCTGACAGACACAGTGTGACACATTCACTCTCTCTGCTGTGGATTTGGCTGAAGTCTTCTTCTCTTGTTTTGAAAGAATCTCACTTCCTCTCGGCTCAGAGACGAACATAAAACCCGTGGGAGCGGCTCGAGGTCGGCGGATCACCGTTTGAAACGTCTCCCTCAGGGCGGCGGCAGCCAGAACACTGAGATCCTGAGGTTTTCTCAGATGGTAAAAGTCCACGTTGGCATTTGGAGTTCGTCCTCGACCTGAGCTGTGAAGTCTTTAATGGCTTCTCTCCGTCTCACCTGTGTCTCTCAAGTCTCTGAACTCTGTCCACAACTTTCTGCTGCAAAAATCACTTTTCATTCAGACATGCAGGTGTGAGGTTTTTGTTACTTTATTTCACCTCGACAGTGGAAACTTTGCTTTTGAATTTTTTAAAAAGATGTTCTTTCAAGAAAAGTGCCTGTCTCTTTGGGGTCATTACTGTGTTCCCAGGGTTCTATGTTCTCCAGCTCTGTAGAGAATGAAGTGGGTCAGGGTTAGGTTTCCACAGAGGAAACGGTTCTCACCTAGATTCTTGTCCTTTTGTCCTGCAAATTCACCTTTCTAGTTGGCCAATAATTACAAAATGTTCTGATCAAATCAGTTTTTTAGGCTTTAATTCCTGCATTTATTTATTAAAAATGTCCTTTTCAGTTTTGTAAATATGAAAAAGAATTACTGATGTGTTTTCACTTATATTTCACTGACTCAGTTCATAAATAACAGATTATTGACTTCAACCTGTTTAAACCAGATGACAGAGAGTGCAGCTGCCACTGTGGAGGAATTTATGATGAAAATCCAAAAATCTAAATTAAAATAAAAAAAGAAACTGTGTTTGTAGCTGAATGATATCTGATCTTAGCAGCTGAAAAGACTTAAAATGACTGAAACGTAGCTGTCAGCTCATACTTTGACTTTTACTCCTTGTACCAGCCTTCCCTGTAAACCTTCAAACTTTTACCTGATTTCTGACCAGTTTTCAAGTTGACCATCAAAATGTTTCAATCTATTTCATCAGAATCAGTGATGTAGTTGGTGGTGTGTGTGACACACACCAGGACACAAAGGTTACGTACGGGGCGCAGAGTGGGAATGATCATCACTCACACTGTAAAAAAAAGTTTAAACAACTTAAAATTTCAAGGCAGTGTACTGCGATAGATTTTTGAGTTTTGATCCCAAATCAAACTCTCAAGTTTCAAAATAAACTTTTGAAAGTTTTAAAGTTTTGTCATTTAGTTGAAATAATTTACTTTCCTGCTTTAGATAAACTTGAATCTTTGAGTTTTAGAAACTCACTGTCACCATGAACTGAAAAAATAAGTAATTTTATTTGAAAATATTAAAATTTTAACAATTACTTTTGCTTCAATCAATTTGCTCAATATGTTTTTAAATACAATGTTCTGAGTTTCTAAAACTTGAAGCTTGAAGTTTATCTAAAGAATAAAAGTAAATTATCTCAAACAAAGATCAGTAGTTGGTAAAACTTTTTCAAGAAGTTTCAGTTGAGCTCAGAACTCAAAAATCTTTTGCAGTTTTCTCAGTTTTTTCATTTTTACAGTGAATCCTGTTACAAGTCATTGTAGCATCGGCATAAATACAGAGCTGTTATTTTAAGTTTGAATAGTTACATAATGTTACTTTAACATGTCGTATCAGAGCGTCCATCTGCGCTGATGTGAACCATTAAAGGGTTAATCACAGTGAAGGTTCCTGCCTGTATCCCATGAGTCCCGGCGTGTCGTTCTGCACACCACAGACTGATGAGGTTGTGATAAGCTCCTCTGGATCTCAGCACCGTGTTCTCTTCCAGCAGTCGTTGTGAGCGTTCAGCCCTGACGACAGCCTGGCACTGACTCACACCTCGACCTTGTAAGTTTTGACGCTCGTCGCCATAACTCCAACGCTTGCTGTTTGGAATGGAATGAGGCCATAACTCAGCCCACTGCATGGCCCTACTACTACTACTACACACACACCCACACACAAAGATGTGGACACAGTTTAAGTGAAGAATGATCACCTGGATCAATATTTAGTTGTGGGTAATACAGATAAATTCTCTGGTTGGCTCTGAGCGGAGGTGTCGTTACTGGACGAGCTGCAGACGAGGCAGTAAGTCGCTGCTCTTTATGAGGCTGTCTGACTGTCTGCTGGGGAATCCTCAACATCCTCACACAGTACAGTCAGACTACAGTCAGTGTACAGTCAGACTACAGTCAGTGTACAGTCAGACTACAGTCAGACTACAGTCAGACTACAGTCAGTGTACAGTCAGACTACAGTCAGACTACAGTCAGTGTACAGTCAGACTACAGTCAGACTACAGTCAGACTACAGTCAGTGTACAG
This sequence comes from Lutjanus erythropterus, assembly GCF_056507025.1. Classification (NCBI taxonomy): domain Eukaryota; kingdom Metazoa; phylum Chordata; class Actinopteri; order Lutjaniformes; family Lutjanidae; genus Lutjanus; species Lutjanus erythropterus. The sequence continues at coordinate 48,608,808 of NC_139318.1, forward strand.
TCAGTGTATAGTCAGTGTACAGTCAGACTACAGTCAGACTACAGTCAGTGTACAGTCAGTGTACAGTCAGACTACAGTCAGTCAGATGAGCATCAAATTTAAGTCAATTTGTTCATCTTGAGTAAATTTTGAGACATCCAGCTGTCAATCTTGCACTGCTGAAGAGAGTCTATTAGATCAGAGTTGTTAGGCGAGAGGTAGAAGTAAATATGGGTATCATCTGCATAGTCGATGATGAGGAATTTTATTGCCTTTAACAATCTCTAATAATCTGCCTGAGCAGGAGACCACAGTCACAGATGTCGGTGGTGAGGTCGAGGGTCCAGGGAAAGTTTGATCTGAGCAACTTGATTACTGTACCTGCAGAGAAGTCATGACATGTTGGTAGAAAGTTGTTTCGTAAAACACAAAGAGACATTTGAAATGGACGGGTCTTAAAAAAAAAAATAAACTGTAAGATTTAAAGTTCTGGTGTTTTTATTCCACCAGATTTAACACCAGACTTCAGCAGCTCGGTGGAAGCTGAAACAAATGAGAGTTTGAAGAGGTTTGATTTGCACTTTGGCTCACAGAGTTTCCTTTGAGGAGGAGATGTTGAAGGTCTACAGTGAATTTTGTTGCTTGTTTCATGACCGCCTGCTCATGCAGACTCTGTATCCTCTGCTCCTTCAGAGCTGGTGAGCCTCCTTTTCAGCTGTACTGTTTCCCAAAAACCACACTGTGATTCTGTATCTAATGACGCTCTGTTGGATTCCCTCAATCTCCTCAGAACAGTAGAGTCTCTGCTGCAGACCACTGCGCTGGTTATCAGTCTGTGTTTTACAGCAAAGACAGTTGACTATGTGTGGACATTTTACATGCAGTTTCCCCACTGAGCTCAGATTTCTGCTCTCCTCTTCTGGGTATCCAGTTGGCGTGCTGGGTGAGTTTTTTTGTCACCTTAAACAGGTGGTCAACAATGTATGAGCGTGTTGATGTGCATCAGAAGCTTTCTCTGTCAATCAGTGACATTTAAATCAACACTGACTGCATGAACACATGAAAAGTGGTCAATTTCCCCTCTAAACGCTGTAAAAGATTAGAGAAACTTGATTTCCGAGCTGAATTTCTCCTGGGAAAGACAATTTATCTGCCATGTTTACATGTTTTTTACAAGTACAAATGTGCAGGACAAAAGTCTGCAGACAGAAGAGTAACAGAGGAGAAGCTGAGAGAAAAAAAGATAGAATCACACCCAGCAATGTGTTCTTCTATTTAAAGTAAATCAATCCAAGGTGAAACTAACATGGCAAAGTCACATGTACAAATCTAAATTCTCAAATAAACGCATAATAATAAATCAGTGGCAGAGCAGAGTCTTTTAATCTTTAGATGTTTCACATCAAAAGTATTCCAGCCTTCACATTATTTGAAGGCTTTTAATGTGAAAAGTCTGAGGGGAGTGTTGAGTGAAAAACTGGAATTCATCTGTTCTGTTGTCTGTTAAAAGAGGAGCCTGTAATGCAGGTGGAAACATTCTTCTTTCATTCATCTCAGACATTTAACCGACATCAGCTCATTTCTTTAAACCCACAGATTTAGAAAAGGTCGTCCTGGTTTTTATCTCCTCTAGACCTGATTATTGTAATGCACTTTATTCTGCTCTGAGCAGCTGAAATATCTGAATACTGCAGCTCACACAAAAGGCTTAACTCTGACTGCAACTCATAGCAAAGAGAAGTTAGTTACCAGGCAGTTTTATAATATACGTGCATCAATTGAAGCTTCTGTGGTTCATTCCAACAACACAGAACCAGCAAAGTTTTAGGAAAACGTCACTATTCACACGCATTTAATTAGCATTAATATTGTTAATAAAGTTTTTATGAAACAGTGTTTTTGTATTAATGCAGCAGGATCATTTACATCAGTGTCACTGACAGTTTACATCAATGAGGATGTTTTAGACCACAGCAGACAACAGACTGCACACAGACACACTGAGGACATGAAGAGGAGAGACAGACATCATGATTTATAATAATACAGGGCAGCGACGAAGGTTTCACAGAGGAGACAAGTCTCTGTCTGTTTTTACTGAGACTGATATTTTACTCTGCAGGGTATAAACCACAGAACTGTACAGTAACATCACATGTCATCATCAGAAAAGTTTTTATATCACGTCGACACATCTGTCTGTGATGGGAGACATGCTTCTGTACACAGACTCTGATCACTCCAATGGATTCTTCATGCCTGACAGTAGAGCTGTTGTATCAGATGATTCAAGCAGAGTGTCAGTGCATGAGATAAGAGTACACAAATGTAAAACAATCAGGACTTCTGGACCACAGTCATGTGATTCCTACCACAGGGTCATCCGTGTTAATTTTGAAGGCTCAGTCTCAAGTTATTCTCTTGTGCAGTGTGTTTGAGATCAGAGTTACACGGTCGTATCTAGAAGGGAAACCCAGAGTCCAGTTCTTAAAACTCACAAAGTGTTTTTATCCATAATTGTACACAAATCTGAACCACAACAACAGTCACATTATGAAACAATATTTAGTTTGTACAACGTGAACAGTGAAGAAACAAAGTGTGCAGATCTCACAAGACTTTTACAAATCAATTTTCAGCTATATTTGTTCCTGAAGGGAAACCGGTTCTGCAGTGAGACAAACAAAAAACTTACGCAGGGGACACCAAAGTGGGGAGGGAGAGAAAAAAAGCACTGAATGTTGTAGGGCTCAAAATCACAGAGTACAAATGATAAAGTGCAGAATTTTGGGATAATCAGTCAGTGAAGTTCAACAACCTTGATTTAAAATATACACAAAATGGCAAAAACAACATAACAAGACAAAAACAATGTAAAAGACATAAGAAGATGAAAAAGATGTAAAAGAGGAATGTGGGACAGATGGAGAGGGAGACTCAGGTCAGTTGTCTTTACACAGAAACAGTCAGTAGAAATGTCCTTTTTACTTATATACTCTGAAGACATTTCAGAGCCTGAACTTTTTTACTGTTACTGCAGTAAACAAGTTGAATCAGTACTTCTACTTTTACTCGAGTACCTGTATTTGTACTGCAGTAAAGACTGTGTGGACCTTTGACACCTCTGGTTGCGATAAACCACCGTCCCACTGACATATGTAGATTTTCCCTGCAGACGAATTCATACCATCATGGCCCTTGATGGGAGTGGACAAGGACAGCTGCTACACTGTGTGTGTGTGTGTGTGTGTGTGTGTGTGTGTGTGTGTGTGTGTGTGTGTGTGTGTGTGTGTGTGTGTGTGTGTGTGTGTGTGTGTGTGTGTGTACAGTAAGTCTTGAAGCCAAGAAAGATTCATTATTGTATTTGTCCTCTTCAGGAAATATTTTATGAAACGTTTTCAGCTGTTTCCGTCCTCCCTGCAGTGTGTTGTTCTCTCATTCCACTTCAGAAAGGCCAAGGCTAAAACTAATGCAGCACTGAGGCATGATGGGAGCATTTCAAGGACCATTATTCGCCCAGTTGTTGTTCTTTGTTGACATGGAGACCCCACAGTGTCCCCACAGGGTCCTTGAGAACGGCACTCAGATCCATACAAGATCATTTTTTCCCTCAGTGGCTGAGGCAGGAGAATCATCTCTAACTCACTCAGACTTTTATGTAAATGTGTTTCTGTGGCAGAAGTAAAAAGTAAAGTAAATAGCTTCTCTCAGCACCGACTGCAGTCCGTCCAAATTGGTCTCACAAGACTAATCAAGCACAGATCCCAAAGTTTGCTTTTCTAAGAGCGTCTTCTCCTCTGATGTCATCTGAGATTCAGTATTGAAAACTGATCTGTCTGACTTCAGCCTCGTCCAGCTGCCACGCATCAAGTGTTTCTACGAGCTGCAGCAGCTTTTCTCAATCAGCTCGATACACACAGAAAAATACATACTGTCCTTCAGACACAACAGATAAAACTTTACTGATTATTGTCATTCAAATTTATTTTAACCCAAACCAAAATCTTTTCCAAAACCCAGCTGAGTAGTTTTGTGCCTGAACCGTCGGTCTGCAGCCTGCAGCTCCGGAGCCTCGTTCAGCTCGTTAGTTTCTCTCCAGAGGCTCCCTGTGGCTTTGGAAAAATAAAAAAAAAAAGGAAATGAATAACTTCTTTTTCACATTTTAATTTTCATTTATCAAAACAATTGAGAAAAGACACAAGCAATGTGCTGCAATACACTTTTGAGTTTTTAGCCTTGTTTTAAAAACGTTTCACCGACTACTTTATTAAGATAATTTACTTTTCCTCTTAAGATATAAATCTAAAATACAATTAAGAAAAAAAAACCTAACAAAACTTGAATAAATAATTTTGTTTCAGAAACCCCCAAAAAGTTGTATTTAAAGAAATTAATGAGTAAATGCATTGAAGAGAAAGTGAATGTTGAATTTTTTATATTTTCAATTAAAATCATTTCATTTTCAGGCATCGAATTAAAGAAATCAGGTTCACAGCTCACTGTCACCAATTTTTGAAAACCTTTTTTTTTCTTCTTTATTTTTTGAGGCCAGCAAAAACTGAATAATAAAGACGACATCTGTGGTGCATCCATTTGGATCCTTTAAAAAAACTCCTGTCACAGTGTGAGCAGCATGAAGATGACCCGCCCCCCGACTCTTCTTCTGTGGTAAATTTACCACCAGTAAACATCCTTATACGACACACAGAGACAAATATAGAAACACCGACTTTGATTTAAATCCTGCCACCCTTTTTTAAATATAATCCACCATGAAACACTCTCATATATTGTGGAGACGTGGAGGTAATTTAGCCCTGATGTAAATTCATATTGATACAGTAGAAATATGAGACGGGTGTTTTGGGGGGGGGGGGGGGGGGGGGGGTTACCATGGTATTGACCACTGCAGAGCCAATGCCACATGTTTTATTCATCAGCTGAATAAAATGTGGGCCCCACACGCCAAATACCCTTCCCTCATACACATATTTGATCTCACACACTTCAGATTCTCTATTGAATTTAAGATGAGCAGTCATATATATTATAAAGGCTTCCATGGACTTTTGAACAGATGGAAAAAAAATCCTCTCTGCTTTGTCCTTGGCCTTCATGAAGTCAAATGAATGACTTGGAGGCACATATATGCAGGTATATCAGAGTTATAGAAGAAAAGCAAATGACTGGATTTTGACTGTAATTGAATCTGTTTATAAAACAGCTGCAGTTTTCAGTGTCTCATCATGTAAGAGACGTCAGGGCATAAGGCCTGTATTCCCTTATTTTGCTGCTTTTACCAACACAAAATGTCGTATTTGACGTCCTGGGAACAATCAGCTGTCTTTGTTAGTTGCTTTGAGAGATCACAGTGTTGTTAGCACAGGAGCTTTGGACCGATGGAGGAGGAGATTTTCAGGACAAGCAAGCAACAGAACCAGACTGAGCTCATAGGACTGCTAATGTTAGCTACATTGCTAACTGAACAACACTGACAACACTGACACTGAGAGGACTTCAGTGCAGAAAACATTTTCTCCATAAAATGATCCAGTTTCTCTCAGATCAGTGAGTTTTTGTTCTACTGCTGAACTGAATGCACTGCATGATGGACAGGAGTCACACAAAGTTACTTTCACTGATTGAAAATGAAATGCAAGTCAAGCTGAGCGAATCATTCAACTACCGTGTGGTGATGATGGAGTTTCACTCCAGACTGTCTAAAAGACCCAGTTTAGTATTTCTCTGACTCTCTGGTTGGACTGGTTGGACTGAGGGCTGTCAGGATATCAGATTTTCACTACATGATTATCATAGTCAAAAGAACTGACACTAACGATACACAGAGGTGGAGTCATATTCATCTGGGGCCAAACTACAGAACAAATATGAACTGTAGTCTCTGATGAGAGGCAAACTATTTTTTGATTGTGTTTGAAGTGTTCCATGAATTACAGATATGTTGGTTGTCAATTTAAAACATAATTTTACAAGGGAAGAAAAGTTGCAGTTCATGGTGGGTTTGTCATAGTTTAGTTTTATGTCAAACTGCTCAGTCGGCTTCATCTTTCATCTCACACAATCACTGACACAAATATCACTGTCCCTGTGTCCCCCACACTGTGACATTATCTTACACTCCTTATCACACACTCCTGGTCCTTTTATCAGCCAGGAAGAGAAAGAACCAAACAGACCTGCTGGTCATGTGATGATGTCACTTATGTGACCTGCGGGTGTGTCGTCTTTATAATTACGCATCTTCACAGTCTGATACTTCAACAGTTTTACAACAAACTAAGACTTTCTTGACTTGTGACTTCATCTTTTAAACTGACAAACATCATACGTGTTTTTTGTGGCACAATTCAATCAGACAGGATCAAAAAATTATTTGTCTCTCTCTGTTGATTATAGCTCGTATTTTTTTCCAAAGGAAAGTCCCATGGTGGTCCACTGGAAGCAGCGTGACTTCAGCTCTCCATTGTCATGACAAAAACCTTCAGCTAGTTCAGTTCATCTTTAACTTTGTCTCTTGTGTGTTTTTTGTAAATGAATTACCAAAAATATAGTAGATAGGGAGAGTGTAGGGAAGTGAAGAGAAACAGAAACCATCCATCCATTTATTTTGTTTCAAATCTATGTGGAGTCTGATGAAATCTAAACTTTGTCAGACTCTGGTCGCAATGAATGTCTTTACAGTTATGAGCTGAATCTGCAGAATCTGCATTGACTGTCTGTCCAGAGACAATGTCACTGTTCTGGTTGAGTCTCAGTGCTCTTAAAGGCTCATTTTCAGAGAAAAAGCTGTAAAAAAAAAAAAAAAAAGAAAAAGAAAAAAGCCACTGTACATATCCTGCAGACAGACAGTCAAAGACAAGCTGGTGAACAAAGTAAAGCATTTGGCACCTAAAGAAACAGATATTTCCCTCAGGAGGTGGTGGAGACCAAAAACAGAGCTCTAAAAAGAGTGAAATATTGGACTTTCATCAGAGACACATCTGATGTTGTGTCGTGTTCTGCTGAGAATAAGTGGATTAAAGCATCAGTTACTGCAGCTTTAAGTTAAACTACCCACACAACAGCATCAAAGTACTCCATCACAAGTAGACTAAGTAAATATCTACAACATCAAGTAGCCTATAAATCCACTTTAAACCCACACATTCTATACTCATGATTGTTTTATTGCACCACATTTGAAATAAGCATTAAATTAGTTGTCTTCTCCTGAGATGGACTCTGCAGCTTCCCAGCGTCTGTAGGAGGAGAGGCTCATATATCAGCTGGTAATGATGAGAAGTATCCGGTGTCGCAAACATTTATTTTCCCAGAACACTCAGAATGCTCCTAAAGCTCGGTGATAAGGTGATACATCAGCAGCTGGTGAAGAACCTAATTAAGGAGGGTTGTCTGTCAGCTTAATGTTTGTCTCTCACTTCACTGCGAGCTGCACGAGGGCTGTAAATTTCTCTTTGTGCATCAACCAATCAGCTCTGCTCAGAGCTGCAGCAGAAACAAGCTTCTCCATCTAATCACAGGATGAAACTACAATAAGGCCCTCGTGACTGACGGCCATGTTTTACAGTAAATGTCTTCAACAAACCTACATGCTTGTTAAGTTGTCAGATATTTGATTTACGGGTCACTATGACGACTTCTCACTAACAAATGCAGCCTTTTCAGCCGTGTTAGCAGCGTGTTTGTATGGAAGGAAACATCTGTCTGGTAACATCTGCTTCAGATGTTCATGTTCTCCACAGGATGAATTACGATGATAGTTACCTGCTAATGAACAAAGCGTAGCATGCTAACATGCTAACCTCAGATGGTGAACATGGTAAACTTTATACCTGCTGAACATCAGCATATTAGCATGTGAGCATGCTGAAGTTAGCATTTAGCTCAAACCACTGCTGTTTCTAATGCTGCGTTCAGGTGCTCCTCTGATACTTTTGCTTGAGCTTTTATGTCATAATGTGGAAACAACATGGACGCTAAAAATGGCAGTGTTGTTGTTGTACATGTTGTTGTTGTTGTTGTTGCTGTTGTTGTTATACATGTTGTTGTTGTTGTTGTTGTTGTTGCTGTTGTTGTAGCGGGTGATGGTTGGCTGGAAGGACCGTCCCAGTAAAGATTCACTTCAGTTCTTGCTGAAACAGTTTGAAGTTTTATCACTCCAAGTGATTTTGTCCCTAAAACCACTAAAATATGTCTTTACCTGACATGTATGCAAAAAAAAAAAACATATGCAACATATGAATTAATCAAAAGTTATCACCCAAACATTTTCTTTTGTCTGCCATGTTTCTGTTCAGGCTACATGATGCCAACACACAACTCAGAAATGTTCCTACTATGATTTTTTTTCTTCTGACTTCGTTCATGTGAATTTTCTTGGGTGGGAACTAATTTTTCTGATACGACGTGAGTGCAGGGTCACTTGACTTTTTTCACCTCTTAGGTAACATACAAACCACCCTACCTTGTTGATGAAGCTTGGATTTTTCCACCTCTGACACCACATGATGAAGGATAGGAACAGAGCTGTTAGCGTGTTTGTTTTCACCCACTTCTCTCTGAAGTTATTGTGAATTAACTGTTTGACCTGACCCAGGCAGCAGCATTAAATAAAACTAAAATCTGATAATGTGATGAGAACAGAAACAGAATTCTCTATCTGACTGCTTTAATTAAGTGATTTGATCATTGCATTATTTTTGAAACACGAATATTCTGACAAAAACAGTCTGAGATGCTGAACCTGTGTTGTTCAGAATGTAATACGATAAGATTTAAAATCATTTTCAAAGTCTCCTCAGCTTGATGAAAGTCTTTGAAATGATGATGTCTTCTTTTCTCCAGCGTTCAAACACACACTGACAGTCATAAACACATGAAGTTCCTGCTGCCTGAAGTCATGACAGTTTCACTCAATATGGACAGACTCTTGATCAATACGTTCACGTCACTCAGGCCTCAGACAGACAGCAGCCGTATTGATAACCTGTCAGATTAATGACCATCATCAGGACCTTCAAACTGACAGGACAGTAAATATATACTCCTTTATTAAACCATCAGACCAATGAAGAAATCTTCTGTCTTCTTTTTATTCTGCACAAAATAATAAAAGCTTCACATTCTTCAGCTCAGTCGCTCTCCCTGATGAGAGAAAAAGACTTCAGTCAGAAGCTGAGGAGGATGAAGAATAATTCTCTGTGCAGCACAAAGACAGAATAAATATAAATTCAAAGGAAGTTATTTATGGAATTTTACACAGCTGTAATGCACAGATGAGTCATTTTATGGAAAGAAAGAAATCAAAAAATAAGTAGCATGAGGAAAAGGAAAAAATGAAAGACAGAACCAAAATAGAAAGAAGACAGGGACATACATGAAAGAAAGAAAAAAAACTAACAAAAATACAAAAGGAGAGAAAAAAGAAAAGAGACGCCAAAAGAAAGAAAAAGGAGACGTGAAAGATGAAAACAAAGACAGAAAGGACATAAAACCCGAAGATAAAAGACATAAAGATGAAAGAAAAGGATGAAGACAGTGATCTAAATGAAGGAGGGAAGACAAACGGCATCTCAGGTGTTGTGTTTAGTGGCTGTAGTAAAAACGGAGACTCCCTGTGTCCCTCTGAACACTGGGCTCCCAGGTGGTGGTTCATTACAATCTACTGGGACAACTGGTTCATTAGTACTGGAGGACAGACACTGAAGAGGTGAAGAGGTTGGGGACGGAGACATTTGTCCTGTGGAGAGAACTCAAGGATGAATTTCTGGCCCAAATAAGGAAGTGCTCAGACTTTTGTTAGGTTTGATTTTTAACAACTCTAATATTCTGCTCAAAGTTCCTCTATTTAATAATTAGATTAAATTATAAATGTTTTCTGTATCGTTCCAGCACTCGCAAATGATGTTTTTTTCTGCACAACAGGAGCTTTAAATGATGCAAACACTAGAGAGTTTGTGGGTTGAAGTGGTTTATTTCCATTTAGGTGCAGACTCATTAACATTGCATGTGACAGTCTGAACCGAGAACAAGCTCTCTTCACATTCACTGAGAATAAAAAACAGGTTTTGGTTCAAATGTCCCTCATTTCTCCTCAGTCTCTAAACTCCCAGAGTGAGGACTGATGCACCAAAGCAGTTGAAGTGCCCTTTTAAACTGGCATCATATCTGATCTAATTTGTGTTTCTCGGAGGACCTCAGACTCGCTGCCGCTGCCCTCGTCTCGCCTCAATGACAGCAGACGCTCTTAAAGGCCAGAGTCTTTGTGTAAAGTCCTCACACTGCTCTTCATGAGATCGTGCGTGAGGCAAATGTCATTGGAGGACGTGGGTGTTGCAGAGTGTTTCTGATTTGCATGACTGCACCAACAAATCTTTATGAAGAGGTCAGGAGATTTAAATTAGTAGAAAACAGCCCCAAAAGTGACATTTTCAAATGACAAATCAAGATGGTTTCAGCCACGTTAGCTGCATGTAGAAGAATTAAACCTGCTGCATTTAATACAAATCTGGGACACAATTCTGTAAAAGTGGTCAGGAAAACAGGTCTAAGATGACTTCAGAACAGCTAAGGGGTGTTCTTAGGCACAACGTTCTAAAATCACTGTAATTACTTTTATGAGTAAGTTACTGTTAAGTTACACACCTGCCTCAGTAATTTATTGTTAGTTGAATCTACTGCTAACTGCTACTGAACCAAGTGTGTATGAGTGACTTCCAAGTCACTCAAGTCACCAAGTCACTGGCCCAGTGCCCATAGACCATTTCCATATGACTCAAGGGGGTGGCAGGGGGGGCAGTTGCTCCTCTTGGTGCTCTCATGTTCCAAAAAACAATGCAAAGTTGCCCTCTTGGATGCCCCTGTGCCCTTCTACTGGACAGTATGTGTTAAAGTGCCCTCTGAAGCAGTGTTTCCCAGTCCTGCTCCTCAGAGCTCAGTGCCCTGATTCAAATGATCAGCTTGTCATCAAGCATCTGCAGAAGCCTGATGATGATCTGTTCATTTGAATCAAGTGTGTTGGAGCAAGGAAACATCTAAAACATGCAGGGCACTGGGCCCTGAGGGACCAGTGAAGAAAACACAACGCAGTGCCATGTAGGCCACCCTACATACTAGAACGTGATTTGGCATCTACTGGCCTTTAAATGGTTAAATAGTTCCCTGTGTCTTTTTATTACTTGCAGTAGTTGTTGTACAGTAAAACAGTTTTAATGTAAACTGTTTCACCATAAACTGTTTTAGTGCACACTAAAGACTCAGCCAGCTCACCTGCATTTTAACTCTCCGCTAACTTGAATGCAGATAAAATGATTTTATTGTGTCTCTTCTGGACAAATGTTGACTGAATGGATCCAGTTCTAACAGAGAAATTAGTCATTTTTGTGTTTTTTTTTTGGTTTTTTTTTTGGCTCATTCAGCGATGGTTACCGTCTGTGGCGTAGACCTTGTAGGTGATTGAGTGATTCGTGCTCAGGTCAGGTCAGGGATCGCGCTCCGAGCTGGAGGAGCAGCACTGAGTTAAAACAAGATCCAAAGTGGCTGCTTTTCTCACTTGGCTGATTATTACAGTAATTAACTTGATGCATTTCCATAAATACAATGGAAATAAGAGATTTGTGATCTGGTCTCATCTTTGCCTCATCTTTGATTCATGACTCGCACATCACTAAGCAGAGTGGTTGCCAAGCAACACAGAGATACAGTGGAAAGCAGGCTTAAAGCGTGGAGTGATGGTGAACATACTGTATATCTGGATATCTTCCTTCTTGTAGTTTGGGCATCAGTTGGTAGAAGAGAAAGAGGAGTAGCAGGATTCACATTTATGTCCTGTCATTGATTTCTCTTACGTGCAAGCAGCTAAAGTTACATCATTAATTTACCAAAGATTTAACCAGAGATTATTGGTGTAGTTTGTTGTTGTTGTTGTTTTGGATGGAGATAAAGTGCTGGTGGACTGGGCAGCACCAACCAGAGGTATTTCTCCAACCAAGGCAGGACACAGCAGCGTCTCTGCTGCTCAAACATAAATCCCTGTGTCAACTGTCTTTGTGTCTTTCACCTGCATCTTTGTGCGTTGTTTAATGCAGAGTAATTGGTTTCATGGAGCAGACAGTTTAAAGTTTGCATGTATCACGAACTCCTGGACAGATTTCTGACAAAAAAATGTGTTCATAAAGTAAAATCCTGTGCACAGATCACAGTGTTACTCACAGGTTCATGACTGATATGTCACTGCTGTAAGAGAGGCTTGTTTACTTCCACCTACAACAGGATTTATCTGTAATAGTTCAGCATTCATCATGCATGTGGTGTCAGGAACAATGAGTTTGTCATTCAGCTGTGGATCAGCAGAACATGATCTGACTGCTGCTGAACGAGCCACGCTGAGCAAAGAAAAGTAGAAAAACAGCTGCACTCTTTTTTGTGTGCAGCTGAGTGACATTTATTGAAAGTAGTCGTGTCTGAGCCCGGAGCTCTCACAGCCTTTTTCCTCACACTTTTAAGACGAGCGTGCAGAAAAGTCGGTAGTTTGAGGAAATGTCAGGCAGCAGAGCAGAGCAGAGCTCTTTCTTCTGGTCATAAAAGTCGCTGCATTTTTCTTCTCTTAGCTTCTTCAGCTGCAGGAACTTTTACTGCTGCTTTAAGACCTTTTGGACGAGCTCGTGGAAGAGCCTTTAAAGGATGTTTCTTAAAAGCAGCACCCTATTTTAACAGGAAATGGACTGTGATGGTCTGTACATTAATGTTTCTGTTTGTTCTGTGTCTCTGCAGGTGGAATCTGTATCGCTCAGTCTCTGAAGATCCCTCACGACCACAAACCCTCCAACTTTGATAAAATCATCCGTCTGCTGCTGGACACTCGCTACGCCAGAGCGGTCATCCTGTTCGCCTCTGATGAGGACATCAGGTAAATAACAGGACGAAGTACTTCTGACAAGAAATTTTGACCATTTCGTCTTTTACCTTGTTACTGTTTTCTTTCCTGCTTCACTTCCTGTTTTCATTGAAGCTGCACACTAAAGATTAGTTGGCCAAAATTCACCCAGTACAGGTCACCATAGCAACAAACTCTGAACCCATCACATATCATCTGGCAGTGATTTAACCTCTAGGGTTTTTGGTGTATCCAGCAGAAGACGTCCTCCTTTATGTTCTGGTTATTTTTTACAGTATGATCAGTGAACTTAAAGGCTAATCTCACTTCATGAATTTCTGCTTCTGCTGCCTCAAGAGAGCAACGTCTCCAAAGCTCTCCAACGATGCAGTTAGAAAAGTTTATTTTTTGCAGTCCCTCTGTGATTATATGTATTTACTGGAGCGTTTCTATGTACTAATAACAAACTTCCTGGCACATGCATTTAATATAAGATCAAACGCGATCGATCAACGAACTCAGATGGGAAGAACAGACTGTGAACATTTCATCAATCCCATGTAGGATTTTCATATTTTTCTCTTGGTGCTTTATTTAAGAACAAATAAAAAAGAGAAATAAGATAAGCTAATCTTCCTGTACATGTACAAATACTTTTGTGACAGTTGAGTTTGTTGTGTTGGACACTGGTTTGTGTAAATAAGCCAGCAGTAACCTGAGTCAGATTTATTCCGGAGTAGGTAACCATATGATTTGGTGCATAAAAATAAACCAAATGAGTAGAAAATTAAGAAAGTTAAAAAGCAAATACTGCAAGTCAAAAAAAAAAAAACATAACTAGGAACTGGAGCTGAAACTTGTCAATAAAATGAGGGATGTGAGAGTCAGTTCCAGCCGGGGTCTGTGGTCTGGAAGAAACTCTCTCATGGTGTGAGGTTTTGGTCCTGATGGACCGCAGCCTCCTGCAGGAGGGGAGTGACTGAATAAAGTTTGTGTGTGGGGTGGGAGGGGTCAGCCATGATCTTTCCTGCGCTCCTCAGGGTCCTGGAGGGAAGGCAGATATAAAAAAAAACAAAAAACAAAGCCATAAAGACCTGAGCTGGGTGAATTTTTAACAGAGAAACACTGACAGTGATCTGTCCCAGGTCGTAATGAAAGGTTTACAGGCTGCCATGCACACACACACACACACACACACACACACACACACACACACACACACACACACACACACACAACTGAGTGATGGTGTGTGTGTGTGACTGCAGGGGGATCCTGAATGCCAGTAAGCGAGCAGACCAGGTCGGTCACTTCCTGTGGATCGGTTCAGACAGCTGGGGGGCGAAGAACAGTCCTATCAACCAGCTGGAGGACGCCGCCGTGGGCGCCGTCACCATCCTGCCAAAAAGAGCCACCATCAGCGGTATGTTGCATTTATAAATGTCAGTTAACTGTCTTAATGTTCTTTGGTCAAACTTTTCTGTCTTCCTCTGCTGAGTCTCTTCTCTCCGCGGCGCTCTGACAGTAAACGTTCTCCTCTGTCCTGGTAAAAACTTCAGTGAGAACATTCACTCCGTCCTATTTCTTAGTTTCCTGTGACACCAAACTGCAGAGGAATCTTTTGACGATGATTATATATCATCATCATCATCATCATCATCATCATCATCATCATCATCATCATCCTGCCAGACAGGCGCCATCAGCAGTCCTGTATCTGCAGAGTCAAACCCTCGCTCCATGAACAAGGATGAAAGAGAAAGAAAAAAAAAAAGTTGTCCTCTGTCCTTGTGTGTCCCCAGACAGTCAGAGTGAGTCATCTGAATGACTCTGAACAGGAGTCCAACATTATCTGTCTTTTTTAAAGGTAAAGGTCATACAGAGTTCAATAACAGTCAAATTCAGTGTCTTCATCAGCCTCTGTGCTGATGAGGAAGGAGGAAACCCACACAGACACAGGGACATGATTTAAGTTCACTGTATTTCCCTAAAATGTGAAACTGTTTCTTTACAGTGGATTTACAGAAAACTGCCAGAGATAAAACAGATGCATAAAATGGTGATCAGAGGAAACATGTTTTACTGTTAGGCAGAGGAACAGACAGGTACTGACGGCCTTATTCATGTTAATAACAGCCTTTACATTCACAGAAATTGGAATCACAGCAGAGTTTAGTAACTACACACGACTCGGAGCGCGGCTGTCGTATCAAACAGAGATGTTGACAAGAATATAAAACTGCATTTGTTGTGCCAGTTCTGTTAAAATGACTTCAAATAAAATCTGAGTCCTTTGTTCTTTTTTCTTCATGCACGACTCGACGGTGGAGTTTAATGAGAAGAAGCCAAACCTGATTTTTCTTTTCTGGAATCAAAAATCCTCCTGCACACATATTAAAGCCTCTGTAATCCCGCCGACGGTGTTTAGTCGAAACATCAATTTCTTCCCCTCAAAAAAATTGTGAGGTTCGCTTTCAAAGGCACGACTCCCGCCAGGATCAAGCTGCAGACTCTCAGCGTAACCTTGGCTGCGCCTTCAGGGGCCGTCGGTGGTGCTCTAATAAACACCGTCCCCTCCGATGTGCACTCTGATCCCCTCTGTCCCCTCGTTTCTGACAAATGATTTATGGAAATGGACGTTTTCGGGGCATAAAGACGGTAGGAGAGGATACTGGGCCGTGACGGGCAGGTATGAGGGCGGCAGACACATTCAATCACAGGTACAAGATAGAAAACAGAGGTGAGAGTGGGGGTGATGTGGCTTTATGATGAGAGTCAGGACCAGATTAACCTGCTGAGGCTCCATAAACACACTGAATCCTCCCACTCAATCAGCAGTTTCAGCAGTTTTTTTCTTACCTGCCCACACAGTTTGTGCTGTAATTTGATTAAACACAATCTAATTTATCAATATGCACCAAGTCAGCACAAACCATCATAAAGAAAGTCTAAAAACAGGATTTTGACACAAACAGAGTTATCAGTTTGTGCAGGATTTTCTTCAGGTGTGATGTTAGGAAAGAGAAATTAAAGGACAAGTTCAGAAAATAGCAGCCAGCATTTATGTCATTCATTTTAGCCATTTTACCTGACAGGATATCAGAGCTACAGCCAGCTGGTGCTTATGTTAACTTTGCATAACAACTGGAAACAGTCCAACAGAAATGAAATCCATCTACAGGCAGCTTTAACACTCACTGATTCACACATCACGTCTCGTTCCTTCAATCTGTACAGGAAACAAAATATAATGATGACAAATTGATATAAGAGTCAGTTATGTTTTGGCTAGCTGTCTCCCTGATCCCAGTCTTTATGCTATGCTAAGCTAACCAGCTTCTGGCTGTTTTGTCTGTTCTTATGATCAACAGTCTTTTATTTTGAAAAGTGTCCGGGTTCTATGCTGCTTTGTTTGTGGTGCCTTTTGTTTGTTTGTTTGTTAGTCAGGTTGCACAATAAAATTTTTTTTTATCAAAATCATAGTGTGGTTTCTGACGAGGAATTTGGCCTCGGTGGCTTCTCAGCAACAGACCCTCGTTCAGCAAGCTGATCCAGGAGCAGCGTGCACAGCAGACAGACAGCGTGGACAGCGAGACTGCAGAGACAAAATATTTTCAGGTCTAATTAGTTTATTTCAACTAAAGCAGAAGTGGGGACTTTTGGAAAAGTGGAAAAACAAACCAAGGTGTAAGAAGTCCTGATTCAACTCGTTTACTGCAGTAAAGGTGA
Organism: Lutjanus erythropterus; assembly: GCF_056507025.1. Classification (NCBI taxonomy): domain Eukaryota; kingdom Metazoa; phylum Chordata; class Actinopteri; order Lutjaniformes; family Lutjanidae; genus Lutjanus; species Lutjanus erythropterus. The sequence continues at coordinate 48,625,411 of NC_139318.1, forward strand.
AAAAGTACGGCATAAAAATAAAAAGTAGAAAAACAGTGCAGGTGTGAAGAGGTGACAGGTCAGTCTCCTGTGTGTGCAGTGAGAGGACGGACAGACTCTTCATTTGTCCACACATCAGTTCTCTGTCCTCACTCACACCCTGCCTGTGATTATAGATACGTCAAAATCTAATTTCTCGTCTCCTGAGAGATTTGTGGTTTGGATCCAAACTGAAAAGGTCACATTCCATTTCTCTGTCTTGTCAGACCTCAGAAAATATCCAACTTTTGTTTGTCATGTAAATGCTGATGAGAGCTGCCGTCAGAACACAAAACACAACGCGGCTACAGGAGCTGTTAGCGGCTCAGACTGAACCCACGAGAGGAAAGAAAGAGAGTCTGAGGGAAAAACACGAGGAGGGACAAAGAAAAGACAGATATCCAGGAGGAAGAGGAGAGATGAAGGTGCAGCAGAAGATGAGGCAGCGTGGTGTCTGGTGGCTGTGAGATGTTTCCCTGTGGAAGAGGACACCTGCTGAGTCTGCAGGATCCAGCTGAGCTGGATTCACTTCTCAGAGTCAAAAACACCCTCGAATCCACAAATCTGCAGCTTTTAATGTCAGACTGCTGCTGAGGAGCCGCTCCACAAACAGACTGAAAACACCCCCAAAAAAACATGGAGGGAACACCTGCTTATGTAATGGCATTTATTTGTAGTTGAAAATTGGAGGTGTTATCCCATTTATACCACGTCCACCAACCAAATGCCACATGTCACCAGATTTCAAGTATTAGTCATAATGTAATTTTAATCAGGCTTTTCTGTTTGAAATATTACAAACTACACTCCCTCAGAATTCTGCAGGAAGGAGTTCACCGTGATGACATCAGAGTCTTTAAAGCTGCAGCTGATAGAAAGTCCAGGTTTTTTGGTGTAACTGGTGGACAAACATCATGAGGTTCATCCAGAATACCAGAATATTTTTTGCATGAGCACATCAGTGGCATGGCACAGGGTAGGTTTGGTTACTTTTGGACAGAACCAGGCTAGCAGTTTCCCTCTGTTTCCAGTCTTTATGCTAAGCTAATTAACCTGAACATGTGACTCTTACTTTTGCTAAAACTGCTCAACTAATCCACTGTAGAGTCTGAATACTAAGAGAGTGTCTGTTTATGTACAGTGAGAAGGATTTGTTTCGACTCCTCCACCTTCTCCTGTTCAAGTTTCACCTCACAAACTGCCAGCGTGACACTGAACAAACTAAATCTAAAATGCAGCACGGTAAACTGTCTTCCTGAGAAAATGTATCAGTGCTTCTGGGTAGAAGAGGAGCTGCAGCAGAGAGAGTTTAGAGAGGACGGATGTCTTCCTACACATCACCCCCCCCCCCCCCCCCTCCTCCTCCCACTCCTCTCCGTCCTCTTTGTGTGGAGCTGCTGGGTTCAGTGTGTGCACACAGCTGATAGCAGCATGTGGACTTTAATCTGCCTCTATGTTTAAAAACATGATCAGTATCCGCCAAGATGGATGTCCTCCTGCACACGCTCACCCGAGAAAACACAGAGCGACTGAGAGGAGACCAATTCTTCACATCACGTATGAACGCCAACGTTTCACAGCTGCAGAACTCAGAGGCACGTGTGTGAAAACAAGGGGTGAAAGTAACTAATTACAAATACTCAAGTTACTGTTATTAAGTAGTTTTATGAGTACTTTTATGAGTAGATTGTCAAGTCTGCATTACACCATGTAATCTACTCAGTTACATTTTAAAACATAGTTGAGTACTGAGTACAATCTGAATTAATATCCAAACCTTTTGTCTGCATTTTAGTAGCCAATCAGGTGATCTGATCACAAACAGGCCAATGAAAAAACAAAACAACACACTGCAGCAGGTCTGGAGTGAAGATGTTCGAATATAATCAATTAAAAATGTATTGATGGATATGTAATGAGTAGTGTAGAAATGGCAGTAACTGCAGCTCATCTGACATCGTTTTGTCTGGTGGAGACGTTAAGGAAAAAATCAGCAGCTGATCTGACACTGGATGATTCTTCAGTGTTACAGATGATTTATCAGTCAACATCTCTGACTGTGGTTTATCTGATGGGACTGGATGTGAAGTGATGCTCGTGTTTTAACTATGATGGACTGCTGTGATGTGATGAAACTAGTTCAGCAGACAGTTTCCACATTAGTTTAGTGTTTGACAGATGGAGATACTCGTACTGCAGGATCCTGCAGGGCGTCACGTTTGTGATACAAACTGTTGACATATTGTCTCGTCCACAGTCAGAGGACTTTAACTCTGTCTGGTTGGAGACGTTTCTCTGAGACACGAGTGATTCTTAAATTATTCTATCAGACGCTGTATGACACACGTGACGGTGACTTGTTGTTTTCTCTGCAGTGACTTGTTGACACATTAACTGTCATTCTGTCTGTGTGGTGCGTTCAGTGTCCACTCAAGGCATCAGTTAACACAACTCTCAACAGTGTAGTCAATGGAGTCACATGTTGAAGTGCAGCAGAGAGAGAGTTCAGAAAGAGGCACATCCGGTTTCAGTAAAGACTGAAGTACGTGGTCTTTTTTGATGAATTAGTTTGTCCAGTGGTTCTCAAACTGTGGGGCGCAGAACCACTGCAGGGCCGACATCCATCGTGATGGCTGATGTCATCAACCACTGAGCATCGTGGTTAGAAACCTTCTGTATTAACTTCCATTTTTGAGTCGTATGTTGCTGCTGTTCATTGCACAAAGTGTCCATGTCATGTTTAATATTTTCTTTTTAAACAGTTACACACATGGTGTCGAGACAAAGAGCCTTTTAAACTCTGCAACGAGATTATTGTCCAGCATGATTTATCGATCTGCCAGTTCCAAGAGTGTGTGAGCTTTATTTCACTAAAGTTCATCTGGGATCCTTTTTATTAGTTTTGTCCACCATTATTGTTAATGATTTTTTCTTTTCTGTGGGGAGAGCAGACTGAGCTAGCTTAGCTTAGCTAACACTGCTAACATTAGCCACACAATAATCAATCAATACACTTTGTCATGAATGTTTAATAAACAATATTACCAAAATTATACAATAGAGCAAAGAGTAGTGCATATTAATTTAATTCAATAATGATATTAAAGAAAAAAGGAAAACTCAGCTCATAAAGAAATGATTCATTAAGTAAAATAAAATAAAAATATGAAAACAAAAGAAGAAATATACAGAGACATAATTTGCAAACCGATATGATATTAGTGTTTTCTTACTTTTAGACGAATGACTACAGTCTAACTTTAAATTTCCTTTTATCAACAGGAGAATTAATCGTTAGGAACATCTCTAATGTTCACTGTCTTTGTTTTGATCATATTTTAGATGTGATGTTCACTCGTGTAAAACATAACTGTGATACTATAAACACATTCACTGACAGAAGAAGCTCAAACAAGGAAACATTTAAAATATTTGCTAAATTAATAACTGATGAAGTTCAAATCATTTTGAAGATCGTGTGTGTGTGTGTAGCAGTGTGTGTGTGTGTGTGTGTGTGTGTAGCAGTGTGTGTGTGTGTGTGTAGCAGTGTGTGTGTGTGTGTGTGTGTGTGTGTGTGTAGTGTGGTTTTGTGTGGATGCTGTGTCGCCTGTCACAGTGGATTGTCGTGGTGACGGCTTGAGACTGAACACTGATCTGACAAACAGCAAAGAGGCGGGAGGAGGCGGCGGCGGCGTTTAGCCTCTGACACACATCATGCTAACATCCCTTCATCCCTTCTCGTCCTTCACACCAGAGTTTTTTACTCCTGTCTTCTTCTGTCGTTGTGTCTTTATTTCTTTAACTGTCACTTGTTCATCCAGCCTTAATTTTCCTCTTACCTCCAAAGATCTTTTTATTAATCATGACTTCTGTCCATCAAAACTTTCCTCTCGTTGTGTTTGTGCTTCTGTTTTGTCTCCTCCTCCGTCCCTGTGTTTCTTCCCACCAGCTCCCTGTTTTTCTCTCGGACTTCAGGATTAGTCTTTTCTTAAATAAGGCCATTAAATGTCTTTTTACCATTGTTTTCTCCACTCAAGGCTCAGCTAAATAAGGGCCAGTAATTGACTTTTTTCTCCTGTTTACTGGCTGTGGCCCAGGCAGCAGTTCTGTTCTCTCTGCAGCCGTCGGCATTTAGTTTTAATTTTGGTCATTAGAGCCGGAGCTCGGCTGCAGCTTCAGCTGTGACCCCTCGCGGCTTTCTGTTTGTTTGGATACTTGTTGTTTCATAGTTTCTGGACTTTTCTGTCCAACAGGGAAGAAACTTTGTCCTTCTGGGAATCTGAAAATCTGATCTCATGTGAGACTGAAGGGGGGAAAATAAAATGGAGTCCCAAAAGACAAAGTGTCAGGGTGAATCCACACTGCTGCTGCTGCTGCTGCTGCTGCTGCTGCTGCTGCAGGGATCATCAGTTGTTTTGAGGAGAATTTTAAGTTAATATGCAAATACATGTAAACAAAGGGTGTAGATACTAATATATTGTTTTGATAAATGAGTATGTATACATGATCGAGGGGGTATGGTGATATTTATTGTGGTGTATGTTTTGAAACGGTAACAGTTCGGTTAGGTTTAGGACGGGGTCATGCTTTGGGTTGAAATAAAATCATAAAAGTTAAGTTGAAAAGATGGCAAGATTGAATTTTGGTCTCACATTGGACATGTCTCCTGAGTTTAACTGTTAATTTAACTTCCTGCAGTAAGTAGAAAGCCTAAAAATGGTTGACTGTTGATTTTCATGTCCGGGAGGCGGAGTTTCATTTTCTCTGTCCTGAGCCCCTCCTACCAGACAGGCAACACACACTTCATGCACACACACAACAGTTTACAGAGACAAACTTGAGTGTACACAGACCAACAGAAATCAGCTGTGTGTGTTTGTGTGAAGTCAATTCTTTCCTTTAGATCCCTCCTCTCTTTACTCTCATGATGTGATTTCTTCTCCAGTCAGCAGTCAACATGGACAGACAAATAATCTCACTGTTAAGAGCACAGTTGGCTCCTCCGTGAGCACTGCTGCTCACACGTTTACAAGTAATTGTGAAGATAAATCCACTTTTTAATCACAAAAATTGAAAAAGCAAATGCTGAGCTCTCATCTGGCTGGTCCATGGCTCCATGATTTCTCTGTGGGTCGCTGCTGCAGAGGGGTAGAGAAGCAGGAGAGAAAAGAAATTTGCTTCTTAATTCCAAAAGTTTAGAAGAAACAAAGTCTGAGCTCTTGTCTGGTTGTAATGAATGACTTCCACCCCCTGCAGGGCCACTGACTGAACTGCTGTTTGTTTTAAGTTGGGATGTGAGATGGTTGCCTCGCACAGACAACAACATTTCCTCTGTGACACACCGACTACAGTCAAGTCAGGACTAAGAAGAGTGAAATAAAATCCCTGAGTTTCCTCCTCAGTCTCCAGGTCGACAGTGTACATCAGAGTTCAGGATCACACAAACCCTGCAGCCTTTAAATGCCCCGAACAAACACCACATGCACCATCACACACATCCAACAGTGGAAACTTGACACGTAAGAAACATGTTTGCAAAGCTCATATTTTCCTGTGTGGTTAAAATGAACTGTGACCTGCAGCTCACTGCTGTTAGCTGAGCCTGAAGACGAGCGTTCCCACAGGAGAACCGTCAAATCTTTCAGTTCAGTCTGCCGTGGGTGGAAATGTTTCCACCTGATCTTTCATCAGCACCCTGCTATGGAGACAAATCTCCCCGGTGTTCCACATCACGATGTTTCACATTCACAGAAAGGGTTTATGTTAAAGTAAAATGAGATAAGGAGGTAAAATGGCCCAGAGTGGTTTATATTTTCATTTTAAATACAGAACCACAACCTGTTAGAACATTTGTGGAACTCTTTACCACTGCAGCAGCTACATGTTCTTGTGGTAGCAGCTGCTGTGATCACCTCTGTGTGTGTTCCCTCCCCACTTCACAGCAGCTCCGTTTCCTCCTGGAACACATGCAGAACGTTCCCTGAGAGATAAATCATGAACCCTGCAGCACCAAACACCGTGTGAACAGAGATATGCTGCACCCATCTGTAGATTCCTCCCAAAAACACTTCAGACAAACCTCAGTGCAACATTCGGATCAACTCTCGTCTCAACAGCGTCTCTTTGATAGTGAACTGCAGCTCACCTCACAAACACCGAGCTGCAGTCTGTGGATCACGTATAAATACACCTGCCTCCATGGATCTGTGCTTATCTGAAAAAAGAAGAAAAGAAAAAAGCCACAAAATACATTTTGTACAAGACTGAGTCTTAAAATAAGTCGTATCTAAGCAGAACAATGTTGTACTGACAGAACAGCACTGCAGCTGTTGGCTTATAGTATATATGGACTAATCGAAGAAACGATCCATCCCATTAAACCACTTTATAAACCAGCTTTGGTTCTATTTTTTGTTCTTCTCAGTGCAGTGACAACTGGAACTAGAACCCTCCAGAAGAGACAGAGTGTGTGTTATCTTCACCGAGCAGACAAACTGCACCAGATAAAAAAAATGGTGAATGAGGGAAATTAAACATATTGGGACGTTTATTTAATTAACACAGGCGCAAAACATTAAGATAAAAAAACTCCAAAAACAAAAATTAATGTAAAAAAAATAACTGGACAAAACAGAAGAAACATAAATAAAGAACAAATAAATCAGTCCCTCCAGGATTTCACAGACCGTCTTTGGGATTGTTGTGGCTAAAAATATCTGATTTCACAGCAGCTTTACTAAAAAATTGCAATATATGTCACAAACCTTTTATGTTGCAAATAAAATGCAGGTGAAAACTGCAAAAAGAAACTCATGACAACAAAAACTCAAACAAACCGCGTTATTTGCAGATGAAGTGCACCTGAGGCGTATTCTGTACTGATGTTTGCACAGGGGACTTTTTTATTGGTAGAACTCGTGAGGATCAAGGACGATTCGTTCAGTTTGCAGAAAGGTTGTAGAGTTTAGACAAAGTTGCAAGGTTGTGTTGAATTCACAGGGATTGGTTGAATCTGCGTCTGACTATAACATCACAGCTTCTGACAAGTACAACTGAACCAGTCTCTCCAGGAAGCTGTGATGTCACAACAATTTCAACCAATTCCTGAGAATTCTGTGCAACCTTGCAGTTTTGTCCAAAGTCCACAATTTTTTGCAAATCTGACCGATCATTGTAGCTTCTCATGAGTTCCACCAATCAGAGCCATGCCCCATGACAACATCATACACATGAACCGGTGAACTCAGTGAACCGACATTGCATTTATATTTTTCACATTTTGTCATGAGTACTGAAAAATAACACAGTATGTCACAGTTATTGACATTTCTCGACACTCTGTGCTTTTTATTGTAGAAGTTTGTGCTGGTTTGACAGTTTGAGCCCCAAAACAAAGCCCAGTTTTTGTAGAATACCCCCCGGTGCACTTCGTCATGGACAAATACAGCAGATTTCATCATTTTTGTAATTCTGAGCATTTTTGGTGAGGTTAGTTAGAGCACTCGGAACAGAGTGTGGTTTTGTTCTCCCTGGAAGAAGCTGCCTTAGATTTTTAATGAATTATACAAAAAGACTTTCAGAACTTTCTTTTGCGGTTTTCTTTTGGTGTTGCACTTTCATCATTGCAAGTTTTTATAAAAGTGGCTGTGAAATCAGACATTTTAGGCCGCAACAATCCCAAAAAAGGCCAGCAGAATCCAGGAGGGACTGATGGAAGAATCTCTTCAGTAATTAAAATAATTAGAATTAAAGTAATAATACAATCAGAAACAGAAATGTTCATATGAACATATAGAGTTTTTTATAGTCCCACTCTTCACTTGAACAAATCCTTTCTCATGTCATTATCTTGTTCTACTTTGTAATTTTAGAGCAATTATGTTTTCCAAAAGAAGCTGGCTTTGTAATGTGTTTTTTTAAATTAAACTTAAAGGAATAGTCCACCCAAGATGAAAATTCAATGATTATCTACTCACTCTCATGTCAACTGAAGGTCAGGTTTAGCTTTTGGAATCTATGGAAGTGAATGGTAACCAGTTTTCAAACATATGAAACAATAACCAACCATCACTGAGCAGTTTAATGTCATCATTTTCCCTGAACACACTGAAGACTGGAGTTTACTCACACAGATTTGGGTGAGAAAACAAAGCGTTTACACACAGTATCTCAGGTTCTCACAGCTGCCTCCTCCACCTGACACTGACTGTCTCCTCCAATCACTGTTTTTCTTTCATGAACAGTTTGATCATTTAAACATACACTGCCAACCACACACACACACACACACACACACACACACACACGGCCTCTCATCTCCACTCGTGCTCAGTTCAGGAGCGGTGGGCCGTGCTGGTGCTTACTGATGATTACAGCTTGTGCCTGTGGGAGTGTCTGAAGAAACGCTGCTGCACACTTCAACGATCAGGAAGAGCCCTCAGCAACCAGCTCATCTGCACGTTCATTATCGTGTTCACATTCGTCACCTCCGAAAAAAGCTCCATGCAACACACAGCAACACACAGCAACACACAGCAGCACACAGCAACACACAGCAACACACAGCAGCACACAGCAACACACAGCAACACACAGCAGCACACAGCAACACACAGCAACACACAGCAGCACACAGCAACACACAGCAACGCACAGCAACACACAGCAACACACAGCAACACACAGCAACACACAGCAACACACAGCAACAAACTGCAACACACAGCAACAAACTGCAACACACAGCAACACACAGCAACACACAGCAGCACACAGCAACACACAGCAACACACAGCAACGCACAGCAACACACAGCAACAAACTGCAACACACAGCAACAAACTGCAACACACAGCAACAAACTGCAACGCACAGCAACGCACAGCAACACACAGCAACAAACTGCAACACACAGCAACAAACTGCAACACACAGCAACAAACTGCAACACACAGCAACGCACAGCAACACACAGCAACAAACTGCAACACACAGCAACGCACAGCAACACACAGCAACACACAGCAACAAACTGCAACACACAACAACACACAGCAACAAACTGCAACACACAGCAACACACAGCAACACACAGCAACAAACTGCAACACACAGCAACTCACAGCAACGCACAGCGACGCACAGCGACACACAGCGACGCACAGCAACACACAGCAACACACAGCAACAAACTGCAACACACAACAACACACAGCAACAAACTGCAACACACAGCAACACACAGCAACAAACTGCAACACACAGCAACACACAGCAACAAACTGCAACACACAGCAACACACAGCAACAAACTGCAACACACAGCAACTCACAGCAACGCACAGCGACGCACAGCGACACACAGTAACACACAGCAACAAACTGCAACACACAGCAACAAACTGCAACACACAGCAACACACAGCAACAAACTGCAGCACACAGCAACACACAGCAACAAACGGCAACACATAGCAACACACAGCAACAAACTGCAACACACAGCAACACCCTGCAACAAACTGCAACACACAGCAACGAACTGCAACACACTACAATGCACAGCAACACATACACAAGATTCAGATACTGTGACTCTCAGTGGAGATGTCAGCAAGGCATCATGGGTAAACTGGCAGAGATTCCAAATGTGTCACTGTCAAAGCAACTTGATTCCATGGGACGCGCTTAAAGTACTTTTTGAGTGTCATGTCTCTGCATTTTAAGGTTTTCCTGTTTCATTTAACAGCATTTAGTCCAGTGCAGTTTTTGAGTTTTGGACGGGGCAACGATCAGGTGACCTTCATCATCATGGTCATCTTTGTTGTGGTTAATGTTGTGAAACAGTTACAGTTTGGTTAGGTTTAGACAACAAAACTCCTGCAGAGGAAACACTGACTCATCCGTCCACTTCGCCTCCTTTACACGTCTTTTTTGCTCTTTTTATTACATCACCTGACATTTCTTCCTCTGTGACATTCCTGTGTAAATTAACATGATGTCTCTGTCAGTACAGACTAAATCGCTGCTTGTACTTTCAGGTATCTGCTTTATTTTAATGGTTCATGTTCACTTTCAGCTGATAGAACTCCTGATAAAGCTGAGGTCCATTATTTTTGGCATTAATGAACAATAATTCCAAAATACCATTTCAGCGTTTTGTAAATCAAGTGGTCGGAGACAGAACTGGACTTCTGCACCTCCTCTTAGCTGTGTCAGCCTTTAGGGACTGTGGCCTGTGATGGTAGATTTAAACCAATAACAAGTTGTCTAGTGACCTCATTCTCAGGGTGAGGGCTCACCTGGTTACTTTTGACTTTACCCTCAGGTGCATTCATTCACAGGGCCTTTGTCGAGGGCTGAGAGGACTGGGTGGGGCTGAGACAGAGCTGACAGACAGCTGCTCGGAGCCGGAGAGCTCTGGACGAGACTGTTGGTGGCAGACTGGAGCTTCTGGAGCAAGAAACACGGGAGTCGCTCTGATGCTGACTCCTTTATTTACCTCTGTGTTTGGAAATGTAGTTTCTCTCCTCTGTCGTTGTTTGTACTCTCAGGTATCTGTTTTATTACACACAGCTGGTGTCTGTCGGTCTGTGCTCACTCATGTTTGCCTTGATAAACTGCTGTGTGCGTGCATGAAGCACATGTTGTTCATCTGGTAGGAGGGATCTCAGTTCAGAGAAAAAGAAACCTACTTGTGTCCTGGAGATAAGACTTAATAGTGAAAATAAGAGCATTTCCACACACACAGTGTGAAGAGAACTCAAGGGATCGGGAC